>NC_081756.1:10408137-10731470 GCF_963082965.1 Carassius carassius
TCTCCCTCTCGGATTCTGATCAGGTTGTAAGCACTCCTGAGATCTAGCTTGGTGAAGATACGGGTGCCACGGAGTTGTTCTAGGGAGGATGGAATCAGAGTAAGTGGGTAAATTAATAACTAAATTTCACAGTGATTTTTTTAGGTCTCTGTAATCTATGCAAGGTCGTAACCCACCATCTTTTTTAGGGACAAAGAAGACGCTGGCGGCAGCTGGTGAGGTAGAAGGTCTAATGTACCCTTGCTTTAAGCTAAGGACAAGATCGTGAGGTTGATTCCTGTTGGAGGCTTGATGGTGAACTGGTGCATGGGTGAGTGTTTTATAGTGCCACGATGATGGTGATCAGGTGCGGGTGATTAGTTCTCTGGGGAGTTTGAGCGTTGTGGATTGGCTGGGACAGGATCTGCCTGGTCCCTGACAATATCAAGCACTCTAAAGTTATAGTTTTGCCTGCAGTGAAGGTCTCCAGGACTTTGTTTTGAACTACAGCAGCAGATATGATGAAACCTGAGAGAGAAAGAGTACAAACAGTATCATCAGAACAGTATCATAAGAATAACAGTTTCCGAAATATTTCAAGGTGAGAATTAACTTTGCAGAACAAATCTCTCTTCTATAGCAAACACACCTGTCCTTAAGGGTAGAAAAAATATCAGAAGTACTTTAAACATAGTTGTGGTCCTCTGTGCATTTGGCAACATCTTATGGAGTGTTTGTAAGATATGTGAATCTGGTTCTGGTGTCTCCTAATATCAACTGACAATTTCTCATTCTTGTGAACTCTCATTTTCAGTCGTATTTAAACTTTTATTTTCTGTATTTCCTTGCTACATAGTAAGTTCAGAATGAAATAAATAAAATTAAAATAAGATAAAACAGGTCCTGTGTTATTTAATCAACCTTATTGATAAACAGTCATTGTTTTAATAATATTATACTCACAAAATTAAGTTTATATATACTGTAGTATGTAGTCTAGAAATACAGAGAATGTTTAAATATTGTACAGTAACTCAACCAGTAATGAGCTGTTCTAGATAATTAAGTCTCCCGTGGCTGTTGGACACGCTTTGAATGCTTTTTGATGCCTAAACTATTATTTAACCATCAGAACATGTTCACTCACATAAGCACTAACAATAATATCCTGTAAAACATGTCAATTTATGAACTGGTGCCCCCTATGTGCAGTCATTGGAGAAACACCTCCTTTCTGTCAAGCCACTACAGAGCAACTGTCATCCAGTGCTTTGATCTGTCAGTTTCCCTCAAAATATAAGAATCCCTCAAATTTATTTGAATGCAATAAAATAATATTATCAATAATACTATTTTAATGCAAATAAAAGCATATTTTGTAAACTTAAGAGATGATGTAGTTGTTCACTCAGTCTAATAACATATACAGTATTACTGTAGGTCAGGGGGTCCAGACCTGTTCCTGGAGGGCCACTGTCCTGCAAAGTTTAGCTCCAGCCCTAATTAAACACACCTGAACAATAGTAATTAAGTGTTGTGTTTGAAATCACCCACCTTTAGCCTCATTCACTATTAGTGCACTAATAGTCTGGTTTAAGGAGGGAATGAAAACTTGTAAGCATATTCAGACACTGAGTTTGTCAGAAGGGCTGCTGTTTTGCATAGTTTGTGCTTGCTGTTTAATAATCATTTGAAACTTAGCAAACAGACAGCTCCTATAGTAATGAAAATATTTATATTGAATTCTTTCATGGAAACTAGCATAAACCTTAAGGTGAGACACTGCAGGCAAAAACACTGTTTTTTCAAGCACCTGTCAATTTTGAGATTTTGGGCTTTTTGGTTTTTCATAAAGTGCTTTTTCAAACTAGTGGAAGGAAAACATCCAAAAGACACTGTTAAGTGTTTCTTTTATAGCACTTTATCTGTTTGTGTCAATAGATTTCAATTAAAATACATATTTTTAAAGGCCGTTTTCTCAAAATGAGTTTTTTCTTCAACACTGAGCCGTAAATCTCCACTTCAGTAGCACTTACACACACCAAACTTGACATTTTTATTCCTGTCTATATTCTGAAGGTTTTTATAGAGGGATTTGTTCATATATATTTTCCTTGATTATATACAACATTTTATTCCCCCCAAAATTGTGAAAATATATTGTTTTCTGGCTGTTCAAAGTATTTTCTGAATTATGGATAACCAGAATTCCCTCTGTAAAAACATTTGACTCTAATTTGTCAAAAAAATTAAACAAAAAATTTGAAACTGACTTCATCTAATGTTCAGATTTTTGTACTAGACATTTATGCAAATTAGCACATATTTCATTAAATAATGCCTCATTTGCATATTTAAACATAACATTTTTGAAAACTTATAATACAAAAAATGTTTGCAATAATCAGTGTAATCAATCAACTGGGTAAGTAAGGTGATTACTATTAGTTATTTTTTTTGCCCTATTCACCTGCAGTGTCTCGCCTTAATTAAGCTATTTAAAAATCAATAAATAAATACATTTATACCTGTATGATATTACACTGTGCCCACATTGGATAAGCCATTTGAATAATGGATGAATGGTTGACCCATCTGCAATCACCATCTTCTAGTGAGAGAGGAATTCAATCACAGTGTATCATGGATATTCTCAAGCCACTAAGTGTACATCAGCTGTACATTTGTTAATGCGGTGCATTATGGGATTGAATAAATATTAACATTTGATATTACAAATGGGCTTTAGCAATAATTTTGCTTTGAGAAATATGAAATTGCGTGACTTTTAAACTCACGCCTGCTGTTAGTGTGTGAAAATACATATCCTATTTGCATGAGGCATATTCTGCCAAATGCAAAAAAAAAAAAACAGAAAAAAAAAAAACACATCATGGTGATTCATTATATTAAAAAAAGTTATTGAATATTCACTATTTCTAGACGGTTGCTTGGTAAAGCTGGAGGAGAACCTCTAAATATAGCCAGATATATAGTTTGCACTTCAATTTGACACTTGTGTTTAACTGCAATAGGACAGTGTATGGAAACTTTTACCCACAGAGACCTAAGCAAGCTTAAGGCTGCTTGTTTATTCTGTTACTTTCAGAAACAAAAGGTTAACCGCAACCTAAGCGCTGTGCATCATCTCTTCATCATCAGTTCATTGTCTTATATGTATTTAGTGACATTAAGTCTGTTTCTGAAAACATTAGTCAATGTGTGAAAGGACCTAACATGGTATTCATGCAGTTGCACACTTTAACAGGGCATTTTTGCATTGTGACAAAATTGCATTGACAGAGAGACTTCGAAACACCATACTAGAGAAAAGACATATTACTATATTAGATCACCATATGACGATCAAGTCAACCTTTATTTATATAGCACTAAACAAAACAGATTGTGTCAAAGCAACTGAACAACATTAATTAGTTAAACAATTAATGAGAGTCAAGAGTCAAATTCTTTCTTAGAATTAAAGATGTCAAGTTTCTGTGGAGCACAGTGGTGATTTTATTAATGAGTCTGGCCTGGAAAATGCTACTCTTGAAAGTTGCATTTATTTATTTTCACACACACACACACACACACACACACACACACACACACACACACACACACACACACACACACACACACACACACACACACACACACACACACACACACACACACACACACACACACACACACATTTAGCATATTGTAATGTCTGACATTTCTGTTTTGTTTTGTTTTGTTTCGGTGTATGATTAAATATATTTTTATATATTTGCAAGTGAGGATAGTGTGCAGGATTTATTTTTCTTCTTTTAGTTGTAAATTTGCATTAATTTATTTTTCTCCTTGCGCACCTGGTTACCTTCAGGTGTGCAAGTGTAGGCATAATTGTTGATTGTTTAAGGATAAATATTCAGCATGTATTTTGTTTCATTATTATATTATTTTATTCAAGTTATTGTCATCTGTGACTTATCACCTCACTTAAAAACAAGGGTTATTTTGTTTGTGGTTATAGAACGTAGTGTGAAAGGCATGTAGTGTGGTGTTTGTGTGGTTGAGTTGCAGTGAGGGCTGTGAGTGATGAGCTGGGGGCAGACTGGTTGGTGGAAAACAGTCAAACTGTGATGCTCTGGTGCTAACAGGTCCACACACTGGCACACAGACATTTAAGAAAGCCCTTATGTGATTTTTTAAAACATAGTTCACACACATTTAATCAATTTTAAACATTGTTTTATTAACATTTTCTTTAAATTGTCATGAGTAATATCAATATTCATAATGATCAGGCTATACTGCTGCTGCTCAGTACTAAATTGTTGACAAATGTTTGCATAGTTAATAATAATTTTAATAATTTGCACATCTGTGTTTCAGTGTGTATATTTGCAGCTTTGTAATCTGGACCACTGAAGTTCGTTTCAGCACGTCTCATTCTACACTGAACAGCTTCTTCCTTTCAGGGAAATGATATCATTCACAACCCCCTCCTCTTGAGAAAGGGCCTGCTTTTATCTTAATGACAGGAAATATAAACAGATCTAAATTAAACTTCTTAGAACTTTCGAATGCATTTGATCTTCACAAATTCTATTGCATCGAAAATACTAAACATTGCAGAGCTCACATACACTTTAAATGTATGGCATTAGTAATAGTGTTTCAATATTAGAGTCTTTATGAACATGTGGCTTTTAAACATTACAGTACAATATTTGACCTTGTGCCATTGTTGGACTATCTAGTAGCAGAATACACAACATCTGTATCCTCTGTATTTCTGGCTGCTCTTCTGTTTTTTTTCTGGTGTTTTGAGAACTGTAGAGCAGCATAGACTGATGAATGAGGCTCCTGCAATAGATTGAAAAATGACTGTAATGACATTTAGGGTGCTTTCACACTTGTTTTAATAGCCTGGTCTGAACCCGAGTTCGATTTATCAAATAATACGTCATTATTAATGGTTATCTTCTGCGATTCGGTATGATTGTGTTCAAATTGGCAGCAAACCTTACTGGAATTCACTTGAAACAACCCTTTGTGCACCTGAGTTCGGAATACAGCATTCACATTATTCAAACATACTGAACTCAACTCTGATGTCAGCTGAATCTGGTGCACACAAAAAAATGCTAGTGTGAAAGCACCCTAAATTGAATTCAAATATGTACAGAAGTAAATCATAAAAAGAAACTCAAAAAACAAAAAACAATATACTCTGTATACTCATGAATATGGACTTA
This sequence comes from Carassius carassius, assembly GCF_963082965.1. NCBI lineage: Eukaryota > Metazoa > Chordata > Actinopteri > Cypriniformes > Cyprinidae > Carassius > Carassius carassius. The sequence goes on from NC_081756.1 coordinate 10,413,369, forward strand.
TTAGCATCCAAATACTTTTTCTGGTGTTAGAATTTACAGTTCATTGTTAATTCTGATGTTGGGGATAGCTAAGAAATAGTCTGGGCATGTGGAATATTTTATTTCTTGCTGATGTTGTTGCTGGTTTTTACCCAACACATACAGAATGCAACATACTTTATACCCAAGCTTTACTTTATTACTTTTTTGCTTTATTTTTACTTTTAAGAATAAACCATATTTAATTTTCCTAAGACAGAGCTATATTTTGCTCAATGGTTGTATTTCAACCACGCAGCCCTTTTTAAAGACATGGTGAGCTAAACAGAAAATAGAAGCAGGCCCATAAACCATATGCAAAACAATATCAAAACACATTATATTTCACTTAAGAATGTAATGTGTATTACAGTAATATTGAAAAACACTGTTAGTAGAAAAAATATATTTTTTATAGTTTATAAAAACTGTTCTCATTATAACTTTAAATAGCAGAGATTAGTGAATTCAAATATTTTTGCACACCAGTCAGCCTAGTCTTTAATTTCAGCTGTTCAAGTATTTTTTGCCATTTTACATACTCTTCCTATACATGTTGCAGACCTTAGATGACATCTAAAAAAGCTAAAAATGAACATTTTTATATTAATGAAAAGTTTACCTCATGATGTTGTGTTACATGACGATCAGCATCTGCGGCACCAGAAACAGAGACAAAAAAAAAAAGTTTTTCTTTTTAATTTATTTATTACAATTATTTCACAGTCATTTGCCAAGTAAATCTTTTGAATTAAATAGAATGTTACCCTTTTCCTGCGTGTTTCTCTCCTGTATCTTAATAATGAGCATGGTGAGCAGAATGATGATGAGTAAAACAACAATACCACCAAAAATAAAGGTCAGTTTATAAAAGATGTTTTCAGAACAGTCTCTTGTAGAAATCGGGCTTTTCTTGAGATCTGTTCAAATTAAATCACATTTTACTTTAACCAACCACAGATTAGAAAAACGCATTAATGCAAATGAATGTTAAAGAAAGTCAGATAATAAACACCTTTATTTGTTATTTCTGTTTCATTTCGTAGTGGTGTAACACTCCTCTCTGCACAATAAAAGTCAAGAGTCATTTAGCATATTAAAACTTATCCACATGTATTTGTATTATGTATTTTTTACATTTTGCTTGTAGACATGAAGCAAAATATACCTCTACAATAGTCTACAGATTACCTTTAAAGGGTTAGTTCACCCAAAAATCAAAATTATGTCATTAATAACTCACCCTCAAGTCGTTCCATTTCAAACCCAGCCTCCAATATTTGGGCCACGCCTCCTAATTTGCATACACCCCTCAATCCTCAATCCTCAAATGCCCAATCCTCAATCTTCAAATGCCCAATCCTAAATCCACAAATCCCCAATCCTCAATCCTAAATTGCTAAATGATTAAATGCCCAATCCTAAATCCTAAATGGCTAAATGACCAACTGCCCAACCCCAAAATAGAAAATGCCCAATCCTAAATACAAAATACCCTATCCTAAATACAAAATGCCTAATCCTAAATACCAAATTAATTTTCGGCTTGGACTTTGTTTCAAATTTAGATTTTTAGTTTTAGTTTAAGACTTTGTTTTAGACTTTTGGTTTATAATCTGACCAAATAATCCCTCCATAAGAGGGAGTGTCAGCCACATTAAAAAAGTTAACAGCTTAAGTCATTTATGGATTAATGCGTATTGGAGACACGAACCGTTTAAAACGATTTAGTTCGATTTTGTGAACTGGTTCAAGAAGATCTGGTTACATAGAATGATTCATTCGCGAACCGGATATCACAAACTGTTTTTTTTCGAACTCTCTCACAACAGACACGGAAGAGAAGACAATTCTGACTAAAGTCGTAGTTTTTGCTATTTTTGGACCAAAATGTATTTTCGATGCTTCAAAAATTCTAAGTGACCCCCTTTTTTCTTACCTTTCTGGACATGGACCGTATACCATTCACACAGTTTCAATGGAGGGATTGAGAGCTCTCGGACTAAATCTAAAATATCTTAAACAGTGTTCCGAAGATAAATGGAGGTCTCACGGGTTTGGAACGACATGAGGGTGAGTTATTAATAACATAATTTTGATTATTGGGTGAACTAACCCTTTAATGTCTAGATTTGTTCCATCACCAAATTTCACCATATTAGAAAAACGCATTAATGCAAATGAATGTTAAAGAAGTCAGATAATAAACACCTTTATTTGTTATTTATGTTTCATTTCGTAGTGGTGTAACACTCCTCTCTGCACAATAAAAGTCAAGAGTCATTTAGCATATTAAAACTTATCCACATGTATTTGTATTATGTATTTTTAACATTTTGCTGCTAGACATGAAGCAAAAAATTCCACTACAAGAGTGTTACTGATAAGGACAGATTACCGTTGATGTATAGACTTGTTCCATCACCAAATGTCATCACCCAGTTGTCCCAACCACAGAAGTACAGACCAGAATCAGAAACATCCACATTCAAAATTCTCAGGGAGGTGTTTTTGATGTCCAGAGTCATCAGAATATGATCTTGTTGAAAATCATTTAAATAATTAGCATGTAGTTCCTTAAGCTGGTATTTTATCATCATGTATACAATGGCAATAGGTACAGAATTGTTTGTTTGCTTGAGCCAGTGCACGTTCTTTCCCGTTACTGAGGTGTGCTGACACCAAATAGTGACGTTCTCTCCTGGTTGAGCTGATAAATTGACTATCTGAGATGATTTAACAGCTGTAAACGAGCCTAAAACCAACAGAGGAATAAAAATGTTTTAATATTTATATTTTAAACTCTGATAACATACAATAAAATGCTCCCAAAAAGTACCAAAACACTTTTAAAGCATATAGAACTGTCTCACACCTAATATTTACTAGATTTTTTAATTAATTATTCATTAATCTTGTATAATTGGAGTAATTATAGTGAAGTAATGCTTACCAATGCCATAGATCAACAGCGCTGAAATGATTAAACCAACCATTGCTGCACTGAATCAGACTAGAAACAAAAAGGAAATTAAGATGAGGAAATCAATGTGCTTTTTTATGTGAGGGGGTGTGGCTTACACTTACATCAGAGTATGACAAACTTGTCAATCAGCAGACGAGTCCAAGGATAGTATTTCCAGTTCAAAATAAGAAGTATAATTAATGATCTGATATTGATAATGTGATTTTTTTTTTGTTTTTTTTACTGCTTTATCACCCCATCGTTTCTCCATAGTACTTTTATGAATAAACTGGTCAAAAGCAGGTTTACAAAGAACTAAAATGCATTTTTGACTTTATTGTATCTTTGAACATGTCTTTTATTGATAATTTTTAAATTCTATTATTGACAGACATTTTACCTGGACCACAAATTATTAAACTTGATTTTATCCTGATTTTAATTCTCTGAAGATCCAGGGTTTAATGAAGGATGTGACATTCAGTCGGGCTTTCTGTAGCTTTCTTCATGACCGTTTGACGGAAGTGTATGAAAGTGACTAAGCAGATCTACTATTGGTTATGAGCAAGAACAATTTTTAATTTTATTATCAAAACTGGTATGTTTGGGACCATGAAAATATATAAAGGCCAGTGTTAAGCTGCATCCGAATTGAGATTCAATATTAAAAAAAAAAACTGATGTTTATTTGCAATATAACTTTAAGGTCTTTGTGATCTAGAGTCAGATTAAATTAATTTCAGGAGTCAAAGTAAACTGCAATGCAATTTTAATAAACTTCACCATTATGTATAACAATGCAAAGAAAAGACAGATCTCTGATCGCCTCAATAATTACATTTCTTTAAACAGGTTTACTATTTTGCTGTTAAAAATAAACCATAGGTAATAAATTAATAATTTGTTTGAGTTTGTTTTATTTTTCAAGTTGTATCAATGTACACAGCAATTGGGTCCTCAGTATGTCGTCCTGCTCTTTTGGATCTTTGCTTTGAGAAATACACAGCAGTATATACTGAATCGTTTTCCTGCAAAGAAGTACAAAAATGTATTGGCAAGATTTGAATCCAGGTGCTCATATAACAACATTTATTTTTTTTAGAGCCTCCAAAATATATTCTACTTCAAAAGTAGAAAATGCAACTATTCACATCCTTAGCAGCCAACAAAGTTAACTGAGAAATAATATTGTTCAATCACAATCATAAGATAACAGTTGATACCACACACACACACACACACACACACACACACACACACACACATAAAAACCCTTATATAGCAGTAATTAAGTAATAAAGTAATTCAATATTTTGTTCATGATAACCAAAAAAAAAGTGTGATCTGGTATAAAACAAAACTTTACTTGTTTTCATGTCTATAGTGAAACTTGGATAGTTTTTTAATAGTTTTTCTTAGCTCTTAGAGAAAAAATAAATCTGTGTAATTTACCTTGTCATCATTCTGTTGTGCTTGACTTTCAGCGACTGACACAAAGCAGAGAAAAAGAAAAGCAGTTACTCCGAAGATAATGTGAGATTTAAAAATTATGTACAAAGCCACTTTTTTAATAATAATTTTAATTTAATAATAATAATAATTTATTCCACATTTGTAATTTAACTTGATCTTTTTAACCACGTTAAAAGAGTTTACCTTTTTTTTGCTTCTGTCTTCTGTGTTCCCTGATAATCCCCAAAATAAGAGAAACGATGCATGTAAAAGAAATTATTCCACCAAATAGAAGGGTCAGTTTGAAATAGATGTCTCTAGAACACTCCTCAGACACGGGTGATTGCTCATGATCTGTAAAGGAGTGGATATCATTTTAATGAAACATTTAAAGTGATGCTACAAAGATCACATTTTATCCATAATTTGATTAGAGATTAAACAAGAACATTCATATATTAAAAACCTGCAGTTTTAACTTTAATATTGAAAGTAAAATAACATACCCTTTTTTGAGGTTCCTGTGTAATTTTTTTCTGTTATGAAAACAGCTGGCAAGTCATTTATCATTGTGGGATTTACAATTGTATTTAAATTGTGGTGTTTTTCAACATTTGCTATTAATGACAAAGTGAGAAAAAAGAGATATAAACACTAAATAAAAACTAGAGTATAGTGAGAGAGGTTCAAAAACATTACCTTTTACTTCAAGCCTGGTTCCATTGCCAAATTTCACATCATTACCTGTAGCACCACAAAAGTAGAAGCCAGAATCAGAAAATTTCACTTGCTTAATTGTTAGGGTGGTGACTTTGATGAACAGATCCATAACCACGTGATCTTTTGTAAAATTGTTGAAATATTTTGGCTCAACCTTCTGAAGACTTTCGGTGTATAACATGTGCACAATAGTAATGGGTACAGCACCGTCTGATTGTTTGAACCAGTATAGATATCCAGAAACATGGATATTGTGTGAACACCACATAGTGACTCTCTCTCCTGGATGAGTCTGTGTACTTGCTGTTAAAAACATAACTCTGAGAAAACCTGAAAACCATTAAACAAGAAAAATAAAACAATAGCACACCAAAAATTAATATCATTAATTAAAAAAAAATAAGTGTCTGCATATTTCTATAACACCTCATTTTACATTTCTAAAATATTTCTTATAGTATTATATTTCTTATAGTATTATATATAGTCCACAGTGTAAAATAATTCTTACCTGTCTCAAAGAGCAATAAAGCCGCAACTGAAATATGTAACATTACTGCATTTCTGAGTCGAAACAGAGCTGAAGAGGAAATTAAGTGGGCGATATAGATGTTTTTTATATAAGGAGGAGTGGCTTTTGGCACAGTCAAACTATGGTAGACCTATCAAATAAAAAGACCAGTCATCGTCAGACCTGTATGTGATATAGCTGCAATACAAAATATGCTCACTGCACTATACTGTTTAGTTAGTGTTTATTTTTTTCTTCTTCAGTGCTCTGAAAATGTTTGCCACTTTATAAATGAATTAGTCTAGCAAATGGAAGCATTAACTATTTTTTCTTCTTCTTGTGAATGCATACCTCTGTGTGCATTAATTGTAACATTGTTTTGTGTGTGTGTATATGCATGTACAGTGTTTATAAATTAGAAGTGTAGTAGGCTTTTATTGTATATTTGGAAGGAGGCTTGGAGTTTTTTTTGGTATTTTTATTAAGACGTCTATTAATATCTACAATACGTGCTTGGCCATCTGTTGTATTATCAGCTCATTATCTGTAATCTATATTTTTATATTGCATTTAAATTAGATTGTTACACATTTGCTTTGAGAAGCCTATTCAACCTATTATGTATCTTCTAAAAAGGTTGCACATCTGCTGGACTATATATGATGTTACACTTAGTGATGGGCATTGGACCTATCCAAAGTCTGTACAGTAGGCTTGCTAATGCACTTTGAAAGTAAAATAAAGTATGCAGAAAATATTTATTATTTTACACCTTCTCATATACAGTTTAAATTTAAAAGATTTATTTACAATCATAAAAAACCTGGATAAAATGCCAGCGTTGTATTAAATGCCAGGATTTCTGTCAAGTGGAAAAAATGAGGGGAAAAGAAATATGTAGCGCATTGTTATTCTGCCGCCTCACCAAAAACAACCCACATAATACACTCACGACAATAGGTGGCGCTAAAAACTCATAAAACGAGTGTGCCAAGAAATAAGTTATGCAATGTGTTGTAAAGTTTGTGAGTGACAACTGAACAAAAATAAAATACATACAGCGGCATGAGTCGTGACTGTCATTAGACTGATGGGACCAAACTTTCTCTGTAAGTGATTTTACAGTTTTTCTCAGTTTTTCTCTATTTTAAAGGTGCTCTAAGTGATGTCACACATTTTTTAGAAATAAATAATAGAAATAAACTGCCTGGCAGACCAGTGCAAAAAAAAACTAATAAAAGTAATTTTGACAAATCCTGTCTCTCAAAAGTCTTCCATCTCTGTTGGCCTCTGAAATCTGTCGGTGTTCCTCTGGGCCATCTTCCTCAATACAAGGAGGGTGGCTCTCTCCTCTTATAGTGGCAATATTGTGAAGCACAACACAAGCCACAATAATGTCGCATGCCCTCTCTGGACTAACCCGGAGCCCACGCAGACACTGAAACCGAGATTTGAGGATCCCTATAATCATCTCCACCTTGGCCCGTGTTCGGCTGTGAGCCAGGTTAAACCGTGTCTGTGGTCCAGGCTCAGGTTCAGGGTAGGGTGTCATTAAATAGGGCAGACAAGGGTATCCTCTGTCCCCCAGCAAGTAACCATTATACTGTCCTGTAATGATTGAAGTGTACAACACAAATATAGAAAAACCTGCTGAAATGTCTGGCATAATGATGACTCGCGGAAAATTCTGGCATCATGCACAGATCCTGGCCATTTTGCCTCGACATTGGTGATGATTTGGGTTGCCTCACATATTACCTATAGTTAGTGGAAAAAGTAATGACTTTGATGATTTTAAGAAGGGGAAAAAATTAAGTTGTTACCTGCACATTGATACTATGAATAGATTTCCTATTAACATAGTCTCCCTCATTTATTGATGGAGCTTTAATAGGAATGTGAGTGCCATCAATGCACCCAATTACATTTGGAAACCCTGAAACAGAAAGTTATGGAAGTATGAAGTGTGTGCATAATGAATACATGTATAGATATTAATAATATGACTAAATATTAAATATGCGTCATATATTTTACTACAAAGGACAAACCTGCCACTCTGTGGAATTCGTCTTTAATAACAAGCAGAGGTTTATGGCCAGGGAACTGTACAAACGTGGGTAACAACTGTTTAAGTGCAAGACACACTGTACGAACGGCTCTACACACAGTTGCCTTTCCCACATGCTCTGAATCGCCCACACTGTACAAAAAATGGCCAGACGCAAAAAACCTAAGTGCTATGCACAGAATGTTCTCTTACGAGAGTTCTCTCGTACTGCGTCTTAGCTAAGACGCTACGGGAAAAGTCTCTTTTCCCGATACACTGAAGCAAAAAATTATCCTTAATTTGAATTATTGTAAAGCGCATTTGCAGCAGCACACAGCCATAGGCGAGACGGCTCGCTCGCTCATTGGCTGCTCTGCGGCAACTGCATAAGCCTATCGAGCGCAGGCATGATAGGCTTCGCGCCCTCCATGCCACTTCCCGCCGAAACGGGTGTAGCCTAGCCCTATAAAGGTAGCTCGAAAAGGCTGACTCACCTGATTTTTCATCTCTTCAGCGAAGCTCACGCATCGTTGATCATGAGAAGAAGCAACACGTCGTCTGATAAGCATCTCAGCGGGACGAGCCACTCCTGAAGCTCCTGGCCAACGCCGCCTTCCACTGCCGTTCCTGCTGCGCTCTCCGGCGCCCATATCCTTTTCAATTCCTTTTATTCCTTTTATCGTAAAAGAGCTGCGTCTTTTTAAAGATGCCTTCTTGCGGCTCGTGCAGAGCCCCACTCAGCGAGGGAGACCGTCACGTCATCTGTGTCTCCTGCCTGGGTGAAGATCATGCAGCGCTCGCGCTCGCGCTCGCTGATGGCGGATGCCCTCACTGCGAGCTGTTGCCAATGGTGACTCTGAGGACTCGCCTGGCATTTTTCTCTGAGCCTGCATTCTCCGCTGCGCTGCGGCGCCATACAAATAGCCCTGCTTCACCGGCCTCCCCTGCATCGCTTCCCAATGCTCAGAGCCCACTGTCTGCCGCCGCGTCTTCCAAGGAAGTCGATCTCAGGGCTGCGTCGGGGGAAGAGGACACGTGCTCTCTGCTAGCTTCGGGCAGTGAGGGCTGGGCGAGCTCCGGGGATCTCGCGCCTTCTGCTCAGAAGCCCAGCAGACGAGCTGACATCGAGAAGGAGCTGATGCGAGTGCTCACGCTGGCCGCGACGAGCCTCGGCCTCGAGTGGTCTGCACCAGCGCCCCCCTCTCGTTCCCGGCTGGATGGTAGTTTCCTTTCGGATGAGCGTACTTCTCCGAACTCAAAGCCCGCCTCATTTCTTCCTGAGCTTCACGAAGAGGTGGCAAAGGCTTGGAACGCTCCATATTCAGCGCGAACTCGTTCGTCTGTCTCACTAGCATTCTCCACACTGGATGATGCTAAACACAGGAACTACCAGTCACTTCCGCCGGTGGAACAGGCGATAGCGACGCACCTTTGCCCGCCCTCTGCTGGACGGCGAACGCAAGCGGTGTTTCCATCTAAAGCCTGCCGCATGACGTCATCTCTGCTCGCGCGGATCTTTTCTGCTGCTGGGCAGGCTGCGTCTGCACTACACACCATGGCCATGCTGCAGATATTCCAGGGTGATCTCCTCCGTAAGCTGGACGAGATGGGACCTGAGGCTATCTGTCTCGCGGATTTGAGGAGTGCTTCGGATCTCTCTCTTCGCGCTACTAAATCTGCTGCACAGGCCATGGGACGAGTTATGGCTTCCGCTACGGTGGCTGAGAGGCATCTATGGCTGACGCTCTCAGACATGGCAGAGTCTGAACGCACTGTGTTCCTCGATGCCCCGCTGACTCCCGCTGGCCTATTCGGATCTTCTGTCAATGAGTTCGTTGAGAGATTCGTCAAGGACCAGAAAGGGTCGCAAGCATTCAAGCACTTCCTCCCGAAGCGCTCCGGTTCTGCAGCGAGTCGTGCTAGACCGGCCCCGCAAAGTTCTCAGCCACACCCCCGCCTCCTGCTGCTTCATCGCAACAGCGTCAGCAACACAGCTCGAGACCCCGTTCTCGCTCTACCGGCCGTCGCCCCGTGCCGCGGGGACCACGGCAGACGATTACGTTGAGGCCGGAAGCCCCGAAGCCATCCTAGCACTCCTAGGTAAGCGCCGGTGTACGAGTCCCGCCGCGGCCGAACCCTCACCCAAGCGCGCCGCTCTTTCAGTTCCAGGGATTGTGACTGTCTCAGCGTCTTTTGCAAGGCGCAAGCCTGTACAGTTGCCTGCTTGCCTGCACACAAAAACCGTTATCACGGCTACCCAGATATTTCCCGAAAAAGGTGTAATTTCTGGTGTCCCGGCCACGGCCAATGGTGCTATAAATGTAGTGACGATGCCCACTGCTCAGTGCCCATCTCCACATATAAGCACAGCCCTTCACACAGGGCTGGCGCCCATAAAAGCGACTCAGGTCGATCGGGCGCACTACATAGTAAACGTGCCCACTCCTCAGTGCCCACAAACAGTATGTCACACACGTCATGTGGTTTCTGTAAAAACGAAACCAGGCAGACAGCGAGTCAAAAGCAGTAAATGTGCACGCTTACAGCCCACAATTACTCACAGACAGCACGAGTCCCATGGGACCCACTCAGCCCTCCCTCACTCGGTTAAGCACCGTGGAGGGGTCGAGGACGAGCGATCTGCCCGCTGTGATCAGCGCGCTCCCCGCCTCAAATGTCACAGGCTTAACGCCCATGTTGCAGCACATCGAAGCGCTGCCGTTGCCCAGCCAACAGAGCGCGCTTCGCATCCAACCCTTAGCCATTCATGCAGACACATGGTCAGCGCTTCCAGGTGTTTCGGATTGGGTGCTAGACATTATAAAGAGAGGCTACTCGCTACAGTTTTTTCGACGCCCTCCGCGCTTTTTAGCGCGCGTCGAAACTACGGTCAAAACAGAAGTAGCACACCTACTTCGAGCCGAAATATCAAAACTGTTGAGCAAAGGGGCTGTGGAGCCTGTATCTCAAGCTCAAAGCGAAGGGGGGCTGTACAGCACATACTTTCTAGTGCCCAAGAAAGACGGAGGTTTCAGACCCATACTGGATCTAAGACAGCTGAACAAAGCATTGGCGAAACGCAGTTTCAAAAAGCTTACAACCAGGAGACTCCTCGCGCATATTCGCAGAGGAGACTGGTTCATGTCGATAGATCTGAAGGACGCGTATTTTCAAATATAGATAGCGTCACATCACAGGCGATATTTGAGATTCGCCATCGAGGGCCAGACATACCAGTATACAGTCCTGCCGTTCGGCTTGTCCATGGCTCCTCGTACGTTTACGAAGTGCATGGACGCAGCGCTCGCTCCTCTCAGACTCAGAGGCATGCGAGTGCTGAACTATTTGGACGACTGGCTGATTCTGGCTCAATCACGATCAGAGCTCGTGGAACACAGGGCCATTTTACTCGATCACCTCGAGAAACTTGGTCTCAGTGTCAACTGGACGAAGATTTCGCTGAACCCCAGTCAGATGTTTTTGGGTATAGCTCTGGACTCACGCTCCATGACGGCGCGGCTGTCGCCACAGCGCGCGTCGGGCATTCAGTGTGCAGGGAGCTCTCTCCGCTGCGGCGCGACCTTCTCGCTCAGAGAATTTCAGAAGATGCTAGTTCTCATGGCCTCAGCATCGCCAGTTCTTTAGTTGGGCCTGCTCCGCATACGCCCCTTGCAGTTCTGGCTGAAAGCGCGAGTACCGCATAAATCCTGTGTTATGTAGTGTCCTACATAAATCGCCAGGGCGGTCTCAGGTCCCCAAACCTGTACAGGTTGGCGGAACGCCTCCTGGTTTGGGCGCAGCGCAACTTGCGCTCGCTAAGAGCAGTTCATGTGCCTGGGCTACAGAATCTGGGTCCAGACAGACTGTCCAGAAACAACATTCCCACGGGCGAATGGTCTCTACACCCACAGACAGTCCAGCTGCTGTGGGAGAGATTTGGCAGGGCGGAAGTGGACCTTTTCGCGTCCCACGAAAACGCTCACTGCCCCGCTTTCTTTTCCAAGAACGAAAGCGCGCTGTCACAAAGGAGGCCACGCTGCCCGCTCTATGCTTTTCCCCCCGTCTCCCTCCTTCCGCAGGTGATAGAACGGGTGAGGGAAACAAGATGCTCAGTACTGCTTGTAGCACCACTTTGGAAGAACCAACCATGGTTTCCAGATTTGATGCAGTTAGCAGACACTGCCCCGTGGCCAGTGCCATTGAGGAGGGACCTCCTCTCGCAGGCCAGGGGCTCGATTTGGCACCCTCAACCGGAGTTGTGGTCCCTCCATGTGTGGGTGCTCAACGGTTACCCGCTGATCTCTCAGTGGGAGTGCTAAATACTATCACTCAGGCTAGAGCTCCGTCGACTCGACGGCTATATGCCTCGAAGTGGTCAGTATTCTCCAGCTGGTGCACAGCTCGGGGACGTTCATCCCTTGGTTGTGAGGTGACGGAGGTTCTCTCCTTCCTACAGGAGCTGTTGGATAAGGGCAGAGCCCCCTCCACGCTCAAAGTTTACGTGGCGGCTATCGCAGCGTTTTCTGAGACAACGCTCGGTCAGTCAATAGGAAGGAACGATTTGGTCATCCGCTTCCTTAGAGGAGCTAGGAGGCTGAATCCTCCCAGACCTCCGTCAGTCCCTGTATGGGACCTCTCGACGGTTTTGGAGGCCATGAAAGGTTCCCCTTTCGAGCCTATCCAAATGATTAGCCTCAAATATCTCAAATATTAGCCTCGAAATCCCTCAACACACCGTTTCGGGCTCAGGTTATTTCCCTGTCTGCCCTGTCGGTGTCAGAAGAAGATGGAGACTCGAGTCTTCTTTGCCCCGTTAGGGTTTTAAGAACTTATGTGTCTCGCTCTGCTGTCTTTAGACAGACTGAGCTGCTGTTTGTCTCGTTCAGTGAACGTTCCAAGGGAATGGCTGTTTCGAGACAGAGCCTATCCAGATGGATTGTTGACGCTATAGCGTTAGCTTACGCTTCCAGGGGCCTTCAGTGCCCACTGGGCGTCAGAGCACACTCCACAAGAGGCGTCGCCTCGTCGTGGTCTAGTGGGATCTCCTTACAGGATATATGTATGGCGGCAGGATGGGCCTCGCCGTCTACATTTATCAGGTTCTATAACCTAGAGGTTCCCGCCCTGCAAGCAAAGCTATTGTCGGTATAGTTGAATCAGGGTCCTGATTGGAACTCTGAGATCGCAAGCGCTATGCGCTGCCGACTGTTATATGGGCAGTATTGCTTAAGACCAACATTACCACATTGGTCAGGCCTTGCCTTGATTATGTGATGTCATATTGCCGCGTCTACGGACGCTGCTAGATATGGGACGGAGGGTCTCCCACTCCTGTTCTAGGACTCTCTGTGAGTCCCTCGGGTGATTGTGCACTGTAAATCCTGGGCGTCGCTTCCAGGTTTATTGGTGTGTGATCTCTGCACGCACGGCGCTTTACATTGGGTTCCCGTAGCGTCTTAGCTAAGACGCAGTACGAGAGAACTCTCGTAAGAGAACGTACTCGGTTACTAACATAACCTCGGTTCTCTCTAGAAGAGGGAACTAGTACTTCGTTCTCTGCCGTGCGTACGATTCACTCTGGTTCGCTTCGGCGATGAAATAAATCAGGTGAGTCAGCCTTTTGGAGCTCCCTTTATAGGGCTAGGCCACACCCGTTTCGGCGGGAAGTGGCATGGAGGGCGCGAATGGTCTGATGTTGCATCAGCCTGCGCTCGATAGGCTTATGCAGTTGCCGCAGAGCAGCCAATGAGCGAGCGAGCCGTCTCGCCTATGGCTGTGTGCTGCTGCAAATGCGCTTTACAATAATTCAAAATTAAGGATAATTTTTTGCTTCAGTGTATCGTGAAAAGAGACTTTTCCCGTAGCGTCTTAGCTAAGACGCAGTACTCATTCCCTCTTCTAGAGAGAACCGAGGTTACATTAGTAACCGAGTACGTTTTCTGTGCTAAGAGCAGAGCCGCGGTTTGTCACATTTGCGATATGCGGTTTTAAAAGACGTGTTAAATAAACTAATGAATCTTTTGAAAAACGATAACGCTCGTTTAAATATTCATTAGGGTATGCAAACACATCAATACGCGGTCTTATAACCCTCTCCCGACGAAAAAAACCTTGTATAATTTGTGCTTCTACGTCCACAGGATCCTCGTCAAAAGGGCACGCCATGCTCACCAACCTTCTGAAACGAAGTTACACTGAAACATAACCTGCTCTCGAGCAGGTTATCTTCAGAGAGTCAGTTGCTATGGTTACATACATACCCAGAAAGTTACCTCTGTTTTTGGAACCGAACGTTGAGGTTATCCACGAACTTACCCTTAAACATACCCAGGTATGTCACATAACCTGCTTTCTGGAATACCCCCCTGGTCTCACCCGCACCACAAAACATAACAAACTGTTCCAGCCAATAACCGACAAGAAAGATTTGGGGGTGGGGTTTGGGGGGTTAGTGCACGGATGAGGAGGAGGGAGGGTCTAGCTAGCCTCCGTTTTGTTTGACAACAATTTGAACGTCAACAAGAAGTTACGACTCGCAGCATCACTTAGAGCACCTTTAAATCAGGTTTCTGTAGAATTCTCCGCTTATTTGAACGCCTTCCTTAAATTGAATTGTTTTAGACCACAGACTAAATTAATTCAGTGCTTTGCAGTAATACAGCTAAATACTTGTTATCATCAGAAATGTTCCAGGACTGAAATACAATGCAGTGAATGTAATCATTCACAATAATAAGTTGCTATATATCATTCGGAAAATGTTTCGATGATAAGTTCCATTCTCAATTGTCTGAGGTGTGCATCATCAAAGCCTTTTAGAAAATGGACATTGATCCTATAACAGGACATTGCTATGGGATGCAGCTTCCTTCCTAATAGTTGCTTGTACCACACAATGAGATAAAAATATTTTTTGAGAAAGTAGCATTCTGTTCCGTCCATGAACTTTTGCATCCATTTATTTTTCATTTGTTAACCTAGATAAGAAATAGGCTACAGAAAATACAGGTTCTTTTTTTTTTTTTTTGGTTCTAACACTAATTACAGTTTTTTTCAATTGCTAACATCCTTTTGTCCAATCTGTAGTCACATTTTCAAAACATTGTACACAACATCAGTCTGTTGTGACCATAGTTTTTTTGGCCTTCCTAAAGAGGACGATATCTGCTTTGTCTTGCCTAGAGCTGATCCGTGCTGGTCGCTGAGGAAATACATCAACTTCACGCTGTTGATCGCCGGATCGGCTTTCACCGTGGGCGAAGCTGAGTCCAGTAGTCATGAAAGATTTTTAGCTGACATTGTTTCTGGTTTGTATTTTATTTTATTTTTTTGCCTTATTTTACTTTTAATGAACCATATTAAATTTCCCCAACACAGAGCGATATTCTGCTCAAGAGTTGGATTCTCACAAAATGATTTCAACCCTGCTGTCCTTTTTACCAACATGAGCTAAACAGAAAAGAGAAGCAGGCCCACAGACCATATGCATAACAATCTCAAGAAACCCACTCTATTTCACCTAAATAATGTTAGACATAAAAGTTGAAAACACTGATATTTATTTTTATAGCTTAGGAATGTTCTCATTATAACTCCTTTAACAGCAAAGGATTGTGTATTTAAATATTTTTTTTTGTAAAAAAGTAAGCCTGGTATTGTATTGCTAATACAAATTCTTCATATACATGTTGCAGACCTTAGAGGTGTTGTAAGAAAAGAACAACAAAAAAAAGCTTTTTGGATTTGCAATTGTTTCCCATGTTTAGGGAATGTTCATTTTTATTTGAATGATAAGTTTACCTCATGTTGTGTTACAAGGCTATCAGCATCTGCTGCAAAAGAAAGTAAAAAAAAAAAAAAAAAAAAAAAAAAAAAAAAAAAAAAAACAGGAAATGGGAAAGGAGGTTTAACTTTTTAACAATTATTTCACAGTTATTTGCCAAAGAAAATATTTTGCATTTAATAGATGTGTAACGATGAGTCAGAGACGTTCGGATCCATATGCAGTATGTATTTTATTTTCAAGAATGGTCAAACAGGCAGAGATGAGAGAACAGCATCAGGTATGTCAGGAGATGTCCAAAATCAGCAACAGAAACAAGCAGAGGTCGGGGCAGGCAGCAGAGAATCACAGTCGGTATACACAATCCAAGATCAAACACGGAAGGAACAAACACAGAGAAAATGCTCGGAAATGCCAGACAGAACGTACTCGGTTACTTACGTAACCTCGGTTCTCTCTAGAAGAGGGAACGAGTACTGCGTCATAGCTAAGACGCTACGGGAAAAGTCTCTTTTCACGAAATACTGAAGCAACAAATTATCCTTAATTTGCAGCAGTACACAGCCATAGGCGAGACGGCTCGCTCGCTCATTGGCTGCTTCTGCAGCAAGTGCACAGCCTATCGAGCACAGGCTGATGCAATATCAGACCAATTAGGACGCTTCGCGCCCATCACGCCACTTCCCGCCGAAACGGGTGTGGCCCAACCCTATAAAAGGAGCTCGAAAAGGCTGACTCACCTGATTTATTTCATTGCCGAAGCGAACCAGAGTGAATCGTACGCACGGCAGAGAACGCAGTACTCGTTCCCTCTTCTAGAGAGAACCGAGGTTTCGTAAGTAACCGAGTACGTTCTCTTACGAGAGTTCTCTCGTACTGCGTCTTAGCTAAGACGCTACGGGAACCCCATGTAAAACGCCGTGCGCGCAGGGATCACACACCAATAAACCTGAAGCAACGCCCAGGATTTACAGTGCACAGTCACCAGAGGGACTCACAGAGAGCCCAGGACAGGAGAGGGGGGGAAAGCCTTCCGTCCCATATCTAGCGGCACCCGTAGATGCGGCAATACAACCATCACACAGTCGAGGCAAGGCCTGACCAATGTGGCAATACGGGTCTTACACAATACTGCCCATATAACAGTCGGTAGCGCATAACGCTCACGAACTCAGAATTCCCATCAGAGCCCTGATTCGGCTACACCGACAGCAGCCTTGCTTGCAAGGCGGGAACCTCCAGGTTATAAAACCTGATAAATGTAGACGGCGAGGCCCAACCTGCCGCCATACAAATATCCTGCAAGGAGACCCCAGTAGACCACGCCCACGACGAAGCGACGCCTCTTGTGGAGTGTGCTCTGATGCCCAGCGGGCACTGAAGGCCCTTGGAAGCGTAAGCTAACGCTATGGCGTCGACTATCCATCTGGATAGAGTCTGTTTCGAAACAGCCATTCCCTTGGAACGTCCACTGAACGAGACAAACAGCTGCTCAGTCTGTCGAAAAACAGCAGAGCGAGACACATAAGCTCTTAAAACCCTAACAGGGCAAAGAAGACTCGAGTCTCCATCCTCTCCTGACACCGACAGGGCAGACAGGGCAATAACCTGGGTCCGAAACGGCGTGTTGAGGGACTTTGGCACATAACCGTGCCTAGGTTTGAGTATGACCTTAGAGTCATTAGGCCCAAACTCCAAGCACGACTGGCTCACCGAGAGCGTGTGCAGGTCACCCACATGCTTCACTGAAGCGAGAGCCAACAAGAATACCGTCTTGAACGACAGATGCTGGAGGCTAATTGATTGGATAGCCTCAAAGGGGGAACCCTTCATGGCCTCCAAAACCGTTGCGAGGTCCCATACAGGGACTGACGGAGGTCTGGGAGGATTCAGCCTCCTAGCTCCTCTAAGGAAGCGGATGACCAAATCGTTCCTTCCTATTGACTGACCCAGCGCCGTTTCAGAAAACGCTGCGATGGCCGCCACATAGACTTTGAGCGTGGATGGGGCTCTGCCCTTATCCAACAGCTCCTGCAGGAAGGAGAGAACCTCCGTCACCTCACAAGCCGAACGGCAGGACTGTAAACTGGTATGCCTGGCCCTCGAAGGCGAATCTCAAATATCGCCTGTGATTTGACGCTATCTTTATTTGAAAATACGCGTCCTTCAGATCTATTGACATGAACCAGTCTCCTCTGCGAAAATGCGCGAGGAGCTTCCTGGTCGTAAGCATTCTGAAACTGCGTTTCATCAATGCCCTGTTCAGCTGTCTTAGATCCAGTATGGGCCTGAGACCCCCGTCTCTCTTGGGCACCAGAAAATATCTGCTGTACAGCCCCCCCTCGCTTTGAGCTTGAGACACAGGCTCTATAGCCCCTTTGCTCAACAGTTTTGATATTTCGGCCCGAAGTAGGTGTGCTACTTCTGTTTTTACCGTGGTTTCGAAGCGCGCTAAAAAGCGCGGAGGGCGTCGAGAAAACTGTAGCGAGTAGCCTCTCTTTATAATGCCTAGCACCCAATCCGAAACCCCTGTAAGCGCTGACCATGCATCCGCATGAATGGCTAAGGGCTGGAAGCGAAGCGCGCTTTGTTGCCTGGGCAACGGCGGCGCTTCGGTGTGCTGCAACATGGGCGTAGCGTCTGTGGCATTTGAGGCGGGGAGCGCGCTGATCACAGCCGGCAGATCGATCCTCCTCGACCCCGTCTCGGCGCTTAACCGATCGAGGGAGGGCTGAGCGGGTCCCATGGGACTCATGATGTCTGCGAGTAGCTGTGGGTTGCAAATGTGCACATTTACTGCTTTTGACTCGCTGTCTGCCTGGGCAGATCGTACGAGCACGGGCTTCGTTTTTACAGAAACCACGTGCCATGTGTGACATAGTGTTTGTGGGCACTGAGGAGTGGGCACGTTTACTATGTGGTGCACGTGACTGATCTGAGTCGATCTTATAGGCGCGAGCCATGTGTGCAGGGTTGTGCTTATATGCGGAGATGGGCACTGAGGAGTGGGCATCGTCACAACCTTTATAGCACCATCGGCCGTGGCCGGAACACCAGAAATAACACTCTTTTCGGGAAATATCTGGGTAGCCGTGCTAACGGCTTTTGTTTGCAGGCAAGCGGGCACTCGTGCAGGCTTGCGCATTGCAGAAGACGCTGAGACAGTCACAATTCTTGGAACTGTAACAGCGGTGCGCTTGGACGAGAGTTCGGCCGCAGTGGAACTCATACACCGGCGCTTTCCTAGCGGTGCTAGGATGCTTTCGGGGCTTCTGGCTTCACCGCAATCCTCTGCCGCGGCTCCCGCGGTGTGGGGCGACGGCTGGAAGAGCGAAAACGGGGTCCCTAGCTGCGGTGCTGACGCTGTCGCGATGATGCAGTTGGCGGTGGGCGTGACTGAGGGCTCTGTGGGGCCGGTCTATCGCGGCCAGCTGCAGGACCGGAGCGCTTCGGCAAGAAGTGCTTGAACGCCTGCGACGCTTTCTGGTCCTCGGCGAATCTCTCCACAAACTCGCTGACAGATGATCCGAAGAGGCCAGCAGGAGTCAGTGGCGCGTCGAGGAATGCAGCGCGCTCAGACTCCTTGATGTCAGAGAGCGTCAGCCACAAATGCCTCTCAGCCACCGTAGCGGAAGCCATAACCCGTCCCATGGCCTGTGCAGCGGACTTAGTAGCGCGGAGGGAGAGATCCGAAGCGCTCCTCAGATCCGCGAGACAGATCGCTTCAGGCCCCATCTCATCCAGCTTGCGGAGGAGATCGCCCTGGAAGATCTGCAGAGTGGCCATGGTGTGCAGCGCAGACGCAGCCTGCCCAGCAGCAGAGAAGATCCGTGCGAGCAGCGATGACGTCATGCGGCAGGCTTTGGATGGCAACGCCGCCTTAGTCCGCCATCCAGCAGAGGGCGGGCAAAGGTGCGCTGCAATAGCCTGTTCCACCGGCGGAAGTGACAGGTAGCCTCTGCTCTTAGCATCGTCCAGTGTGGAGAATGCTGGCGAAACAGATGACCGAACTCTCGCCGAGAAAGGAGCGTTCCAAGCTTTCGCCATTTCTTCGTGGAGCTCAGGAAGAAAGGGGGCGTGCTTTGAGCTGGGAGAAAAACGCTCATCCGGGAGAAAGCTACCATCCAGCCGGGAACGAGAAGGAGGCGCTGGAGCAGACCACTTGAGGCCGAGGCTCGCCGCGGCCAACGAGAGCACTCGCATCAGCTCCTTATCGATATCCGCCAGTCTGCTGGGCCTCTGAGCAGAGGGCGCGAGATCCACAGAGCTTGCCCAACCCTCACTGCCCGAAGCAAGCAGAGAGCATGTGTCCTCTTCCTCCGACGCGGCCCTGAGATCCACTTCCTCCGATGACGCGGCGGCAGACAGCGGACGCTGACCATCGGGAAGCGATGCAGGGGAGGCCGGTGAAGCGGAGGGAACTGGCGAGCTCGGCAGGGCTGGAGGCGGTTCCGGAAGGCGCTGCGGCGCAGCGGATGATGCAGGCTTCGAGAAGAACGCCCGGCGAGTCCCCAGAGTCACCATAGGCATTAACTCGAAATGAGGGCATCCGCCGTCAGCGAGCGCGAGCGCTGCATGGTCCTCACCCAGGCAGGAGACGCAGATGACGTGACGATCTCCTTCGCTGAGCGGGGCTCTTTTAGAGTGTATGTCGCAGAGCGAACTCACACAAGGATATAAGGATATTTAAAGGATATGGGCGCCGGACAGCGCAGCAGGAACGGCAGTAGAAGGCGGCGAGGCCAGCAGCTTCCGAATGGCTCGTCCCGCTGATATGCCTCTCAGACGGCGCTTGCTTCCTCCGTGATCCAGCAATGCGTGAGCTTCGCTGAAGAGATGAAAAATCAGGTGAGTCAGCCTTTTCGAGCTCCTTTTATAGGGTTGGGCCACACCCGTTTCGGCGGGAAGTGGCGTGATGGGCGCGAAGCGTCCTAATTGGTCTGATATTGTATCAGCCTGTGCTCGATAGGCTGTGCACTTGCTGCAGAAGCAGCCAATGAGCGAGCGAGCCGTCTCGCCTATGGCTGTGTACTGCTGCAAATGCGCTTTACAAAAATTCAAAATTAAGGATAATTTTTTGCTTCAGTATTTCGTGAAAAGAGACTTTTCCCGTAGCGTCTTAGCTAAGACGCAGTACGAGAGAACTCTCGTAAGAGAACTAAACAAGACTTCACAATGATTGAGAGTCCAAACACAATATATATATATATATGGGAGTGGTAATGGGGAACAACTAGTGGTGATTAGCCCTGGGCACAGGATTATAGGAAACGGAGCTGGGAATGGAAATACAAGATGCCAGAGTCCTGAGTGGATTGCCCTCTACTGGAGTTCATGGGCACTCAAGCTGATGATCGTGACAAGATGTACTGTAACCTGTGTGTTTCTGTCCTGTATCTAAAAATGAGCATTATGAATGGAATGATGATGAGTATAACAATAATACCACCAAAAATAAAGTTCAGGTTATAAAAGATGTTTTCAGAACAGTCTCTTGCAGAAATCGAACTCTTCTTCAGATCTACAGTATTCAAATGAAATAAAATTGTACTCTAATAAACCACAGATTAGATAAAGGCATTATTACAAATGAATGTTATGAGAATTTCTTTTTATTATTATTATATTTTTTTTTTTCTGTTTCATTTTTTAAGTGGTGTAACACTCCTCTCTGCACAGTAAATAAAGAATTGAATTGTATATTATTTAGCAGAGTTATTTAGCATATTAAAACCTTCAATTTTATCATATTATATAGCCCCTCACAGTAACAGTGACAGCCTATGAAGCTGTCATATATTGCAGGTACAATGCAGAAATTTGCATTACTCAAGTGATGATGTTTCGGGTATTTCAAAAGATAGAAGGAATTTTGTCAAGTGTCTTTTTGTGTTATTTAAAGTCAGTTCACCCAAAGAAATTATACTACACAGTAATACGTGATGTGTATCTGTGAAGCCACAAGGCTAATGGTCTAGAACATGTTGTTGTGATTTTATTGTGGTCATCACAGAATTGAGTTCAGTCCATCCTTCAATACCAGTCTCCCACCTGTCGAGAGAGATTTCCGACACATTTATTGTCAGCTTTCTTCACAAAAAGACTGCAATTTTGATGACTGCACAGTTTAATGATCACATGTTGATTTCCCTTTATCTGCTATGTATGCAGTCAAGAAACACTTACTAAGAACTTAAGAAGGTCAAGTTACCACATGACCAGCAGAAACCACAACTAGCACATTGCCTTTATGTCTATGTTTTAAGAAATATTTTTCCCTAAAATACTTATTTTAAAAACTGCATGCATATTAGTATTTACTGATGGTAGGTGCTGTACTTACGTGCAATTATTTGTCTGAAAAATTAAAAGTAGATTGTGAAATTATCTCTGAAAGAAAAGATCAGTGGGGGGAAAAAATATATGATACAGCACTTTTTGACAAACACACCCTACTGGTTCCTCACATCGGTCATTGCATCTCTGGTGATGTTCATTTTGTCAATGCTCACCTGTTTCTTTCTATTTTAGGATAAATCCATCCAGATATGATATACTTTGGATCTTTGCTTCTCTTTCTAATCGGTGAGTGAGTTTTTTTTATGTCATAACTAAACTGTATTTACATTAATTTATGCTAAACTATTTTTGTTTATTACTTTTAATATTTTTGTTTAGGCCTTACTGCATCACACCTGAATAAACCACCCGTGTTTGCCAAACTGGGGGAAATCGTTAATATGTCTTGCTTTTACCAAAGCCAAATGGCCATGCACTTCTCATGGTACAAGCATAAACTTGGAGAGAATCCCAGGCTCATCTCCACCATTTACAAGTATGAAAACAAAGCCCGGTTTTACCATGATTTCCAGAATAGTTCACGCTTCTCTTTGCTGAATGACAAGGGTTTGCATCATTTGGTGATAAGAAACATACAGCTCTCAGACTCTGCTACATACTACTGTGGAAGTGCTTATTCCAATGTAATGGAATTTGTCGGAGGAACAGAATTGATAGTTGAAGGTAATTATAATTTTGAGTAATTGAGTTCTTTTTAACATTTGAAGTATAAAATGTAGTTATTTTAGGTTTCAAAAGGGTGTTTTGGCAGCAATGCAATAAAGATATATATATATTTGGGTTCACAACAGAACCTTTCAGTGAACAATACTTAAAAAAAAGAAGCCTTTTTCTCTTGGTGTAAATCTAAAGAACTCTTTTCAATTTTAAATAGCCTTTTGTGGAAGGGAAAAGAACCATATGTTTAAGAGTGTATAGTGGTGGTAAAGCTATGCTATTAATTTTAAGTGCAATATTGGAATGAAATATACATGAGTATTATATATCTTACATAAAACTCACTCAATAATGGAATTTTTCATGCAGGGTTGAAAAGCCAGACTGATATAAAACAACCTGCTTTAATTCCATCACATCATGGAGATTCAGTGAGTCTTAACTGCACGGTCCTAAATAAGAAATGTGTGGGGAACAACAGTGTGTACTGGATCATAAAGGAATCAGAAGAATCTCACCAAACATTCGTTGCTGCACATGGAACGAGTATGGGTCATTGTGAGTTGAGCTCCAAAGCTGATTTTAGAGCCTATAGATGCATTTACAGCTTCTCTAGGAAAGACCTCAAACTTTTTGATTCTGGGACTTACAACTGCACTGTTGCTGCATGTGGGGAGATGCTGTTTTGGAATGACACCAAACTGGACATTATAGGTATGTTCTTCAAGAAAGAATTGTTTAAAAATGTATCACTTTTATGGTGTGTTTACATTATATCCATAATTTTGTCTATTTCAGGTGCTGATTTAGCAGAACAGATGATGACTTTTGTAATTCTTTCCATTGTTAGAACATTCCTTCTTTTAATTACTGTTGCCACAATTACTTTTTGGTACTGCATCAATTCAAAAAGAAATTCAAAAGATGGCTGCTCTCCAGCTGCCATTGCTTTCTAAGATAGACAGTCCCAACCAGAAGGAAGACCAGGTCTGTTGAAGAAATCAGCTTCTGATCATCCATAATATGTAACAAAACATGATAAACAAAGACATAATTTGAACTTTTATGTCATGTTTAAGTCACTTTTATGTCATGCATTTAACTTTTGTGTCATGTAACGTAATGTTTTATTTTAACGATAATATAACATATGTAGCAAAGCATGATAAAAAAAGACATAATTTGAACCTATTAACTTTTGTGTCATGTAACGTAATTTTTTTTTATATTAGAAATAAACTGTCCAATGTCGAACCATGTTTGTTTTTGATTCTCAGAGCAATACAAAACTACCGTGGCATTTACCTTTATCAAACTCATGTCTTGTAAGTTAGGTTTAATATCTGAATTAGGCAGCAATGAGAAATGCATACACATTTCAGAGGTTCAAATGTTTTTAACTCTTATATTTATTCCATAACAGGATGGGGACTGGATTGTAAAAATACATTAAATGGACGAATACATGTGTTTGACAATACAATTTTCCTTTAAGAAATATACACACACTCATTACAAAAATAACAAGGGTATTTAAGCCAAGAACATGCTGAACCTGTATATTACTTTACCCAGAACAACTATTTAGAATAATTGTGATTTGCAAGTTTTGAATGATTCACTTTCTCATCAACGTGAATATAATATAGCAACAAACTAGACAGTAGATGTTCTTGGAAAGAATTTCAAATTACATTTACTTAGACAATTCGACAATTAGACTTACTTGGATAGAGGAGGATGTCTCAATTCAGTGAGCTTTCAGTATAGACGTGAAAGAAACTGTGATTACACAACTATTAATATTAAACAAATATTGGGCAACTATTAATTAAACATACCAAATACAGATAAGAATGCCCTTACCTGCAGAGTGTCTCTGTTTTTTGTTGTTTCACTATAATTATTATTATTACTGTAGATATTATGTTTGAAGACACTAAAATAAGAGTCACTGGATTCATAATGTTCTGATCTGCAAAGCAATTATAGCACATGGTAAGTTTTCTTTTCTTTTTTTTTTAAGTACCAGCACAACATTCATGAACATTCAATAAAATCAAGTCTCTGAATATTACCCATGTCAGCGATAGTCAGTTTAGTTTCATGTCCAGTGATTATTTCTCTATCTGCATCCATGGCACAGTAGTAGGTACTGTACTACTATCAGAGAGTGTGAAATAAGCATCTATAATATAATATTCTAGTCAGGGATTCTCCTGAGCTTTGCTTAGACATTTTGTGCACAGCCCTCAGTAAATTCAACTGTACTGTAACTGTCAATAAAAAACTGACAGTTTTTTATTTTTATTTTTATTTATATTTTAAATTTGCTGTAGAATTCTCCCCATATTTGAATATTTTCCCTAAAAATGTATCCAAAATATGACAGTTCATTGTTTTAAACAATCGACTGTAAATACTTACTTGTTACCTTCAAAAATGTTCCAGGGCTGAAATACAATGCAGTGAACTTATTCACGCAACAATAGGACGTTGCTATATCCTCTTGAGTCATTCAGAAAATGTTTAGATGATAAGTTCCATTCCCCATTGTCTGAGGTGTGCATCATCAAAGCCTTTTAGAAAGTGGACATTGTTCCTATGATA
Organism: Carassius carassius; assembly: GCF_963082965.1. Lineage (NCBI taxonomy): Eukaryota > Metazoa > Chordata > Actinopteri > Cypriniformes > Cyprinidae > Carassius > Carassius carassius. The sequence goes on from NC_081756.1 coordinate 10,438,495, forward strand.
GGACATTGCTATAGGCTGCGTCTTCTTTCCTAATAGTTGCTTGCAAGACACAATGAGATTAAAATATTTTTTGAGAAAATGACATTCTATTGTCACACTGTCTCCAATTTTGGCTTATTGCATAGGTTTTGGTCGATTAATAGCTTCGGCTGTAAAGCAACCTGAATTTAAAAAGTGCATAAAAATGTCATGGAATAAATGTCCATGCTTTAAAAATATATTTGAGAAGAAGAATAACAATATTTGCCTACCACAAAAAGCTAGGATGATTGCACAGACGGCATGCACCTTTTTTAAGCATTAGCTCATTGTGAAGAACGAGAGACGGGCAATCAAAAGGAAAATGTAGTTTGAGTTGATTGTTAGATGTTGTCAGATGGCAGAGTTGCCTTTCATTGGTTAACCAAGCAGCCCCCTTTATTTAGGACACATTTTGACATCATACTTCAAACCCACTGGTGGGAGGTTTGTTATTATACATTTATAACAATAAAATGTTATTCTAAACCTTAATAGTTAAGTTAATATGAACAAACTACTGCACAGTATGTATCATTTCAAAACCTTGAGAATCTAGTTCCTGTATTTAATGATTGAAAGAAGATTCCAAAGTAGTTTTTGAATTTTTGACAAAGTACTAATGAGTGGTGACTACAGACTTTTATTTTGAAAATAGCAATAGTAATGTACAACCATAAAAGTTTGGTAGAAACCTCTGTTAGTTTTGGCAAGAGTTTTGAGAAGAAAAAAAAAGTGTCCATGTTGTGCATGTTCCAGGTTGAAATCAAATAAAATATTGCCATACTTCCTATATAACTTCTAAATACAATGTCTACTTAATGAATTCTGTGAAAAGTATGGATATATATTATTATGATTGCTGCAGGCATGTGAGAAGTGGGTGCATCTCTATGCTGTAGGGATCGCCAGTGGATTTTGCAGGTTATTGTAGAAAAGTTTAGTACTGTGCTTAAACAAATGCAACCTGAAAGTTTTTTTTTTTTCATCAACCTCAAATTTGGAACACTAATTGTTTGGATTTATGACTTTGTTTTTATAGCAGTTTTAGAGTGCAACGTTTTATAAAGTATATTGTTTATGTACAATATAAAAATGTAGATGCTTCCAATTTCAAAAACTTTTTTTAAAATGTACCTTTATAACTTTTTTCAACTCTAAAATAATCTGCCAAGGGTCTGATGTCAAAAGGGACCAACCTTAGGTGCTCTAAAGCAATCAACAATTTAAAAGGGTCATGACATGTTTTTTGTTTTTTTGTTTTATTGTGTCCCCTTAGGTGCAATTATAATATAACTATACCTTTTTTAATGGTACAAAGACCTCTTGTATGCCAGAAGATAAAAGTCATCACCCCTTTAAGTTGGAAATGTATTTTTCAGGTCTTTAAAAAAAAGTGGGACTGCCAGTTAACAGTTTACATTTTAAGTGACAAACTAACCATCTGAATAATGATATTTAACAAACTTTGCATTACATATGTATTCTTAATCTTTACACTTTGTACATTTTTACAGTTTTAAAGTTGCAATGGCCTGTTTTTGTTCTATAATGACATGCTACAACAATTGACCTTTAGGAAACTTTGAAAAATAGGCCACTTTATGTTCCATCCTGTCTTTGAAACCACATGATGTTTATCTCTTAGTAACTGGTTCTTGTGGGCACGTACAAGGGTCTCTACAGCTCATTAAATATATGTGCCTCTGACCCCATTACAAGACATAAAAGAAGACAAACAAGGAGAATACCAGAAATACTGGGTGTTATTATTATTGATATTGTTATTATTATTATGTTCTGAACCCTTCAGCTTAGACATGTTCATTCTTAAAGGTGACCTATTATGCTTTCTAGAATATGTAATATAAGTTTCAGGTGTCCCCAGAATGTGTCTGTGAAGTTTCAGTGCAAAATGCTTCTGATATAGGGTTTTCTGACTGCACACATCTGAAGCACACACACACAGAAAGCTCTGTCACACGGCATGTGAGCACTAAGTTCTCTATCATGTCTTGTTGTGCTTAAACTGTCAGACACACAAAAGTTTGTTAAAAACACGAGTTACAAAAACAATCCGTTAAGTCTGTGAAGATAAACAGTTGGGAAAGAAATTGCATGTTTATATTAGATCTATGTGGCAACAGTGTAATATACAGTAAATAAATCCACTGGCTCTAAATATGGTTCTGTGCTCGTCTGTGCAGCTAATGATAGAACGGTTCGCATGCTTTGTTCAAACTTTTGGCTCCAGAACTGGTACACTGTTGTCGCTTTCGAAAACTGAATGATGGCGCTGTGGTGGAAACGTGCAGATTAAGGGGTGGTGATATTATAAGATTCCTTTGCCACAGAGGGAGCGAAATCTCATGCCATAGTTTTTTTTAGATGCTTTCAGGAAACATCTCCTGGGTTGGTAGATGCACTGGGAACCCGATTATAGCATTTAAACACGGAAAAAGTCTGATTTTCATGATATGTTACCTTTAAATGATTCCAAGCTGTGCTTTAGTTTGAATGCATATAACTTTTAATATTGACCAGGGCCGGTTTTAACAACATCAGTTGAATATTGATCAGTGACTAAGCTAAACGGATACTAAAACAGGAACTGTATAGTAGAAGTAAAAATGTTATAATAATAAGCAGGAAAGTATATTTTGCAGGAGTGTATCTGTCTAGGGCAAACTGCCTTCACCCCTATAAAGGAGCTAACAAACTACATATTAAAACATAAGGTTTTGTCATTATTATAAAAAAAGTCTTCAAAAACTGCACTGCAGTTCGAAACAATATGTGAAGGACAAGAAATAGCTTAGCTTTCTTCAGTGATGTCTGACATTTGACATTTAAGGCTGGAATATATTGTATCCTTTCTCGTCATTCTTGGCTCAATCCCCGAACTCTCTCCACTGGCATTGTTTTCAGGGAATTGTAGGGTTGTGTAGTTTGGGTTCGGACTATCTTGATTCTGTAAGGGGAGTAAAGGGTAGGAATTTGCTCACTGAGTGCACATAGCAATTTTTAGCACAGCAACTTTATCTGCTGTGTTCCTGTAGCTCAATCTGTTGATCATTGCGGTTGAAGCACTCAATCATGGGTTAAATTTCTAGTGAATGCATGAATGCTAAAAAATATACTTTGAATGCAATGTAAGTGTTAGAAGAAGGGCATGAATGTAAATACTACACTGTCAAAATAAAAGATTAAGAGATTCTGACTTACATGAGAAGAACTGACATCAGGTTCTGTTATGTCTGGTGGAGAAGGGTCTGAAACTTCTGAAACAAATTAAAACTTGCTTTGTAGTGCCGGGAAAGTAAAAACAAGGAAGTAGAAAATAAATAATGGGGTTAAAACAACTGAGCCCTTAATATAATATTTGAAATGTACCTGCATGCAGTTCACTCTGTCTTCTCAGTCTTTTACATAGCAGTATGTTGATTATTCCACTCACAAGCAAGATGAGAGTGTTGAAGACAAACACCACATGGTAAGACCAGTTTTGATATTCTAAAACATAGGGGGAACAATGCATTTTGTTTTTGCAAATAAATAAGCCAGAAGATGAGTAATTTATACGAAACAAATAATAGAAAAATTAATTGTTGAATCTCAAAATGATTATTGGCAAAGCATTTAAAGTTTTGAACATTTTCAATTATAATGTATAAAAATAAATATAAGCATCAGCATCCTACATTCATAAGATATTTTTACCCTTGCTAATCACTAAGGTAGTTCTTACCTTTAAAACAGAGACTTAAATTTCCACAAGCGGTTTGGCTACTTGGCGTGCACTGATAATGTATGTGTCCTGTTGAACTTTCAGTGCTAAAAACGAAGCCATTATGTTCTTGTATAATATAAAAGCTTGTGTCACAATTTACAACTTTACATGTTTCATAAACATTCGTATTCATTTTTCACCTACAGAGGAAACCACAAAATACGCCTGTTATAATAAGTATTTCTGCAATACTCAAGTACTTACAGTGTAATATGGATCAAAAGGAAATTAGCTTACATATGTTGTTGAGTATGAAGGGTGCCAACAAAACCACTTCTCACATGATCAGAGTTCTCAGAGATCTAAGGGGGACAGGCTTTGAACTGTGCCTTATATAGACTACCATATACACATAGATAAAAATCACCATTCACCTAAAGATGAGCTGTCATTAGTGTGTGAAAGTCTGTTTGGTTTTAGCATTGGTTGTGAGGCTACAAACACCCACACCTAATACATGATAAAGTCTATGGCCTAGAAAGTTACTGATGTAGTCCTCTCATATTAGTGAGTAAAATACCTTCAAAAATGTCCACATTTATAATTCAGTAATATGTATTTAAAGCTTGTTAGACTACTCAGAGCTAAACAACTGAATTAGCCAATCATAAAAACTAATTTTATTTGTGAGATTGAAAAGCAGAACATCCTGTGTCTGTTGTGCTTTGCTGCGCTTGCTATATTTTTGGACATAGACATTATTCAATGGTCATAAGACATAGCCTACCAATGCCATATTAGGATATTTCACCTCTTGCTACATTTTCTTATTGCTCAACATTTCACTTCTGCTTGACTCTATACGCATCACATAACCAATAAAACAGAACCTAGATTGAACTGATCCACCTATGTCTGTTTCATGGGCTCCCGGGTACCTGTCTCCTTAGCTCCACAGCCCAACCAGATAATCAGATAACCACGGATCTCTGCAATTAGTTAAAAATCCTTTTTTTTTTAACCTTTTTTTTTCTTTGAATTTCTGCATTGTGTTATTTTTCTGTTTATAGAATGAAGGCATAACACATACATTTATCTTTTAAATAATGAACAAATTTTATTTTTGGCAAACAAAGGGGATTTACAATAAAAAAATTAAACATGAAATAAATATTGTGTGATAATTCCATATAAATAATGTTTTAATATTAGTAGTGGTATGTACATTCTACTGAACAATAGTAATTATATTTCTGGCAGAAACTATATATTTCTGATGTTAAAAACTCAGAGCGACATGCAGGATACATATATGAATATGGCAAATCTGTATTGCACTCCTATCAACCAATCAGATTCGAGAACCTGAAAGAACTGATATCAGTATACATACATATATATATATACATACATACATACATACATACATACATACATACATATATACATACATATATATATATATATATATATATACATACATACATACATACATATATATATATATTTACATTTATTCATTTAGCAGACACTTTTATCCAAAGCAACTTACAAATGAGGACAGTGGAAGCAATCAAAAACAACAAAAAGAGCAATGAAATATAAGTGCTATAACAAGTCTCAGTTAGCATAACACAGTACACATAGCAAGGGGTTTAAATATTATAATAAATAAAAAGAAAACAGATAGAATAGAAAAAGAATAGAGCAAGCTAGTGTTAGAGATTTATATATATATATATATATATATATATATATATATATATATATATATATATATATATATATATATATATATATATATATATATATATATATATATATATATATATATATATATATATAAATTGCATAATAAATGAAAAGAAAATATAATACAAAAAAGATTAGAAAGGTAGCTAGATTTGGACACCTCACCTCTCCAGGATACTTTGTATGACCTGTATATGTCCTGAGATCCCCTTTGCCAGTAGGGTTGATAGGAGGATCTCTATATATCTGTATATATATATATATATATATATATATATATATATATATAATAAAGATTTTTTTTTAATAGGAGCAATGCAAGGGAGGCAACATGTTATAGTAGCAATGATTTTTTTTACGTAAATGCAGACTCACAGCCATCATAACTGCAGTGCTTCTTTTGATTATATCTTGTTTTATTAGTTTATCATGATTTATGGATCTGGACATTCGGATCACTCACGGAAAGTAGAGAAAACATGGTTAGGTTTTGCAGTAGTTCCTCTTTTAGGACATGATCTGTAAATAGACATCGGTATGCTGGGAAATGTTGTGTTGTTTAGCACCTCTAGAGGGCTGTGATTTCCTAGGCACCTTCAACAAAACCGTTTCTCAAATTATCACAGTTCTCAGAGATCGAAGCATGGGTGTGTGTGTGTGGGGTTGGGGGTGGGGGGGCTGGGGGTTCAAGCTTTGAACAATGCCCTATATATACAACCATATACATGTAGACAAAATCACCTTTCACCTCAGGAAAGGCTGTCATTAGTGTGTGAAAGTCTGTTTGGTTTAAAACATTGGTGGAGAGGCTACAAACGCCCACACCTAATAAATTATATAATCTATGGCCTAGAAAGTTCATGGTGAAGTCCTCTCCTATCAGAGTAAAATAACTTCAAAAATATCCTAATTTATAATTCAGTAATATGTATTTAAAGGAAATACACATATTAAAGAACCCTGCTGTTGCTTGTTTGACAACTCAATAGTTAAAGGTTAACTGAATTAGCCAATCATAATGTTCATTTGATAGTTTGCTTAATGGTGATTTTGCAAAAGTACTTGCATCTTTCTCCATTGATGGTCATGAATAATTATTGTGTGGAAACAGTACACTTGGAGGAAACTTCTTGCAGACTGCAGTATGATGGTCACAAGATATGATGTCACATTCTAGAGCTTGTGTTTTGATAAATAATAAATGTAAATGTGTGTGTGTGTTTGTGTGTGTATAAATATATATATATATATACAGTGTTGGGGAGTAACTAGTTACATGTAACGGCGTTACGTAATTTAATTACAAAATTATTGTAACTGTAATTAGTTACAGTTACTAAGAAAAATGAGTAATTAAATTACAGTTACTTATGAAATTTTTAACGATTACAAAGGGGATTACATTTGAATATTTACACACATCCACATACAGATTTAACTGATTTCTTTCCCAAATTGCACTGACTATTCTGAGACATACCGCCCTAATAATTTCCGGGATGCGGAAACACAGTCTGGTTCGTAGAATCCAGTCATAAAAACGAAATGCCAAACGCGGACGGAATATGCCACATTTTGGATTACTAAATCAAAAGTAGGTCAGTACACTTGAATCAAAACATGACATGGACTAGTGTCTGTGAATATTAAGCCCCAAAAATGCAATAGATGACTTGCACATTCTGCGTGTCTGTGGAAATCAGGCGCGGACTGGACACCGGGAGAACCGGGACAATTCCCGGTGGCCTGGCAGCCGATTTTGCCCCACTAATTAAAATCATTATTGTATAATTGCCTGCCGAATGTACTAAAGCCATCATTTGTGAATCCGCCATTTGATAATTAAATCTCTAATAAGTCATGAAGTGTTAGTCAAATGGTTTGGATCAGACTCAGAGTAATCAATGCGAGAGGAAGAGAGAGAGAGAGAGAGAGAGAGAGAGAGAGAGAGAGAGAGAGAGAGAGAGAGAGAGAGAGAGAGAGAAAGAATAGAGTGGACAGCTGGAGCAGAGAAGCAGAACTACTGTTCAGGGTTTCAGGTCAGTTTCATCTGTAAAGATGCTTTTTTTGTCTTTGTTCTTTTTAATTTAATTAATCAAGCAGCAGCACGTTGCTCATCAGTCATCAGTCAAAATACTATATAAAAGGGCATCATTATTATCTGTTGTGATGTTACAGTAGTAATTTAGCTAAAAAAAAAATCAGATTTTTTTTATAGGTTCAGGGGGAGCTAGACAACAACACAATCCTTACGAAAATGAACATTTTAATATTTAACTATAAATCCAGAGAAAATGTTTACTATTGTTTAACTGTGATAACCAAAAATGTAAAATTATTTTACAAATGTATTTATTTAAAAATAAATACAAATCCATTTGCAAAAAAAAACAAAACGAGAGAGAGAGATGGATAACAGGGCAAAATAAAGAGACTGAAGAGGAAAAAGGAAGTGAAGGTGCAGTTCAGGAGAGAACTTTTAATTATTTTGCATGTCCCCAAATTAAAGAAAAAATTGTTTTGTCCATGAATTTGTTTGTATGAGTTTGAATTTTCCAGTCTGAATTTTTTTCCCAGTCCGCCCCTCCTGTAAATTAATGGCAAAGACATGGTTTCATTTACTACACATAGGCCTACTGAAGCTCGCAGTGTTTTCAACCTCTGCCGCCTCAATATAGGAGTACACGAGCACATAAACATAATTTCTAGAACTGCTCTGTGTCACTTCATGTGCATTTTACTTATTTTGAGAAAACTATCATCATATACAGAGACAGCAGTAAAAAAAACACCAATGTTTCAGGAGTTTATTACACAGAATACGTCACATGCTTATTAGATAACTGTATTTAAATTGATGTATATGCTTTTATTTATTATTCTTTAATTTTCACAAATTTAGAAAGTAATCAAAAAGTACTCAAAAGTAATTAGTTACATTACTTTAATAAAGTAATTGAAAAAGTTACACTACTATTACATTTTAAACAGGGTAACTTGTAATCTGTAACCTATTACATTTCCAAAGTAACCTTCCCAACACTGTATATATATATATATATATATATATATATATATATATATATATATATATATATATATATATATATATATATATATGCAAAAAATGTGGAACTAGTGCTCTACTTTCTCTCAACACTGCTAAGATGTTGCTTTGATGCTTGTTCTTTTGAGGTCGGTCTTTGAATTAAAATACAAATTCAAATGAAAAGCCTCAGTTGGTGGAAGACCTTGCACTCCGATTACCCACAGGTCAGATGTATAGTATCACTAGTATGTAAAGGGTTTGGTAATGTGGCATTGGCCAGTCAGCATTTATTTAACATAATCAATGTTGAAAAAAATTATTTTTTTTTTTTTCAGACAAATAGAGTAATATTCACAAAACCACAGTTGTCTCAGTTGTTTCCAGTTGTATTTTCACATCAGCAAGGATAAGGGAAAGTATTTAAAAAGAATACCTCTTAGAATAACAGGCCTGATATCAGGTTTGGTATGTGTTAGCTTTGACTGTCCAGGCTAAGCAGTATTCCGTAACAACCTCATATAAAATAAAAGAAAATACAATTATGTTCCGATGTTAATGCAGACTCGATGTTAACAGCTACTTTAAAATAGGTATTTTATAGTATAATTGTAGCGGCGATCTGCTGGGAGGTGTGTCTGAGTGCGTGTGCATGTGACAGCGGCTTGCTTCTGAATGCGCGTGACAGAGCACAGCTCCGCAGCGCGCTTCAGCAGGTGAGCAAAATTAGACTAATTAGCAGTGCACACCAGAAACCTTCAGACAGTAGAAGCAGCACAAGTTTGTTCAGTTTGCAATGCAGCTAAGAATAGTTAAAGAAAAGAGAAATCGCTGAAGAATCACGGAATTAAAACTCATGGGAAAAGGAAAAGATCAAAGGGGCTACCGGTAAGCTCACGAGTAAGAACGAGTGAAATCATGAGTCTGGTCAATTTCCTTCCCTTTTCAAGAGTGGGAAGCCATGAAGTTATAAATACACTTGACAATAATATTTTATAATAGATTTGATTGTATCTTGAACTGTTTAGTTCACTGTGATTTATGTACTGGCACATTTGGATCATTAAAGTACAGAAAACAGGTTCAGGTTCTTCTGTTAAGACCTGATCCGTGAATAGACATCGGTATGCTGGGAAATGTTGTGTTGTTTAGCACCTCTAGAGGGACGTGGTTTACTGCTGAAACTCACAGATGTGTAAGTCAATACATCTGTACCTCCAACCTAATAAAGAAAGATTCTTGATCATTTCAAACATTTCTGTTGGTAAAGCATCTGTTCATAATTTGATGCATATTTTTAAGGAAGGTAAACTTAAAAAAATAAATTAAAAAAATGTACACTGAAAATGTTAGAAAACATACGTAATGGTTGTTCAGTGCATTCAAGAAACTTTGGAAATGGCATCAAAATTACATCAAATTTATCACTATAAAAATAAAAACTGTGAGGATTTACCTGAATACTTTCAGCTGTCTCTTGATAATGTGATCTGTTGACTGACACAAAGTAAATGTTTCAAAAGAGCTTCATAGTTTTTCAAATAAAACTAGGAATTTGATTTAAAGTAAAACATAATACCTGATGAGCTGCCTCGGTCTTTCCATTGCACAGTCACGAGGAAGATCATTATTATCATAGAAATGATGTTTGATGACACCAATAGTAGAAACAAAGGACTAGTTGTCAACTTGCTATCTGCAAAAAAATCAAATAAATCAAATAAATAAAAATCATCTGTTTAAACATAAAAATACTTTAAAAAACTAAATATATCTATATAAAATGAAAATCTTGATAACTTAAAAAAAATGCTATTTAGTTTGGAAAATTAATTTGTATTACTTTTTTATACCAAAGTTATATACAAACTATTAGAGTGATGTAGTAAAAAAAGTAAAGTAAAAAAAAAAAATGTTTTATGTAATTAAACATTTTGTTATTTATGTTTTGTCAAAAGGCATAAAAATAATACCGACACGATTAAATATTTTTTTAAACGGGTTTAAGGCTTTACCGGGTGTTGAGCTGAATTCCAGATTAGTTCCAATTCCAAACATGATCTTGCCGCACACGAGAACAGCACAGTAATAAGTACCAGCATCAGAAAGGCTGAGGTTCCTCTTTGTAAGGGTGTGAACGCAGGATTGTTTAGCAGAATCATTTTTACAGATCTCTCCATGTTTCCTCACATCTCCATCAGTGTAAATGATGACAGGACTGGATTCTTCTGCAGCCTCTCTGAACCAGTAAGCATGGTGTCCTCCTTCACATTTCTCATCTACCGTTTGGACTCTACATGTGAGCGTAATGTTGTCTCCAATGTGAACTTTATCTGAAATAGGATTCTGCAGAACCATTGTTGAGTTGTGCTCTTCTTTAAAGCAAAACAAAAAGCAATTTAAAAGAAGTATTTTATAACTTTTATAGTCTCTTCATTAGAGACAATATTTATTATTTTTAGCATAAATATTACATGTAATGAAAGTTCAAACATACCGTACAGCATCAAAAATGTTCCAGGTCCAAAAGACAGTTCTCCTAAAGTTATCACTCCACAAAAGTATGTTGCTATATCTTCCTTTTTTGTCAAGGAAATATTTAAATGATAAATGCCTTTGCCTGTAGTTACATTAAAACGACCATCATTATATCCATCAGTAAATTCAACCTTCGTCAGGTAAATGTAACTTTTTGAAATGATTTGAAGCTTCATTCCTATCTCCTGCTTGTACCACATCATATTGTTAAAATCTTTATTGGGTAAGTAGCACTCAATAGTGACATTATTACCCAGTTTAGAGGCTTGCAAACGTCTTGGCTGCTCAATGCCTTGTGCCGCAACGCAACCTGAATTGAAAAAGCAGTAAAATGTGTTACACAAACCTTACATGTAAAATTTGTTTTAGGACTGCTTTGAATAACTGTCTGATAATAAAAAAAATGATCACATTTAACATTAATAAATAATTTGTCTTAACTAGATAATTCTATTCATTAAGCACAGTAAAATATATGTCAGTTGTACTTACAAACAAAGGTAAGGAGTAAAACTCTGCTCATGTTGCTTTGATTTTCTAGAAAAGAGTAATAGATGCACGATCTAAGTGACTAAATCAAATGGAAACTGATCCTGGATGTGATTGGTTATGCTCATATATTCTCATGTCAAATTCAAATGTCATTGGATGTAGGTTTTAGGTGTAAGGTGACACTCTCACATGCAAAGGAAATGTATCTTCTTCTTATGAACACCAAACAAAAAAAAAAGACACAAAAAAAAGATCTTTAGAAATCTGTAAAGTGGAAAATTTTAAATTGCCGCATTAAGTAATGAATAACGTTTTGATGTCTAATTGTCCAATGATCAGTTTTTCTCTTTGAAGTACTTGTTGCTTTTTAATTGTACATTTTGAATTAATTTAAAATAACTTGGGGAAAAACTAAATGAATTAAGTATGTGCCTTAACCGGTTAAAAACCACAGCATCTCTATGTGAGGGGTTGATGCTTGGCCTGTGTAGATGAGGTTACTAGGCTTTGTAGGCTGTGTAGAGCCTAATCAAGCTTTTTTTTACATTTGATTTTTTTTCTGTTTACATTTACACAAGAAGTAGAGCTGGAGTGCTGTATTGTTCCACATGTCCTTGTCCATGGTGCTGAATCATGTTAAAGGTGCCATGTGCAAAAATTGAGCTAAAAATATTTAAAAAATTACCTACACGCATCAAAAGTATGAGAAGAAATAAGGGTGATGTCATAAAAAAAATGTAAAGTTATAGTGCTATAGAGATATCAACCTTAATTAGCAGTAGCATTACTAGCCCCGGCCCGACAGGTGTCGTAATACCAGTTTCGGCCATGGGAGGCGGTATGCGGGCAACATAACCACCAGCCAACCTGCAATACACGAATAACTCGCACGGCTTGTGGGCGTAATCTAACCTGATGTCAATCAAGCGGAAGGATGGTTGAAGCCCTTGGCAAGAGACCACCACCACTAATGTTAGCGATGGCTAACCGTAGCTGCGTTTGATAATTAGCTAGCTATAACTTACCCATATTTTTATATCATAAGTAACCTGCTCTGTCTAGTCTGTTGGTCTCCGTGTCCTCTTTGCTTCGTGGTTTTTCTGTACGTGAGAAAATTGTGTGGCGTGAAAGCGTGTGAAAAGAGTCAATTGCGTGTGTCTCACGGTGAATGCTTGAGAGTTGGCAGTGGTTACGTTGGTTGGCGCTAGCTTGGTCAACATCAGCTGTCTGATGTTGACCAATGATGTTGACAGAATGCTGTCTGTCAAATTAATTTAATTCAAATAATGTGTATATACAACTCAATGTAATATGAACAAAACGAATATGAACATATTCACTGGTAAAGGTGAAGGGGAGTAGCTTGAAGATGTCATGTTTCAAAATCACTTGACATCACCCAACGTTCCTCTGGAGGCAAAACGTCCTCTTATAGCAGCGGTTCTCAATTCCAGTCCTCGCGCCCCACTGCTCTGCATATTTTGCACGTTTCTCTTTGTTAACACACCTGATTCAGATAATCAGCTCGTTAGAAATGAACTCCGTGCATGAACTGTTTTTCAAATGTTCATTGCTCCCTACTCTCTGAGCAGGGGAAATCTGTTGAAGTTTACCTCACATCGAAACATTCATTCACTGATTTGTGCTGTGCAGCGTCTTTAAACATGGACAACTGTGACATCATACCTCCTGTAAATCAATACAATTTAAATTCACGTCTTGCACACTTCAATGCACTTTGATTGGAACATATAGCTACGTTCACTTCGAACTGGAATCATGGCTGAATATCCTGTGATGTCCACTTCGCAGGGCACTTATGTTCGAATAGAACAAATGTCTGAAGCTCTAAGAGAAACGTTCAAAATGTGCAGAGCAGTGGGGCGCGAGATCTGCAATTGAGAACCGCTGTCTTATAGGCTTCGGCTATGCTCTAGTGTTGTTGTGAAGGTAGGGGCGGAGCATAGAGACTATGCTGTTTCTCGTTTGTTACTCTAGAGTAGACCAATTCACTTTATTGAGGCATACTGCCCCCATCTGGTATGGAATGTGGAGTATGACTTGATTTTTTTGCCAGATATGACAGATGGCACCTTTAACTGAGTTTATGGCTTCAACAAAATAATGCTTCAGTAGTTATGTATGTTAAATTTATAACCACAATGCTATAAATTCCAGTAACAGAAAATAAGACCAATACTGTATAGTGACTGTGTTTAGTGTTCATGTGCCTCAAATGGTAGAGCATTGTGTTAGCAGCACAAGGTTGTTGGTTCGATTCCCAGGAAACACATGAGAGGAAAAAAATGTTAGTCTTAATGCACTGTAAGTCGCTTTGGATAAAAGCGTATGCTAAATGCATAAATTATTTTATTTATTTATTTACACTGAAGCTGAGATGTAATGATGGAGATTCAAATCAATCAAAGATTCTAATCACAAAGATATACAGAAAAAGACTGAGATAAGGGAATCATTGGGCCTTAAAGTCACTATGAGATCAAACTTTCCCATTTTTTATAGAATATGGCTGTGTTCATTATAAATTATTCATACTTGCACATTACATTTTTAATTAAGATATTAAACTATAAAGAGTAATCAAATGAAATTTGGCAATTTTTAATGAGCCAACTACATATCAAAATTGAACTTATTTAAGACCATGCAATACAACCTCAAAATGTATGTTTGATTGATTGTCTCAAATCAAAAATCCTCAGTAATATTGTCTTTGGTCATGTAATTCACACACTTAACAGCAAATATACTAGACAAATGTGCTTGTTTCGTGTGTTTTAGTTTAAAAGGTTATGCATTGCTAAGTGTTTGTATGAAACATTTGACCCTATTGCTTTTCAAAAAGTTATAAAAAAAATAAACAAAAGAAAAAAATATATAATGTGTACAATTTAAGGTAAAAAAGTTAGATGTGATTTAGGGTTAATTGTGAATTTTTAAAAGTTCTATGATGTTAGCATAGATAATTTCATCTTGTATAGGTAATGAAATTATTTGCATTGTTTTGGTGCATTGTTTTGATGTTTTTACTGTAAAACAGACCATTTGTTGACATTTCGCCTTAAAGGTATGAGGACAATTGTCATACTTCTAAAAGTAACAGTTTTTACACTACACTTAAGCTGGTATGGAAACTTCTGACCACAGAAATGTGAACTCTACTGGGGGCTTTCTAAATGCTTTTTTCTATTTTCATTCTTACAGGCTGGTTGCAAACTGAGAAATAGGTTGGGCTCAAAGTCCAAAACCACAAGTGCAAGTTGCATCAAGCCTGTGCAAACTACAAACAACAGATCAGTTGCTCACATTTCTTTTGTACACAAAGGTCTTTTTGTTCCTCTAAATGTAAGGTAGGTTTATTAGCATGAGTGCAATCCATATATCACATTTTATTCCTGCTTAGCAGCTCTGGTCTCACAATTGATTCAGGAGGAAATTTTCACTTGTTGCTTTTGAATATTTAATCATAGATGTTTATTAAAATTGCTTTCCACCTGCTATTTTCGTCCAGAAAATTACAAAATCTTAATTTAAAAGTCTTATAATTCATATGTAATGTTTGTCATTATATACAGTGTCCACAGTTAATGTTGTTAATATACACAAATCCCAACTACAAAATTGATTTGTTCTCACATTATTTTAGACAGCTTTGTAGCTCAGTTCTGTTATTTCCATAACTGTCAATGTTCGTTGTGAAGAAGGAGGAGCGTTTGTTAAAATCTCGTGAGAATTTTGCTTGGTAGATGATGTGGTTTTGCTGCTGTGAAAGAGGGTAAATCTTGTGGTTGGAACATCTAAAAATTGATACACAAACATTCAAAAGCAAATAGCACAAGCTATTGTGTAACTTTTTAAGTATAATCTAAACTTTCTGTTCTGATTCTAATTTATGTGCAAAAATTACACATAATAGTAAATGTATAAATGCATTTTATACTAACCAACAGACTTGTTTTAAGCCTTTTCTGTTTCCTGAATTATGCTGATACTTTTGTAATGTATTTTAATTGAACAAGTTATTACTATTACTAATGTAAATAACATGCTAGGTTCAATGCATAAGTTGGTCCGTTGATGTTCACCTCAGCAAAGCTCAATCCCCTCTGAACATCTACTTCCTCTTCTTGACTCTACAGGAAATGCTTAAATTGTCTCCGCCTACTTAAATAGGTCTCACATCTTTTCCCTATACAGAAGATTACTCCTCTTCTTTGAGACTCAAGGTTAGTGCTGCTAAAGTTGATTAATCTGTATTATTTTTATTATTTCATTTCAAATTATTAATTTCACACTTCTCTGAATGTCAGCTAGTTGAATCTGAGTTTTTTACAGGATAGCTCATAATGTAAGTGATCATATTTTTCTCCTGACTGAGCTTCATAACCCAGATTTAAAAGTCCCAACTCCTTTTTGATGAGTGTCATAAATCAGTATGTCTGATATGTTCACCGATATATAAGGCTGTTGTGCTCATGGGCCATTCCCCACTGCACATGATTTCCAAAAGTGGAATTCGTCTGGAGGTGACGATCAACAATTAGACTTTTGGGAACCAAACAGGTTCACTGAAGAGTGTGACATTGTAAGAAGATCTGATGCTATACCGCATAATCCTCTGTGCTCTTGGTCTCTGCCATTCTACTCTATGGACCTCTTTGAGCCCATTTTGGTGTTTCAGAATTAAATGCCCTGAACTACTGCAGACAGAACTACATTGACCTGGTGAGTCTAAGATCTCAGATGAATATGGAAGAGTTGATGAATAACTCCTAACATCCCAGACAGCTTATGTGCGGACTGGTCCGCATTATATGTCTGGTCATTGGTTCTGGGTCAGTGGTAATTATCTTCAATATACGTAAAGCCTGGTCTGCAGAGGGGGGACGCCCTGCTAGAAATCTCCACTGTGGAGCTCTGTATAGGAGGAGGAATGTTTGGCAACCAAAAGATTGTCAGAAGACACTCAATTTTGTCTGCATTAGGAATCCATAAATGTTCTTCATATCACAAATCTTACATATTGTCCATATGTTCAAATTTTGCAAATATTTGCAGTCACATATAATGGCTTAATTTATAAGCAGCAATAAACTTGACTCTCTTGAATGATTACCTATTGAAATTAAGAGTTTTTACTAATAATTTGAAATGATCGGTTGTTTCCTCTGTCTCAACGTAGATTTGTATTGGCTGATTATGGTTTCTGTAAACATTTGTTAATCAAATACACAACTGACGCTGACTGGTCTGTGCCTTTTTATTTATTTATTCAAAATAAAATAAAATGGAGATGATTAAAATAGAGATGATATGGGTCTTATCTCTAGGGTTACCTACTTCACATAGTTGTGTCCAGTGTTTCTACATTTTTCACGTACATGTTATAAAGGCTTTCATTCATGTTGATGACAACAAAATGGCAATTGATTTACAGTTGAGATACAGGTTGAAATGCAATATATATATATATATATATATATATATATATATATATATATATATATATATATAAAACGAGTCAATCTATTGTTCGTTATCTGGCTCGGCTCTGTGTTCATCTTCAGTTCTCTCTTCACAGCAGTTCAGTCAGTGTACTGTTTCAGTACATGCATTACTCCGGGATATTGGTTTGTTTGAACTCAGAGGGAGTGTCAGCAACATTAAAAAAAGTTAACAGCTCAAGTCATTTGTGGATTAATGCGTATTGGAGACACGAACCGATTAAAACGATTCATTTCGATTTGGTGAACTGGTTCAAAAAGATCCGGTTACATCGAATGATTCGTTCGCGAACCGGATATCACAAACTGATTTGTTTTGAACTCTCTCTCACAACAGACACGGAAGAGAAGACAATGCTGAATAAAGTCGTAGTTTTTGCTATTTTGGACCAAAATGTACTTTCGATGCTTCAAAAAAATCTAACTGACCCTCTGATGTCACATGGACTACTTTGATGTTTTTCTTACCTTTCTGGACATGGACAGTATACCGTACACACAGCTTCAATGGAGGGACTGAGAGCTCTCGGACTAAATCTAAAATATCTTAAACTGTGTTCCAAAGATAAATGGGTTTGGAACAACATGAGGGTAAATTATTAATGACATAATTTTGCTATTTGGGTGAACTAACCCTTTAACCCCTGTCTGTAACCATAGTCACAGTGAGTGAAGTAAATATAATTTTTTATATTACAACGTGTGAGTAATCAGTGCTGCCAAGTTCGTGATTTTTTCTTCCATTGGAAGAGAAAACTTTGGGGGGACTTAATAGAGGAAGAAGAACTTTGGGGTAAAACGTGAATGGGATAGTTTGGAATAGAATGGGAATGATTGCTTTACAGACCTGGAAACCCTAACAAATCAAATCTACCAAAAGTATTTGAATCCAAACTGTGGACTGATGGAGAAACTTAAAGGGATGTATGTATGTTTTTGACCCTTCTAAATCCAAAAAATAACATATGTTTGTATATATTTAGGAAACATATTATGTTTACATAGCTGCTACATGAAATAAAATAAACATTACCTAAAATGTAAAAGGTTGTGGGTTCAATACCCAACGAACACACATACTGGTAAAAAAAATTGTGTAGCCTGAATGCACTAAGCCGCTTTGGATAAAAGTGTCTGCTAAATGCGTAAATGTAAAATAAAATAACACTAAAAATAAATTTTTTTAACATAACTTTTTACTTAAGCCAGTAGCCAAGGCAACTAAAATAACTGAAAATGGACAATATAAAAAAACAATAAAAAATATTATACAATAAGTATAATATACAATAATATACAATAACACAGAACGAAAAAGTTATGCTACCACTACATATAAATCAGTACATGCTACTTTATTATTCATTTATCTATTTACACGTGTGTGTGTGTGTGTGTGTGTGTGTGTGTGAGAATGGTCCATATATTTTTTATAATTTTATTTTTTTGCAAAAAATTCCGCCAAATAATATTAGTAAAAATGTCAAGACAAACAGATATTATTTTTATCATTTTTATTAAATATATTTTTATAAGATTTAATTTTTTATAAAGCCTTTTATTTCTTCCTAATAACATATTCCTTTTAAAACAGCCAAACTATGCTTTAAAAACAAAGCTAAAACTATGGTTTAAAACAAAGCCAAACTGTGATTTTAGAACAAAGCTAAAACTATGCTTTTAAAACAAAGCCAAACTGTGATTTTAAAACAAAGCTAAAACTATGCTTTTAAAACAAAGCCAAACTGTGATTTTAAAACAAAGCTAAAACTATGCTTTTAAAACAAATCACTTTATGGCTCTGAGTCTGATCAAAGTCCTTTCAGGCAAGTCGTGCCACTCGGGCGCCATCTTGGCAACGCCTCCGAATGGTTCTGAACTCTGGGGTGCTCCGAGCTCTCTGATTCTTTAGTAGTGGGCTCACATGAGGGCTTGAGTTTCCAATTTCCATCAGCATGTGAATTCATAGTGCTTTTTCACTGGAAGGTGTGTGTCCAACCCTAGGAAAGAGAAAGTCAGAGGATTCTTCACACTGACTGTCTTCACTCAGGTCTTTCTTCTAGTCGTCATATATTATAGTATAACAAGATTGTTAAAAGGAACTCACTTCACTGATCATATTTTAAATCTACATCATATATGATTCAGAGTTGAAGATGACAGCACAGATGTAGTTTCCTACTCTCGTCTGTTACACTGGCTCAACTCTGAAACCAATGCTGTTTCAATCCTCTGACTCTTCTAGATCCACTGTTTTACACCAGTCATGCAGCAAGATCTGCTCGAGAGTCAGCCGTTCAGTTGGATCACGGTTTAGGCACTGGACGATCAGATCACGGCATTCTGTTTTCAGGAGAGAGCTGGTTAGTCGTGATCATGTGACTAATGTTAGCATGCACAAAACAGCTGAAACGTGGTTAATTTAAGGTTAAGGGAATTTACAATTATTAGAAACATAACTCTGAACACATAATTCTAACCTCTAACATCAGTTGGTAAGTACTAAAGTCTGTGTTTTAGACAGGACATTCTCTACCAATGTTTGTTAATTCTGTGCAGAAGCTGTATGTGTGTGTTGTCAGTGCTATTCTCTCACCTTTGGATAAATCTGGGTTTTCAAACCTAATTTCAGCTTGTGTGATTTCAGTTATATTGCAAAATGGAGAACACGTGTTCACCATCTCATACAACAACACTCCTAGAGCCCAGACGTTTGTAGAGATGGCGTAGAATCTGCCACAGGTGAAGAGCTCAGGTGGGAAGTAAGCCTGTATTCCTGTAAGCAAGACATGTTCAGCATTGAGCAATTCTTATAAGAATCACATGATCAGTAATAAGTCACTAAATACTGGTTTCCACACTCTGTTACACAAAATGCCAGCTCACCTCTATATTGACTGCGATCATAGCCATTACTACTAATAAGATGACCACAGCCAAAGTCTATTAACTTGAGCTCCAAAGTGTGTTTTCTCAACAGGATATTGTCTGGATGAATATCATTATGAAAAACACCGCACTCAATGCAGTGCTGTACTGCTTGCACCGCCTGACACATGATGAGCCGTGCTGTTGTCTCATTCATGTTAGGGTTATTGTTGATGAAGTCCAATAAGCTCTCGCAGGGATCCGGATTCTCCATCACGAGAGTGAATACTTGAGGGTGCTCAAACCACTCATATAGTTGGATGACATAGGGGCTTATGGGTCCTTGCCTCATCGTTAGCATCAGCGCAACTTCAGTAATGAGAGGTTTGGGATGTACAGTCTACAGAAAAGATGCGACAAAAGGTTAGTTTGGTAAAAGAATATCTATCATTTTTAAATGTACTGTACTTTACATTGCTTTGAACTTTGTTGATTTAATAAACGGAGTCAAAGTTGAATTCATGCTTAATGTTACGTACAAGTGAATTAACTACAGTAATCAGCACTTAAACGACTAAATACATATTATGTTTTGCCAGCTTACAGTTTGAAGATAATGATCCCGTACAGTTTTTTTAATACGTTTGATGGCAACCTGCAAAAGGTAAAAAAACACAGTTGAGCATATTGAACACCTAACCTTAACCTAACCATGAAGAACTGAGTATTTAAGATTAAAATCTTTAGGTTCCCTCAAATTTTTTTCAGATTCTAGTGTAAGAGCAAAATGTTCTTCTACCTTTTTGCCATCGGAAATACGGATTCCCTCATACACTTTGCCATAGCCTCCTTCTCCAATAATATTTTGCACTATATAGCGAGTGCTAATGGATTCTGAAGAAAAGAAAAACACATACTGTACAAAAGAACACATTATATATTGTATTATATAAATATATTATACAGTGTGTTATACATTATAAAAGCTGGCTAGATCATTTTAAGTTGCATAAAATGCTTAAAGCAGTATAATGAGTTATTTTTTTCTACTTCAAGATTGGTAATAACTTACAAAGTAATGTGCATAAAAAAAAAATTCAAATTGAAATAAAATAATAAACTAGGCTTACTGCTAGATGGTTAATTCATACAATTGGTGCCTTGTGACCATAAACAATATTAATATAGAAAAAATAAATAAGGCACAAACTAACAGCAGATGCCAGCTAACTGCAAATTAACTTCAGTATAAGCATATTTCAAATAAACTTATTTGAAACCAGTTTATTACTTCAATTACATGAATCTTGTTATAATGATCACAGATTTACCATTAGTTGGGACGCAGTCTGAAGGCTCTGGGACAGGTGACAGCTCAGGATCATCCAGTTCTGGTGGAGGCACAAAAGGCTCCACTTTGTTCTGGCAGCAGAAAGGCTTTTTCATAGCCTTCCACACGCTCTTGAAGAAAGAGTGGATTCTTCTCCTCTTCCTATGTTCTTCTGTACCCTTTTTTGTAACTAATATCAACAAATTTAATATCAGCTATTGGAGATCTAGCTACACGGATGTCCCCTGTTTGTAATGCAATTTTATTCTCACCTGAAGCCTCCAGTTTCGGTCTGTCTGTACTGCCCTCAGAGATGACGTTAGGTGTAGAGTCATCTAATCTGGATGCTGTCTTTAGGTTCAGGCAAGCTGAAGCCCTTACTGGCTCAACAAGCACTTCACCTGGAAGTGTAAAGCTGGACTGCTCTGGGCAGCCATCCGAACTGGATAAAGCGGCATCGCTCCACCCTTCCAGGCAAGGTGTAGAGTTGTCAAACTGTGGGTCCTGCTGTGGTAGACGGTCCACTGTGTTCTTGGAGCAGATGGGAAGCTTCACAGCCTTAGGTACTTTCTTGAAGAAAGATGAAATTATGTTCTTCTTACTCTTGCTGGCATGCTTTTCTGAAACTAAGAAAAACAAATAGAAAATACTATTAGTGGCAAATATGACCCAGTGTTATCATCATTAACTAAAACTAAAACATTTTTAATTCCCTTGGCAACTAACGTTAACTGAAATAGGTTGAAGCACTAAAAAAACTGAAGAAAAAAAAACTGAAACTTGAACTCTTGGTGTTAATGGAATAAAATGGAATAATTTATATTTGCAAATAGATAGATCTACATTATTTCATGAATATTTCTTACATTTCTATTTCCATTTTTATATTTTGTGCATTTTTAAATTGTAAAAATCACAAGTCGACCACTAGTGTTAATTACCAGCAAAAATCAAATACAGTAGCCTGTGCTCTCCAAAGCTCGAGAGCAAATTACAGAAACAATACAAAAATAACTCCAAGCCCCACTATAACTCATCTAGGCCTATTGCTTTCCTGAATTTGTGAGATGTGTGTTAATCAGAGTTGAACAGTTTCAAACATATTTCTAAACTCACCTGTTGAGCTCTTCTCCACAGGAGGGGCCTCCATGACACTCAGCTGGCTCTCTACACTCTCCTCAGACACTGACGATAATCTTGAAGACATATTGTCCGGTGAAAATGTATCAAAATTTATTGCAAATTCACTCAGAAAATTAGCGTCTGTACACATATGATACTCCTACCAGCATTTGAATCCTCAGAAAGATTCAGCGATATCGCGGCTGCTGTGTGACGTCATGGAAATGGAACGCAATTTGCATAATGGATTTGAGAGAAGGAGCGCGATGTGATGTGCATTTTTTAAACATTAGGCTTGTTTGAGATGCATTTGTTTTGGGTGCTGTTGGAGTGAAATAAACGCAGTCAAGACTGACAAATTCTTACCTCTCCAAGTGGGACAAATCAACGAGATCAAAGGCAGATATCGCGTTATTCACACTCACGTACTGTGTTGCTAATATACATAATATAATTTCAGTTCTGTTGCTTTTATATGTAAATAAATATGACGATCAAGACACTCAAAGTGCTTGCTATTTGATTCCATACGAAAAGTGTATTTATCATACATTTTTAGTTTTTTAAAGAAATATGACAACAATCACATATCTCATGAGCTCGCACTGTCACCGTGTTTGGGAACGTTCATGCATAATTTAAATATACAACCAGGGATTTAAATTGTTTAAATTTATTACTCGGGGGCTCGACATTAACGCCAAACAAGTAAGTTAACCATGTTGGGGGAAAAACGAATCGGTTGAGTCAAAGTTTCATTAACCCATAAACATAATGAATCAGCTGTTTGAACAATTTGCTTGAATGAACAACTCAAATCACTCTTTTAACGCTCAGTACTTGCACCTACTGTTGTTTTAGTTTAGTTTAAAAGTATAATTTCCACCATCATTTTTTTGTTTGAATATTCAAAAAAATAAATAAAATAAAATCCCATTATTAGGATTGGACAGTGAGAGCAGAACAAACATGTCACATGTTTTAAACTCAACAAAATGGTAAATATTAAGAGCATGCTCACAGATAAAAACAACAGCATTGGATGAAGTGGAATAGAATCCTGAACAGGCCTCAAATATAGGCCCTTGCCCTACCCTGTCAGATTTTGCTACTTCCTATTTAAACAGTGGGTATAGTACAATTCGATAACGAATAATGCTACCTGTAAAATGATAGTTTATTAATGTCTACACCTATCACAACCCTAAACCTACCCTTACAGAAATGCAAATACATTAAATAATTGCTTTTTAGAATGAAAAAGAGCACAATATTGATGTGCGCATACACAGTAAACCCTGGTAGGACAATCTGACAGGTAGGATAAAATATCAGAATTACCGGCCCGAGTCTGACCCAAACAAAAAAATCAAATTGTAAATACAAATTAAAGTGTAAATACATGTAGCAAATTTATCCTTGTGTCACAGCTGACGGCGTTACGGTGACTCGGAGAGACACAGAGGAGACAAACTGTTGAATAAAGTAATTATTTTCACATAGAAAATGTATTCTCATCTCTTCATAACGTTACGGTTGAACCACTAATGGCAGATTCTGACGAACGATGTCTTTCATACTTTTTCTGGACTTTGACAGTGTAATTTACTTGGCAGTGAATGAGACAATCACAATCGTTTATTAACATCTTAGTGGCCTAGTGGTTAGAGAGTTTGACTCCTAACCCTAGGGTTGTGGGCAGTGGTGGAAGGAGTACTGAAAATTTGTACTTGAGTACAAGTACTGTTACATTGATGAAATAATACTCAATTAAAAGTTAAAGTACTGCTGTCAAAACAGTACTTAAGTAAGAGTAAAAAGTACTCCTCTCAAAAAATACTCAGAGTACAAGTTACTAGTTACTTTTTAGCTGGCGATATTTAATTACCAAAAAATATGAATATCAAAGATCTATGTGGATGGATAATGGATGGATAAAATAATTATCTTATTGACAAAGTATGTTAATTAGTGGTCTTGATACAGGGATTTCTAACTTCAATACCTTGGTTGGATAGGAGTGGTTAAAGGGGTCCTATTATGCTCTTTTACAATGTCTTGAATTTGTTTTGGGGGTGTACTAGAACATGCTCCCATGCGTGTTTTGGGGGTGTACTAGAAAGTGAAAGTGACGTGACATTCTCAGAATTCTCATGGTGACCCATACTCAGAATTTGTGCTCTGCATTTAACCCATCCGAAATGCACACACACAGAGCAGTGAACACACACACACACACACTGTGAGCACACACCCGGAGCAGTGGGCAGCCATTTATGCTGCGGCGCCCGGGGAGCAGTTGGGGGTTCAATGCCTTGCTCAAGGGCACCTAAGTCATGGTTTTGAAGGTTGAGAGAGAACTGTACATGCACTCCCCCCACCCACAATTCCTGCCAGCCCAGGACTCGAACTCACAACCTTTCGATTGGGAGTCCGACTCTCTAACCATTAGGCCACGACTTCCCTTTAACCTTTTAAGGTTTAACCTTCCCTTCCCTTTTAAGAACATGCTCCCATGCGTGTTTTGGGGGTGTACTAGAATATGCTCCCATGCGTGTTTTGGGGTTGTACTAGAACATGCTCCCCTGCTTGGTGGTTTCGAAAAACATACACACTACACACTGACTAAAATTCAAAAAGTGAAAAAGCATAATATAATATGCTCTGCCAGACGTGCACAGTAGTGTGCACAGCAAATTACGCTTAGCTTAAATACGTAATATTAATGAAATAGTGTTAATAAATGGCTGCTGAGATAGTATTCTCAAGTGAAATGAGTAGAGGCTTGGACCCGGAAACAGCAGTCCTTACGCCATACTTATCAAGAGGATTCTCCCAAGCCATCAAGATTCAAGATTCAAGATTTTTATTCGTCACATACAAAATTATATATAGCATATATAACCAGCAGTGAAATGTGAGTCAGGTCCACTCCATGGACAGTGCAATTATTAAAGAAAACAACACAGATGAAAATATACATAAATATAGCTATGTAAGAATGAAATAAAAGTAAACAATAAAAATATAAGAATAAAATATAAAAAAGATGTATATTGTAGAATTAAATATAGAACGCAAAATAATGTGCATGAAAGTAAACTGTAGTCTTAAAAATTAAGATACACAGGGATGTACAATGTGCATACTATACTGTATTGACACAATTTAATCCAGTAAAAAAGAGAAATAATTTCTACTTGAAAAGCACGGAGAGATTGCGACGTCACACAGTCTGCGCTCAAGCAGTTCATTTAAGTTAGGCCTATTTGAGAGCTCGCATCCATTTTTCTGCGATTACATGACTGTGTACTTATGTTACAATAAAGCGCTTGCCACATTTGCGTGGGAATGATTATAATAATGTGGAATATCTGCAATCCCGCGCAGACATTCAGACTGTAATTGACAAGAGACGGATGACTGTCAAACAAAATAAATTTGCCAGCCAAACAATTGAAAACATAATCATTTATATCCCCTAATTATAATGGCTGCTAAGCCCATGGAGGAACATTAAAGTGTTTTATTTCTTAGCTTTGCAAACTACATGGGGACAAATTTGCATATACTGTTTTCCAGAAATCACTTCACTGACTAGGTTTCATTTAATGTTGCTCTTTTTCTTCCAGAACATTTGCATTTGGTTGTTCAGTGCCTTAGTTTTTGTAGGTTTCTTTTGTTTGTTTTTTGGTCTAAAACAACAACAACCTTTATCACTGAGCACGCACAAAGGTAGCACTGTGTGCACAGCTTTTTAATCTATCATATTTCAGAATTTGTGCTGTTAAACAAAGTTTATCCAGGATTTTGGTCTTGCTAAACCACATGTTTGTCTACTTGAAAATATGCATGGTTTTGGTTTTGTGTACACATTATTCCCATATTTGCATATAATGTGAGTGGATGTTTCTTCCAGCAGCACATAAAATTTGTTTACCCTTTTTAGAATTATTACATAATTATTAAACATTTCACTGGGCAAAGGAAAAATACACAAACAAAGATCACCATCAATTAATCTTGTATGACAATAAAATAAATCCTTATCACAACATTACCTCTGTCTAGTAGAAGGGACTATAATCTATATTTTACTGTTTATAATATTTAATTTTGTACTAATATATTTAATCTGGTTCATATTTTGGGGAAATATTTACAGTAACATAATGGCTGGCTGATTTATTTTGCATAAGATTAAAACATCCACATGACTGAATCTCCTAGACTCTCCAGACTGCTTACCTATTGAAAATACCTCATTTGAATAGATCAGTTGTTTTCTTTGTATCAGAAGTGTGTCAAGCTGTCATGACTGACAAGCTGGTGTTTTGAGCCGTTTTCATTTTGGACTAAAATAGTCTCAGTAGAAAACATGTGAGCTTGAACATTACTTGCAATTACTGCACACACACCACCATATTACTGGGTTGTGTAATGTACTTAAAAGTATTAAGGTTTGCTTTCATATGCTAATAGAGAATATCATGAGGTGTATATTTTTGAATGTGGGTTTAGGCAGGGGTACACTGAGATTTTGGTGGAGAGTTGTGTGAGAGTGTCATATGT
The DNA here is from genome assembly GCF_963082965.1 of Carassius carassius. Classification (NCBI taxonomy): domain Eukaryota; kingdom Metazoa; phylum Chordata; class Actinopteri; order Cypriniformes; family Cyprinidae; genus Carassius; species Carassius carassius. The sequence continues at coordinate 10,465,488 of NC_081756.1, forward strand.
CTGTGTAATAGACACAGTCAACCCTGGAGCTCCATCTCTTGGTTGCAACTAATATACCAGGTCATGACCCTCAGTAAAATGTTACAGAATCTTGCTTTGTGATGGACATAACAATTTATCGACCTGATAATCATTCCGCCCAACCCCGATGTGGACTGAATCCGTACTAAATGTTTGACAATGTGTCTGATTCCACAGAGAAAAACACAAACATTGGAAGACTCATGATCTGATTATTTTATAAGCGACCATCCTGTTCAGTAAATCAAATACTTTGGGCCAGGGTTGCCAGGCTTTTACAAGAAATCCCACCCAATCTATATTTTTATATAGCATATATAAAATATCCATGATGTGGCAAACAACTGCGGAGGTTCTGTCAATGTAATAATAATTCCATTGCTTTATTCTAAATGTATTTTTCTTTCTTTACAATGTAAAACAAGTGTTACTGGAATCATCTAGGAACCTGAATAGTAACTATTAAATTCACTACAATTAAAATTCTTATAAAATATTACATAATAAACAATCATTTATTTATTTATGTATTTCATTGATTATTATGTCAAATCAGAATGTTGTGCTCTTAACGTAACTTTGTTTTTTTTGTTTTGTTTTTTAGCCAGAGGTGCATGACCTGTTTTCTTTACTATCCAAATATTTGCAATGATGCATGATTCATTTAAACATTTGCAACACAAACACTTCAAGGATGTGATCTTCTTATTGGCAAGTTCCATTACAGCTTTTTTTATTGGTCTCTTATTTAAAAAAGAAAAAAATATATTTAAGAAATGCTGTAATATCATCATAGTTGAGTGCACATTTAGGCATTACTGTGTAAATCGTCCATACAGAAATGAAGGCTGCAGTCACTTTGTTCTTACTTTTGAGTCTTTTTGGGCTGAACCTCAGTGCCCATTGAATCCACTATTTTGTGGGGGAAAGAATTACTTGTAACGATGCACAGAAATACTGCAGAGAGTACTACGATGAACTTTCCACCATCAGTAAAGAACAGGCAGAAAACCTCTCCACTTGTACAGATTCTGTGTATCATTTTAACTGGGTTGGACTATACAGAAGTTTTAACAACAGAAAAATGGATTTGGTCCGGAGGTGAGAGGCAACCAATTGACAACTGGGATAGCGAACAACCAGATTATTATTCTGAAAATTGTGGTGGGTTAAAAATATCCACTTTCTAAACTGCACAACATTCCATGCTCTGAGACTCTATCTTTTTACTGTATGAAGGTCTTCAGCCCAGTTTTGGTTCATCAGAATAAGACGTGGGATGAAGCTGTGGACTATTGCAGAAAAGAGTACACTGATCTGGCAAGTCTAAGTTCTGGGGCAATTATGGCAGAGGTGATAAATTACACTACAACATCCCAGACAGCTTATGTGTGGACTGGTCTGCGCTTTATGGCTGGTCATTGGTTTTGGGTCAGTGGTGATGATCTTCAATATAAAGCCTGGTCTGAGGAGGAAGAGACCCAGGGTCCAGCTGGAAATCTGCGCAGTGAAGCTCTGGATAGAGAAGAGAAGATTTGGAAACCCACAGACTGTGAGGAAAGACATAATTTTGTCTGCCTTGACAAACCATAAAAGTTGTTAAAATATATCCATTCTGATACACTATGCAGCTTGGTATATACAGCATGTAAGCTCAATCATTGATTAAAGACATATGTTCTTACAAATGTTTTGTGTATTGCAATTACTGTACAAAAAATATATTTTTTGTTCATATACTATATACTAGTTTTTAATCTGACACATTAGCCATAGAGTCATCATATATTTTGACTTATTTAACAATATATTAGTTAAACTGAAATCTTTTCTGGGGTTGATGAGACATGGTTAAGTTTATATTTAGATTAGTTAGTTTATGAATTTACTGTTATATTTACTCTAAAATCAGATTTACACAGGTATAGCTTGTGATAATGGCATAATTTGTTTTTATTTATTTATTTAGTTTAATGGACCTTTTGTTAGCATTTTACTTATGGTTAACTTTGTTACTTTGGCAAATATACTGTTTTTAATGTGTGCATATCATTTGTAAGAAATAATTTTATAATACTCCTGATGTCACTTTTTGTTTTAGATAATGTGGTGTCGTCTGCCAGTTCTCCGAAGAATCACACTCAGTCAGGGATTTTTCTCTCAGAAGAAAAGACTTTATTTTACAGAAGATAAAGCCGAGAGTCCTTGCAAGGAGATCTCCCGAATGTTATTTGGTATCCCCTTATATACACTAAATGGGGCGGTTCCACATAGTCAAACTTTTCCTTATGATTACAATTTTAATACCTCCCTAGAGAGGAGAGGCCCCCTGCTTGATTTATTCTAAACAAAGGCCCTGTATGTATGTCTGACCATATGTTTCTCCTCAGTTTTGTACATTCCAGCACGTAGCTTTCTATTACCTATAAGATTATAATGGAGTAATAACTAGCAACAAAAATGGCTAGATTCACATTGATTATATACTTGTTTAATTAAAATCTTACTAATAAAAATCTTCCACATATTCTCCCCTTTGAGACTTAATAAGTCTCACATTTTTCTTATCCAGAGTGCTACTTCATAATCCAGTCATATTAGTTACACTACCTAGTGACTAAATAAGTCACATTGTATTATCACCAGTGACTAGATTATGAAATTCCACTCTGAGGGATTACTGGACCAAACATCTCTCTCCTTTTTTGACGAGGAGGGAGTAAAAGATCCAGTCTCCCTATTTCCTTCTGTAATAGTACACAATGTTATAAGCGTGAGCGTGCAATTGGTTCAGCATTTGCCTGTGGTTATCACAGTTATGTATAAAAGGCATAAAATACATACATTACATCAATAATTGAATATCACAGGATTATAAAAGTTGATCTTCAGCTCAGATACCTTATGTATGGTAGAGAGCCTCCCTGGGCCGAAGTTAAACTGGCACTTGTATCCAGGGAATGGTTCACCTTTAGACATCTTCATCATTCTCGTTAGAGTCAATAGAACTATCGTCAAAAGTTTGCTCATTTAAGTTCAGTTTGTTTAGCCATCCTTCATAATATTCCTCCAGACTCCTTTCAGTGATCCTTTGTTGATTATTAGGGACTTTTATCACTTCCATTTGCTTAACAGTAGCATTGACGATTAATGATCTTAATAAAGGTAATACACAGCAAAATAATAATCCTCCTATTAATATTGCAACTCCTAAAAACATTCCTAGTTTAATAAACCACGCTCCCCATGCTCCAAATTTCACATCAATCCAATCCCAAATGTGTTGGTCTCTTCCGGCATTTGCTGTAACTTCATTTCTTAATTTTTTAATTTTTGTCATAACTTCACTGAAAGCTCCTCCAGGGGCGGTGTTATTTGGGATAAATGTACAACATTGATCTCCAAACATAACACAAACTCCTCCCTTGTCTGCCAAGAGCCAATTAAGAGCCTGTCTGTTTTGCCATGTCATTCTACTTGTTGCATGCACTTGGTCGCCTAATAAGGTTAACACCTCATCAGTATAATTAATGAATCTTTGTTGATTATAATAAATATAATTAATCCACTCTGTATTTTTGTTTGGTGTGATCCACACCAGGATTGACTCAAAACCTCCTTTTATTTCATTCCTTGCCTTAAATTTATTAGGAATTCCTCTTGGCTGTCCAATTGAGTCTAAATATACATTGGGATCTGCCTCATATCCTCTTTTAGTTCTATTGTCTTTCTTGTTCGTGCTCTGTTCTGTTCCCCATTGTGCCATGCTAACTTCTTGAAGTAATCGTACTCTTACACATATACCTTTCCATCCAACTGGTAAAGAAGGCAATAATATTTCACTTCTGCAGATCCAAAAGAAATCTGCTATTACTAATGATTGGTCTTCATAAATCTCTATTGGGGGTAAGGCTATAGTTTGATTTTCACATTTTTCAGGTGCTATCTTATTTCCTTTTGTTGTTCCGAATGCTAAAAGTTCTGGAGCTCTAGCAGGAACTCCTGATTTCCAAGAATTTTTCTTATCTATATACCAAATAATAGCACATCTTCCTTTGAATTTACCCACATCTTGGGTTCCTTTTGGTTTATGGAAACACTCATATTCTTGTTTATAATCTATGCTATACCATTTTGGAATCTCTACTTTTTGTTTTTCAATTTTTATATTTTGACCGATATCTGAATACTGACACCAGGATCCCCAGAGTGGTCTGAAGAAATAATCTGTTAATTTAGGATTTCCTAAAAATCCTAGGCATTCAGCAATACAATATGGCCTGGTAAAATCTGTTAAATGACAAAAGTTTCTCCCAAACTGGGCACAGTTTCGGTAGTCATATGGATTTGGTATGGCTATTACTTTGTTTAACGGAGATTTGGATTACAGCAAGCAATTTTCTTTTCCTGTTTCTTTAGCTGTAAAGGCTGCCCATTTATACCATTCATTATTTTAGGCTGTATCCCATAATGCATCAATTTGACTAATGTCTTCATCACCTTGAACATCATAATCAATGTCTCTACGAATTTTGATTATCATTGGTTCTGTTGAGTTGATTACATTGTCACTTTTGTTCAAAGGTTGAAAAGTCAATGGAAGGGAAGTCAGGTTGCTTTCTATCGGTTGAGTTTGAGTCTGCATTATGAGATGCATTAGGCATAGGATGGTCTTCAGACATGTTGTCAGACTTATTCTCTGTCCTCTCCAGTTTGTCTGACAGGAGGAAAGAAGCTCCTTGTGTATCTTTTGGGGAGCTCTCGTCAGTTTGCACTTCATCATGTGTCTCTGATTTTTCCTCATTGCTCTCTCCTGCATGGTCTGGTTGACTGTTTTCCTTTCTTTCTGCCTTTCCTGTGGGAACTCTAGTACAGTGGTTTAGATGATAACAGGTTGTGCTTCCTTCCACTTGGACTGCTGTTGGAGTAGCTCTCACCACTGTGTAGGGTCCTTCTCTCCTGGGCTCATTCCATTTTCTCCGGAATACCCTCAGATAAACTTAGTCCCCTGGAACAACTGGACAGGCAGTCTCCGATTCCTCTCTGGGCTCTTTTCTTTTTTCCTGTAAATAGATAGCTTTATGTATTGCAGTTAATTTCTTCATATAAGAACGAAGTTCCATTTGTAATTGTTCTAGAGGCGGTCCTTTATAGGGACCTCTACAATATGGCACAGGCATGGGTCGACCCGTAAGCATTTCATGCGGTGTTAAATGCGTGTTCCTGTTAGTTTGCATGCGATAACTCATTAGTGCGAGCGGTAATGCATCAATCCAATTAAGTTTAGTACTTTCACATATTTTGTTTATTTTGGCCTTGATAACTCCATTAACCCTCTCCACTGACCCTTGTGATTGAGGTCTATAAACGCATCCTAGTCTCTGTTTTATTCTTAATTGTTCCAATACTTGTTTCACAGTTTTTTGTATGAATGCTGACCCATTATCTGAACTTATTTCTGATGGAATTCCAAATCTAGGAATTACCTCTCTTGTTAGAAATTTTATTACCGTTCCTGCTCCTAGATCTGCGGATGGTACTGCCTCCACCCATCTGCTAAACCTGTCTATGATAACCAGCATGTATCTTTTGCCTTGTACACGCTTTATCATATCCACATAATCGCATACAAGATGTTTAAAGGGGCCTTCAGGTGTTGGAATATGGCCTATTGGTGTCACTATGCCTTTTCTTACATTGTATTTAGCACATACTTCACATGTGGACAAAAATTCATCCACCATTGCATATAAATAAGGAGACCAATATCCTTGCTGTTTAATTTTTCTTACTACTTCTCCCCTTGCACAATGGTCAAAACCATGTGCATCTGTAATAAGAATATTCAACAGTGAAGTAGGTGCAACAATGTGTCCTTCATGTGTACGCCAGATGTCCTGTAAGTCTTTTTTAGCTCCCCTTTGATGCCACATTGATTGTTCATAGGGGCCTGCTTGTTGTTGAATTCGAATAATGTCATCCAATTGAGGATGAGGTTCGATAAGCACAACAGGTGCTAATACTGCTACCTGACATCCTGAAGCTTTTTTAGCTTCTAAATCTGCTGCATTGTTTCCTTTAATGACATAGTCATTTCCCTTCTTGTGTGCTTGACATTTGATTATTGCTAGTCATTTTGGTAGCATCATAGCAGAAATCAATTGCCCTATTTGTTCACTATGTTGGATGGGAGTCCCATCACTCTTTTTGAAACCTCTTTGTTTCCACACTGCTCCGAATAGATGACATACACCATGAGCATATGCTGAATCTGTAAAAATGTTAGCAGTTTGTCCTTTTGCTAACTGACATGCAGTTGTGAGAGCTTTTAATTCTGCTAATTGAGCAGAGCATGGCTGTACACAATGTTGTGATATTACAGATTCATATTCTTTTTTGTTTTTCTTCACTACTGAATATCCTGTATGATTTCCTTCGTGATCCCTAAAGCTAGAACCATCTACGAAGTAAGTAACTTCTGCTTCAGAAATAGGTGTTGATTCAAGATCTGGTCGTAATCTAGTAAATGCCAAGGACTCATTCACACACTCATGAGGTTCTCCTTCAAAAGCCAAAGGAATTAATTCAGCTGGATTAACTGTCTGGCATCTTTTAATGGTAACATCTGTATATGTGAGTAATGAGGAGTAGGTTAGAATTCGAGCTTGTGTCAAAACAAATTTCCCTTGTTCTATTAATTCCACAACTTTGTGATGGGTATATATAGTCACTGGGTACCCCATAGTTATTGTGGATGCTTTTTCATAAGCATAATACACTGCAGACCCTGTTGGTAACATGGTGGGTATCCCTGGGCTACATTGTCTAACTTTGTGCTGTAGTATGCTATAGGCTGTTTTTTCCTTCCACTACAGGTCTCTTGCATCAATACAGCTGATGCATAACCATCAACTCTGTTTGCCACATATAGATGAAACATTTTATCATATTCTGCCATTCCCAGGGCAGGGGCCTGTTGTAATTCTTTTTTTATTGCTTCAAATGCTAGTAAGGCATCTGTGTTCCATTTTAATGGATTGCTTAAATGTTGTAATCCTGCTTGTTTCATCATTTCTCTCAAAGGCCCTGTCTTTACTGCATAGTCTTCTATCCAGTCGGCACTAAAGCCAGTCATTCCTAGAAAAGTCATCATTTGTCCTACTGTCTGAGGTAACGGTGTTTTACTTATACCTTCTAACTGAGCTGGAGCTATAGCTCGTGTGCCAAATGCAATTAATCTTCCCAAGTATTCCACTTGAGGCTGGCAATACTGCAATTTGTTTTTAGACACCTTGTGTCCTCCTTGTGCTAATTTTGTCAACACTTTAATTGAATCTTTGTGACATTGTTCTAGTGAGGTAGAACAGATAATTAAATCATCCATGTATTGTAATAGTGTACCGTCTATTACGAGGTCTTCTAAGTCAGCCTTAAGAATCTTGTTGAATATATGTGGTGAATGTTTATATCCCTGAGGAATTCTAGAATATGTATATTGTTTATTTCCAAATGTAAATGCAAATAGATATCTACTCTCTTCTGCAAGCGGTACACTGAAGTAGGCAGAGCAAAGATCAATTACAGTAAAGTATTTGGCATCAGGAGGGACATTTGTCAGTAAAGTGTGCGGGTTTGGTACCTCAGCTGGTATATCTTCCGTTATTTCATTTATTTATCGTAAATCATGAACAAGTCGCCATCTGTTTTTGTCTGATTTGATTACAGGCATAATTGGAGTGTTACAGTAACTAGTAGTTTCTATCAATACTCCTGCCTTCACTAAGCCTTCAATTGTGTCTTTTATTCCTGCTTCAGCATCTGCCCGTAAAGGATATTGTGCTTTTCTAGGTAGACGTGCATTTGGCTTAAGTTGAACTCTTACTGGATTTGCTGATTTTATTAATCCAATATCTGTGTCATGCTGAGACCATAGTTCAGTTGGTACCTGACACTCCATTTCCTTAAATAATTCAGTCTCAGTTGTGTTTATTAACTCAGATGCTGTAGTCATCTGTGTCTCTTTCTTTTGGCTGATAACTACTTCCTGTGGAATTCCCAGCAAACTGGTTGCACACAAAATTTTGATGTAATTTTTGTCAGCTGAATGAAAAATTAATGGGTTTTCTGTTGATTCCCATTTGCTTTGTTCTGCCCTTTTCATCATTGGTCCTAAATCTTTTGCTTCCCAACTTTTTCCTACATATACTGCAATATGCGGGACAGAGTTATTTACATTGAACCATTTTTTGACAAAATTAACCTTCTGGTATGTTTAAAGCTGCTCCCTGTTTACCTATGATGATGTACTGGGAGACTATCTCAATCCGCTGTCCTTTTGTTTCTTTTTGCCATTTCTGTTCTATATTTTCATACCTTTCTTGATCATACATCATTGTGCAATGAAATTCAGACTTTGATAGCTGTGCTTCAGGTATCTGTGCTTCAATAAACTTTCCCCATTTATTGACTGTCTGTCTCACATCTTGTTCTATCTGTCCTATCCAATAAACATTTGCTTTTGGCTCTGCAACCATCATTTGTGTTTCTGTTCCTATTGCATCAATATATATTCCTTCTGGAGAACACCAAATTTGTAGTCCTAATTTACATAATGCATCTCTTCCTAACAAATTAATAGGAGTTTGATTTGATACCAGAATGGGCATTGTTATACTTTGATCTTTTGTTTGTAGACACACTGGAGCTGTTATGGGTATCAATTGCATTTTTCCCGAGAATCCTATTGTCTTTGCAAGTTTTCCAGACATGGGGAGATGTGAAGCATATTTCAAATTAATGCAAGTTAGATTTGCCCCCGTATCAATCATCATCGGAGTATCTTTTCCCTCTATTTTAATCTGCATAATAGGCTCTTGATCAGCTTTTGTTGATAAAATTGGAAGCTGACTCTCCCCTTTAGGATTCTCTGGGCACCCCTAATAGCCTGGATTGGGACCTCCCCAAGGGTTTATTGGACCCTGCACTGGACCCTGACTAGGCTGTTGCCAGCTCACCTCCCTTCCACCCTGAGGTTGCTGTGGCCATTGACGAGTTGGACAGTCAGTTTTATTGTGCCCGGGCTGTCCACAGCCCCAGCACAGACTTGGAGGCATGCTTCTGCCTCTGCCTCTGCCTCTTTGACCTTGCTGAATGGGGTTTTTTCTCCATCCCATCTGTCCTGGCTGTTGAGTATAAACATTTATTATGGGCACAGAGTTCAAGTGTTCATTTGGAGGGACTGCTGTAAGTGGGCTTGACTGAAGAGTTGGTTGTGGAGCAATTACTGGAGGCATTATAGTCATTTGTTCGGCTGCTGCATTCGTTACTGAAGCTTGAATATTTTTCTTATTTTTCTTTGTGAATTCTTCAAGCTGTAATTGAGTTAGTTTACGTTGTAACTCTTTCTCTTGACTTTTGAGTTTTTGTTCATTTTTTCTGTGTTGTTCCACTGCATGAGACACATGGTCGCAAAACTCTTTGTGTGTTTTAGAAGTTAAACCGACCACATCCTCCAGCTTGCTTTTTACTGCTGGCGGCATAGCATCAATCACAGCTTGCCTAAACAATGTTGCCATTAATGGGTCTCCCTCGGGATCCCCCTCAGTTTCTTGTTTCCACCTTTTCAACTGTTTCTGTACATATGTGGTTGGATTCTCTGCATCCCCGATTTCTTCTCCCTTCAGTGATTTAGGATTCAGTCTGATCGGATACTCCGCACGCAATGCCTGCCATACTGCTGGGCGGAATGCATCAAAAACAATCCCATCCATATTATGAGAGTTCACTGCTCTGTTTAGAGTCGTTGTAAGGAGAATTTCATCCATCTTTGTCCTTCCAATAATTTTAGCCAGTAGAGCTTTAACATCACCAATGGACAATAGCTTTCCCATTGTTTCCTCCTCAAACATATGAATAAATTTGCCCGCGCCCTCATTTATATCAGGAAGGTGAGTGACAAGCCCCTCAAGATCCTGTGAAGCCCAGGGGACATACTGTCCCTGCTCACCCTTGATTAAAATTGGGAGCTGTGTGGCCAGTGGTCTAAGTGTCCCTTTTTCTCTGCCCTGTTCCCATTTACCGTTATCAAATAACTCCTCTGCCTGATTCTCATCCTCACTACCATAGAACAACTTACTCTTTCCTCTCTCCAACTTATTTACCTCTTGTATCTTTTTCCCTGATTCTCTAATTTTCTCTTCCATTTCTTCTTCCATAGCTTGTACTTGTGCTACAATATCGCTATCTTTCCTCCTCCTTTTTTCTAATCCTTCCTCAAACCAGGTTTTATCTACCTGATTAGCTTTCATTTTTTCTAAAGCTGTACGTGCTTGCCTGTAACAATCAAGATGCAAGCTTTCTGCAATTTCCTTTCTGGGTTGCCTCTGTGTTTTTACATCTTGTTCCTCTCTATCATCCATCTCTATCTGCCCTTCTAACTCTAGTTCTCCTGTTACTTCCACTGGTCCCTTGAGTAATGGGAACTCTCCTTGTACTGGCAAATAGGGGGGAGGCTCTGAAAATAACTTTTCTTTTCTCATGTTATCTTTCTCTGCCCCCTTCAGGATTTTCCTAGCCTGTTTTAGACTCTTCAACATATCCTCACCTTCTTTTTTAAACAGGGCAATTACTTCTTTCTCTTTTTCCCTCTTAGTTTCTCTTTTTTCTCTTTTCATATTGATGCTTTTAGTTTTATAGTTTTTTTTATCAGAGTTTCCATTTCCTCACACAATGCCACATCAAATGTCCCTTCCTTTGGCCATTTTGTCATCATATTTTTTGTTCTCTTCTGCCATTTGTTTTTAGATTTTGTTTATTTGCTCTTTACACAGTGGATATTTTAATCCAATTAATTCCACTGGTGTGGCTGCCATATCTTTATTTATATTATTACCATCATAAATCAACTTTTTAGTTTTATATAGTAACTTGGTTACAATCTCTTCTTTTCCTTTCACTTAATTTAACTATTTTTCCTTTACCAATTTCACCCTACTTTTTATTCTTTATTGTGTGTCACACCTCTTTGAATTTAGTTTTTTATTTTGTCTCATGCATTTACACTTTTTTATATTATTTGACTGTCTATTTTATTTGCTCTATTTTATTATCACTTTTTAGATAACAATTTCTAACCATAATTCTTTATTTTTAATTTTTTCCCTTTATCTAAGGGATAATCAGTTATTAATTGTCCTTTTATTATCAAGGCTCATTATACATTCATCCCTCTCAAGTGGATCTGGGTTGAGTCCAATTCTGCCAGGTCACACCGAAGTGACGGTCCAGGAACGGTGCTCAACCCTTACCCACCCAATACGGAATTTATTTGTTCATACATTCATCATCGTTCACACATTCATTCGTCCGGACACAGTTACATCCGCACAACAAAACACCGCTCTTCCTAGAGCATCCTTAAGGGCCCACCCGTTCAGACCTTTGAGACTTTTCACTTTATACTTTCTCAAAGCGGTATCCGTGGGGCTTTTCCTCGTGATTCCTTAACTAATCTGCTTCTCCGTTTATTACTGTCCTTCCTAGGCCCAGTTCTCCAATAAACACAGACCATTGCATACAATGTCTTTCTGCCTACACCATCTTTGTTTTAAATCAAGGTTACCTTCCAAGGCTTTCCTATTTATAAACCAAATATGTGCATGCAGTTATTTCTTCTGGACTAAAACCCCTTTTTCAATTTAGATATCTTATTATTTTTCTAAATTTGGAAGAGCAGATTTTAAGTGTCCTTACCACTCAGAACTGACCTCAACCAACACAAACGAATTTTATAAGCAAAAATGCTTACCTTATTTTATGGTGGCCACCCGGTTGTGTTGATCATCGGTCAGCTCAAAAGCGGTTGTCCACTCTGCTGCTCTTTTCCTGTCCCATCTGGGGTGCCAAATCTGTGGTGTCGTCTGCCAGTTCTCCGAAGAATCACACTCAGTCAGGGATTTTTCTCTCAGAAGAAAAGACTTTATTTTACAGAAAATAAAGCCGAGAGTCCTTGCAAGGAGATCTCCCAAATGTTATTTGGTATCCCCTTATATACACTAAATGGGGCGGTTCCACATAGTCAAACTTTTCCTTATGATTACAATTTTAATACCTCCCTAGAGAGGAGAGGCCCCCTGCTTGATTTATTCTAAACAAAGGCCCTGTATGTATGTCTGACCATATGTTTCTCCTCAGTTTTGTACATTCCAGCACGTAGCTTTCTATTACCTATAAGATTATAATGGAGTAATAACTAGCAACAAAAATGGCTAGATTCACATTGATTATATACTTGTTTAATTAAAATCTTGCTAATAAAAATCTTCCACAATAATCATCCAAAAATATCAAGAAAAGCTATTTTAAAACCTGTACTGTATTCTGGGATGTAAACTGTATCCTCTCCGGTATGTTCATAAACTCAAATGTAGTAGATTTTATATATATATATATATATATATATATACTCAACTTGCTATCAGCTATCACACATTTTGAAGTGGGCCTGTGGCAAGATCTCTTAGTCGTGCACAATTTGGAGCTTGTAAACTTAATAATTTGTTTAATAATATCTGAAGAGAGTAACACTCTTGTTTTTGCCCTCATTTTTCATGAGCTGAACTCAAAGATCAAAGAATATGTACAAAAAAGGCCTATTTCTCTCATATATGTTAACAAATCTGTTAGTTAGCACTTTTTCTTTGCTGAGATAATCCATCTACCTTGCAGAATTGAATGTTAATTTCTCTGCCATAAGTCGTCTCCAAAGGCATTTCAGAGAATTTGGCAGTACATCCAACCGTCTTCACAACCTTGTGTGATTACACCAGCAGCCCAGGACCACCACATTCAGCATCTTTACCTCCATGATAGTCTGAGACCAGCCACCTGGACAATTATCTATAATAACATTTGCTCCAGTGAAAACTCTGCCATCAAAGCCCATACACATTCTTGTTTGGAACTGTTTTGAACTATTTTTGCTTGTAACTCATATTTTAGCCGGAAACAACAGTTATAATATCTCAATGATAGATTTTTTTCTTAGTTCACAAGATATTGACTGATGGACAGGAGTCATCTCTGTTATTGTGATTTTTTTATCAACTGTTTGGACAGTTTGGACTTCTGATGGCAGCCATTCCCTGCAGAGGATCCACTGCTGAACAAGTTATGTAATGCTAAATTTCTCCACATCTGTTCCAACGAATGGATAAAAGGCAGACTTTCAAAATAATGTTATTTCACTGATGTTCTTATGCATTTAAAAGTGTCTTGTGGGAGTTTTAAAGTAAAATACAGTTTTTTTTCCAATATCAGTTTATAATATTGATGAAATAAAACAACTGTTTCAGCTATTAAAAATAGTTCAGTATTATATGTAATGGAAAAGTGATTATATTTGATTTTTTTTATTAAGTTAATAATAATAATAAATGAGCTAATAAGTGAGCTAATCATATACGTTTGATCAATTTAGCCTTCATCACGAATTGCCTAAAATAAAATTTATAGATATTCTAAAACAGTTTAAGCATATAACAATGTTTAAACATTAAACCCAGATAAATGTGTGATAGATCCAACAGTTTGTGTGGAGAGTGTAAGCTAAAGCGCACTTTGCAGGACACGGAGGCACCAGCTTGATCACCTGCATGTTTTTATGTGGATACGCTAAAAGTAAAGGGTCAACTTTTATTTTTGTTCACTCACAATATCAACAAAACTTTGTGTTTTTATAAAATAAAGAAAACAATCATGATGGGGTCACAGTGTGCTGCGCTGCACAAGTGCGCATTTAGAAGTTCACGGCACAAAGTGAAGAAATGTCGAGCGCACAAAGCTGCGTGTCAGCTTAACCAATGAAAAGTGTAGCAGCAGCTGCACGCTTGTGCGTGCTGCGTAAGGATGCATTCCCGTCCGCTGGGAGATTTGAGAAATGTTCGTAAAAATGAACAGTGTTATGTTTTCAGCGGGGTGGCAACAGGGGTGGCAAGGACTTCGTCTGGGGTGGCAATTGCCACCCCAACTAGCCCTCTGGCTCCGCCACTGACTATGCTTTTAAAACAAAGCTAAAACTATGCTTTTAAAACAAAGCCAAACTGTGATCTTAAAACAAAGCTAAAACTATGCTTTTAAAACAAAGCACTTTATGGCTCTGAGTCTGATCAAAGTCCTTTCAGGCAAGTCGTGCCACTCGGGCGCCATCTTGGCAACGCCTCCGAATGGTTCTGAACTCTGGGGTGCTCCGAGCTCTCTGATTCTTTAGTAGTGGGCTCACATGAGGGCTTGAGTTTCCAATTTCCATCAGCATGTGAATTCATAGTGCTTTTTCACTGGAAGGTGTGTCCAACCCTAGGAAAGAGAAAGTCAGAGGATTCTTCACACTGACTGTCTTCACTCAGGTCTTTCTTCTAGTCGTCATATATTATAGTATAACAAGATTGTTAAAAGGAACTCACTTCACTGATCATATTTTGAATCTACATCATATATGATTCAGAATTGAAGATGACAGCACAGATGTAGTTTCCTACTCTCGTCTGTTACACTGGCTCAACACTGAAACCAATGCTGTTTCAATCCTCTGACTCTTCTAGATCCACTGTTTTACACCAGTCATGCAGCAAGATCTGCTCGAGAGTCAGCCGTTCAGTTGGATCACGGTTTAGGCACTGGACGATCAGATCACGGCATTCTGTTTTCAGGAGAGAGCTGGTTAGTCGTGATCATGTGACTAATGTTAGCATGCACAAAACAGCTGAAACCTGGTTAATTTAAGGTTAAGGGAATTTACAATTATTAGAAACATAACTCTGAACACATAATTCTAACCTCTAACATCAGTTGGTAAGTACTAAAGTCTGTGTTTTAGACAGGACATTCTCTACCAATGTTTGTTCATTCTGTGCAGAAGCTGTATGTGTGTGTTGTCAGTGCTATTCTCTCACCTTTGGATAAATCTGGGTTTTCAAACCTAATTTCAGCTTGTGTGATTTCAGTTATATTGCAAAATGGAGAACACGTGTTCACCATCTCATACAACAACACTCCTAGAGCCCAGACGTTTGTAGAGATGGCGTAGAATCTGCCACAGGTGAAGAGCTCAGGTGGGAAGTAAGCCTGTATTCCTGTAAGCAAGACATGTTCAGCATTGAGCAATTCTTATAAGAATCACATGATCAGTAATAAGTCACTAAATACTGGTTTCCACACTCTGTTACACAAAATGCCAGCTCACCTCTATATTGACTGCGATCATAGCCATTACTACTAATAAGATGACCACAGCCAAAGTCTATTAACTTGAGCTCCAAAGTGTGTTTTCTCAACAGGATATTGTCTGGATGAATATCATTATGAAAAACACCGCACTCAATGCAGTGCTGTACTGCTTGCACCGCCTGACACATGATGAGCCGTGCTGTTGTCTCATTCATGTTAGGGTTATTGTTGATGAAGTCCAATAAGCTCTCGCAGGGATCCGGATTCTCCATCACGAGAGTGAATACTTGAGGGTGCTCAAACCACTCATATAGTTGGATGACGTAGGGGCTTATGGGTCCTTGCCTCATCGTTAGCATCAGCGCAACTTCAGTAATGAGAGGTTTGGGATGTACAGTCTACAGAAAAGATGCGACAAAAGGTTAGTTTGGTAAAAGAATATCTATCATTTTTAAATGTACTGTACTTTACATTGCTTTGAACTTTGTTGATTTAATAAACGGAGTCAAAGTTGAATTCATGCTTAATGTTACGTACAAGTGAATTAACTACAATAATCAGCACTTAAACAACTAAATACATATTATGTTTTGCCAGCTTACAGTTTGAAGATAATGATCCCGTACAGTTTTTTTAATACGTTTGATGGCAACCTGCAAAAGGTAAAAAAACACAGTTGAGCATATTGAACACCTAACCTTAACCTAACCATGAAGAACTGAGTATTTAAGATTAAAATCTTTAGGTTCCCTCAAATATTTTTCAGATTCTAATGTAAGAGCAAAATGTTCTTCTACCTTTTTGCCATCGGAAATACGGATTCCCTCATACACTTTGCCATAGCCTCCTTCTCCAATAATATTTTGCACTATATAGCGAGTGCTAATGGATTCTGAAGAAAAGAAAAACACATACTGTACACAAGAACACATTATATATTGTATTACATAAATATACTATACAGTGTGTTATACATTATAAAAGCTGGCTAGATCATTTTAAGTTGCATAAAATGCTTAAAGCAGTCTAATGAGGTATTATTTTTTTCTACTTCAAGATTTGTAATAACTTACAAAGTAATGTGCATAAAAATTTTTTTTCAAATTGAAATAAAATAATAAACTAGGCTAACTGCTAGATGGTTAATTCTTAAAAGGCACAGTCTTAATTCATACAATTGGTGCCTTGTGACCATAAACAATATTAATATAGAAAAAATAAATAAGGCACAAACTAACAGCAGATGCCAGCTAACTGCAAATTAACTTCAGTATAAGCATATTTCAAATAAACTTATTTGAAACCAGTTTATTACTTCAATTACATGAATCTTGTTATAATGATCACAGATTTACCATTAGTTGGGACGCAGTCTGAAGGCTCTGGGACAGGTGACAGCTCAGGATCATCCAGTTCTGGTGGAGGCACAAAAGGCTCCACTTTGTTCTGGCAGCAGAAAGGCTTTTTCATAGCCTTCCACACGCTCTTGAAGAAAGAGTGGATTCTTCTCCTCTTCCTATGTTCTTCTGTACCCTTTTTTGTAACTAATATCAACAAATTTAATATCAGCTATTGGAGATCTAGCTACACGGATGTCCCCTGTTTGTAATGCAATTTTATTCTCACCTGAAGCCTCCAATTTCGGTCTGTCTGTACTGCCCTCAGAGATGACGTTAGGTGTAGAGTCATCTAATCTGGATGCTGTCTTTAGGTTCAGGCAAGCTGAAGCCCTTACTGGCTCAACAAGCACTTCACCTGGAAGTGTAAAGCTGGACTGCTCTGGGCAGCCATCCGAACTGGATAAAGCGGCATCGCTCCACCCTTCCAGGCAAGGTGTAGAGTTGTCAAACTGTGGGTCCTGCTGTGGTAGACAGTCCACTGTGTTCTTGGAGCAGATGGGAAGCTTCACAGCCTTACGTACTTTCTTGAAGAAAGATGAAATTATGTTCTTCTTACTCTTGCTGGCATGCTTTTCTGAAACTAAGAAAAACAAATAGAAAATACTATTAGTGGCAAATATGACCCAGGGTTATCATCATTAACTAAAACTAAAACATTTTTAATTCCCTTGGCAACTAACGTTAACTGAAATAGGTTGAAGCACTAAAAAAACTGAAGAAAAAAAAACTGAAACTTGAACTCTTGGTGTTAATGGAATAATTTATATTTGCAAATATATAGATCTACATTATTTCATGAATATTTCTTACATTTTTATTTCCATTTTTATATTTTGTGCATTTTTATATTTTTTAATTACAGAAACAATACAAAAATAACTCCAAGCCCCACTATAACTCATCTAGGCCTATTGCTTTCCTGAATTTGTGAGATTTGTGTTAATCAGAGTTGAACAGTTTCAAACATATTTCTAAACTCACCTGTTGAGCTCTTCTCCACAGGAGGGGCCTCGATGACACTCAGCTGTCTCTCTACACTCTCCTCAGACACGGACGATAATCTTGAAGACATATTGTCCGGTGAAAATGTATCAAAATGTATTGCAAATTCACTCTGAAAATTAGCGTCTGTACACATATGATACTCCTACCAGCATTTGAATCCTCAGAAAGATTCAGCGATATCGCGGCTGCTGTGTGACGTCATGGAAATGGAACGCAATTTGCATAATGGATTTGAGAGAAGGAGCGCGATGTGATGTGCATTTTTTAAACATTAGGCTTGTTTGAGATGCATTTGTTTTGGGTGCTGTTGGAGTGAAATAAACGCAGTCAAGACTGACAAAATTCTTACCTCTCCAAGTGGGACAAATCAACGAGATCAAGGGCAGATATCGCGTTATTCACACTCAAGTACTGTGTTGCTAATATACATAATCTCAGTTCTGTTGCTTTTATATGTAAATAAATATGATGATCAAGACACTCAAAGTGCTTGCTATTTGATTCCATACGAAAAGTGTATTTATCATACATTTTTAGTTTTTTTAAAGAAATATGACAACAATCACATCTCATGAGCTCGCACTGTCACCGTGTTTGGGAACGTTCATGCATAATTTAAATATACAACAAGGGATTTAAATTGTTTAAATTTATTACTCGGGGGCTTGACATTAACGCCAAACAAGTAAGTTAACCATGTTGGGGGAAAACCGAATCGGTTGAGTCACAGTTTCATTAACCCATAATGAATGAGCTGTTTGAACAATTTGCTTGAGTGAACAACTCAACTCACTCTTTTAACGCTTAGTACTTGCACCTACTGTTGTTTTAGTTTAGTTTAAAAGTATAATTTCCACCATACATTTTTTTGTTTGAATATTCAAAAAAAAAAAAAAATCCCATTATTAGGATTGGACTGAATGATCAGTGAGAGCAGAACAAACATGTCACATGTTTTAAACTCAACAAAATGGTAAATATTAAAGGGTTAGTTCACCCAGACAGCAAATTTATGTAATTAATAACTTACCCTGATGTTGTTTCAAACCCGTAAAACCTCCGTTTATCTTTGGAACACAGTTTAAGATATTTTAGATTTAGTCCGAGAGCTCTCAGTCCCTCGGTTTACTGTCCACGTCCAGAAAGGTAAGAAAAATAGGGCTGCAACTAACGATTATTTTGATAATCGATTAATCTGTCGATTATTTTTACGATTAATCGATTAATCGGTTTATGTACTTATATTTTAGTTTTTCCCATTTTTTCCCCAAGTAAATTATTAATAAATGGTCTTTATCATTCAGCATAGATTCATATCCTCATCAAAAATATACCTGGAGTTGTTTTATTGTGTTAGTAATCCTTTGT
Organism: Carassius carassius; assembly: GCF_963082965.1. Classification (NCBI taxonomy): domain Eukaryota; kingdom Metazoa; phylum Chordata; class Actinopteri; order Cypriniformes; family Cyprinidae; genus Carassius; species Carassius carassius. The sequence continues at coordinate 10,484,504 of NC_081756.1, forward strand.
CGAACTCTTCTGCAATCAGAACACTGACCCATACTCTAGCAAATTTCACAAGGAGATTTCAAATAATGTTTTCACCATGGCAGTCCTTAGAGCTCCTAAAGTAGTTTAACATCCCGAACAAAGCTTATTAAGGAATCTTTCAGAACATATTTTCACGAAGAATAAGGATAAAACAGAATAAAATTGCAGTGCATTGTATTTTATTATATACTGGGAAAAAGCTTTATAGCTTTTGCTGTGAAATTGTAAACAATCCTTCAAAAAAAGTGCCAATGGCATGAAACCTGAATGGAACTCACAATTTAAAGTAAAATCCATCAGAAGGTTGTCCAGAAAAAAAAATAGGACACACACAAAAAACCTGCTGTGTGAAAAAGAGCAGTGAATAATACTTAGAAAAAAAAGTGCATTTCAAATATCTACATTTACCTCTCTCATTCAGTCATAATTAGGCTGCACGACTGAATTTTGAACTGGTAAACGACAAACTGATCACAGAACATGTTTGTAAAGCTTTAAATGTTAACTGTTAAAAAGCAATGTTATCAGCTTTTACGACTAAACATTTGCAAACAACATTGTACTGGAGAATCTGCACAAATGAAAGTCTTAGGGGCCGTTCACAAATCGCGCCTAAAAACGCGTGGAAAACGCTAGGCGCACCGCTTTCTCCTTCTTTCCAAAGCGCTCGCGCAGAAGCGCCCCTGAGGCGTCTGCCTTTGATAAGCAACCATGACGTGCCCTCTCCTTGAAGACGCGGAAATTTCAGCAAAGGATAAATGGATTTGCAGCTCAAAAATCGCTTGCAGTAGCTCTGCTACTAAATTTATTTCAAAATGGAAATCCATATACAACTATGATCAGCTGTTCCTTTCATCTTGACTGAGCTTTTAACGTTGTTACGGGAAAGGATGAAGCTGATTGGTTAGTTCTTGTCACATGACCCGCGGTGCGGTTGCTGCATTCTGAAAAGTTGAAATGTTTTTAACTCGATGCGGTGCGGTGTTGGAAATAACGAACTTGAGCGCGCAAAAGACGCGATATGTGAACGTCCCCTTAAACAGTGCAGTAGTGCAGAGTTTACAGGTTACTCTTCTTTTTTAAAGGCTCAATGTAAAGTAGTCCCACATCACGCTGAATGCTGCAGACATAGACATCATATGATGTCTATGGCTGCAGAGACGCTGTTCGGGAAGCACGTGACATAAAACAAGGCCAGCTATTGGCTATTCGCTACTTCTCCTGTTGTACTGGCTGAGTAAAACCTCCGGTGGCTCATTACTGCCACACTTTGGTCACGCAGATTTGAAATATGCACGAAATGAGCCGCTTACGGCAAATAAAAGTTATTTAGCAACGAATTGATGACTAAATTAGTTGACAACTATTTTAATAATCGATTTTAATCGATTAAATCGATTCGTTGTTTCAGCTCTAAAGAAAAACATCATCAAAGTAGTCCATGTGACATCAGAGGGTCGTTAGAATTTTTTGAAGCATCGAAAATACATATTGGTCCAAAATAGCAAAAACTACGACTTTATTCAGCATTGTCTCCTCTTCCGTGTCTGCTGTGAGAGAGAGTTCAAAACAAAGCAGCTGGATATCCGGTTCGCGAACGAATCATTCAGTTCACCAAATCGAACTGAATCGTTTTAAACGGTTCGCATCTCTAATTCGCATTAATCCACAAATGACTTAAGCTGTTAACTTTTTTTTTAATGTGGCTGACACTCCCTCTGAGTTCAAACAAACCAATATCCCGGAGTAATACATGCACTCAAACAGTACACTGACTGAACTGCTGTGAAGAGAGAACTGAAGATGAACACCGAGCCGAGCCAGATAACGAACAAAAGACTGACTCGTTCACGAGTGAAGAACCGGTTGCATCGGTTTTCGGATCACCAGTAGTTCTTTCGGACAGTTCGATTCAATAAACCAGTTGAAGAAAACGCTTCACCGGTTCTTTTGCGCTCGACGTATAATGGCGTCATTTGCGATGATTGCCCTTGATTCAAGCCTTCGGTTTACCCGCGCTCATAACATTAGCACAGAGTCACTTAAATATCAATCACCAAAAGAATCAGTTCAGTTCAGACGCCCTGTGTGTCGGTCTGTTTCCATAGACAGTAAAAGAAATGGACACAGCGACCCCATTGGAACTCAAATTGAGACAATTGAAGCCCATTTTTTAGCGTTTTTTAGCACTTCCGTTTCTGACGCGCAGACTCAAACGAAGCTTGATGACGTCAGCAACCTGTCTGACAGATGTAAATCTTCTAGTGGCTGTGCGTGCAAACTGCCATCGTTAATCTTGCAGAGACGGCGAGCTTGAGCGGGGAGTTCTTTGGCGTGAGTGAGCAGGAGTAAGTATTCTGATTAATTATTTTGTATAGTATTTTAAAATGTAACGCCAGTATGCCATATTAAGTTAATGCATACTATTAAGAAGGTATGTAAAATGATGTTCAAGAACTGATATGAATTCATACCCGATAGTTATTTAACGGCCCAGGGATCAAATATTTTAAATATAATTTAATTTTTGATGCACATGATGTTGTATAACGTTAATGAGCGCCGAATATAATCACAAAATGGCATTAACTGTTATCTACACGTCTACATCGCAAGAGAAATGGACGAATCAGTCATATAAAAAAGTTATTCAGTAAATCGCTTGGACAAAAGCGTCTGCTTTGGCCTGTTAAATAACATATAGATAATAAATGCACATTAACGATTGTCACCAATAACATCTATAACTAATGGTTGCCCTTTTAATTTTTCTTTCCTCATAGGTAAAAATACAAACTTTAATTTCTGCTAACATCAGAAAAAGAAGAACCATGACGAACTATGCTACCAACAAAGGTAAGCCATATTAATATAGTATCATTTAGAATATATAGTATAAAATATGGAAAGCAACACTGTAAGAGAGAATAAAATAATAAATTAACCTTGTGTAATACCTATATTGTTATTATTATTTTTATGAACAAATAAGAGCAATTCATTTGTGTTTTATTGTATATTTGCATATACTTTTTTATACTTTGTTCGGATATAAATAAATCAATGGCCAGAGACAAGTTACTTGTGTGTTAAAATCTGTTTACTCACACTGACAAAACAGTGTTTTGATTGTGATTGCTGTATGCAGTGATTTGGATCATCAGCTACAGTAGCTACATTCGTTGTGGGGAAGAGAGGGCCAGAGAGACCATAGCGGCCAAGGTTTACTGGTTTGGCTGGGGTGGACTTCGATGGCACGGACTCCTTCCTTTCTTCTACCGGTCCCTCAGAGGAAGAGCAGCCCCGGATGTCCTGCTGATTCACTGCGGTGGGAACGACTTGGGATGCAGGAAGAGCATCGATCTCGTCACAGCGATGAAGCAGGATCTGCAACATCTCTATCGGCGTTTCCCTCAGATGACCATTGTGCTGTCTGACATCACCAAGAGACGTCGGTGGAGATCGGGCCTTCCGGGGAAAATTGACAAGTCCCGTAAATGGGTGAACAGTGTCATGGCTACCTTTGTCTTGGGAATGCAGGGGGGTATTGTGCATCACTCTCAAATTGTATTTAACAAGCCTCAACTGTTTCTAAGAGACGAAGTTCATTTATCACCTAGGGGCAATTATATTTTTTTTAATAGTTTAGCTGAAGGCTTGAGAGTCTTAATCCAGTAGGGGTGATGCTGGATTAAACTTCTCAACATGTTTTAAACATGAAACAGTTGAAGACTGTTAAATTGTTTTGGGGTTGTTTATGTGCCTTTTGTCTTTAGTTTAATACATGTTCACATTGGTAGACATAACACTGTTCAATAGTCATTGCTCTTTCTCCCTCCACCCTTCTTTCTCCCCTCCATTCATGTATCACCCTAGCCATCCACCCCATGGCCTCTCACTTTTCTTCCCCATGACGAATGTAGCTAGAGAGGGATTGTTTTTGTGTTTCAATAAATAAATATTTATTAATGAAATGATTGAATATTTATTATCAAAACACACAGTAGACACTTCAAGTAGACATACTTTGACAGAAATGTCATGTGGTTTTATTACTTATGGTTTAGAACTTCCCGGGTTTCGGCAACATCTCCCACACTTTGGGGAAGTCGTGGCCTAATGGTTAGAGAGTCGGACTCCCAATCGAAAGGTTGTGAGTTCGAGTCCCGGGCCGGAAGGAATTGTGGCTGGGGGGAGTGCATGTACAGTTCTCTCTCCACCTTCAATACCATGACTTAGGTGCCCTTGAGCAAGGCATCGAACCCCCAACTGCTCCCTGGGTGCCGCAGCATAAATGGCTGCCCACTGCTCCGGGTGTGTGCTCACAGTGTGTGTGTGTGTGTGTTCACTGCTCTGTGTGTGTGCATTTCGGATGGGTTAAATTTTTCCTTTACCAATTTCACCCTACTTTTTATTCTTTATTGTGTGTCACACCTCTTTGAATTTAGTTTTTTATTTTGTCTCATGCATTTACACTTTTTTATATTATTTGACTGTCTATTTTATTTGCTCTATTTTATTATCACTTTTTAGATAACAATTTCTAACCATAATTCTTTATTTTTAATTTTTTCCCTTTATCTAAGGGATAATCAGTTATTAATTGTCCTTTTATTATCAAGGCTCATTATACATTCATCCCTCTCAAGTGGATCTGGGTTGAGTCCAATTCTGCCAGGTCACACCGAAGTGACGGTCCAGGAACGGTGCTCAACCCTTACCCACCCAATACGGAATTTATTTGTTCATACATTCATCATCGTTCACACATTCATTCGTCCGGACACAGTTACATCCGCACAACAAAACACCGCTCTTCCTAGAGCATCCTTAAGGGCCCACCCGTTCAGACCTTTGAGACTTTTCACTTTATACTTTCTCAAAGCGGTATCCGTGGGGCTTTTCCTCGTGATTCCTTAACTAATCTGCTTCTCCGTTTATTACTGTCCTTCCTAGGCCCAGTTCTCCAATAAACACAGACCATTGCATACAATGTCTTTCTGCCTACACCATCTTTGTTTTAAATCAAGGTTACCTTCCAAGGCTTTCCTATTTATAAACCAAATATGTGCATGCAGTTATTTCTTCTGGACTAAAACCCCTTTTTCAATTTAGATATCTTATTATTTTTCTAAATTTGGAAGAGCAGATTTTAAGTGTCCTTACCACTCAGAACTGACCTCAACCAACACAAACGAATTTTATAAGCAAAAATGCTTACCTTATTTTATGGTGGCCACCCGGTTGTGTTGATCATCGGTCAGCTCAAAAGCGGTTGTCCACTCTGCTGCTCTTTTCCTGTCCCATCTGGGGTGCCAAATCTGTGGTGTCGTCTGCCAGTTCTCCGAAGAATCACACTCAGTCAGGGATTTTTCTCTCAGAAGAAAAGACTTTATTTTACAGAAAATAAAGCCGAGAGTCCTTGCAAGGAGATCTCCCAAATGTTATTTGGTATCCCCTTATATACACTAAATGGGGCGGTTCCACATAGTCAAACTTTTCCTTATGATTACAATTTTAATACCTCCCTAGAGAGGAGAGGCCCCCTGCTTGATTTATTCTAAACAAAGGCCCTGTATGTATGTCTGACCATATGTTTCTCCTCAGTTTTGTACATTCCAGCACGTAGCTTTCTATTACCTATAAGATTATAATGGAGTAATAACTAGCAACAAAAATGGCTAGATTCACATTGATTATATACTTGTTTAATTAAAATCTTGCTAATAAAAATCTTCCACAATAATCATCCAAAAATATCAAGAAAAGCTATTTTAAAACCTGTACTGTATTCTGGGATGTAAACTGTATCCTCTCCGGTATGTTCATAAACTCAAATGTAGTAGATTTTATATATATATATATATATATATATATACTCAACTTGCTATCAGCTATCACACATTTTGAAGTGGGCCTGTGGCAAGATCTCTTAGTCGTGCACAATTTGGAGCTTGTAAACTTAATAATTTGTTTAATAATATCTGAAGAGAGTAACACTCTTGTTTTTGCCCTCATTTTTCATGAGCTGAACTCAAAGATCAAAGAATATGTACAAAAAAGGCCTATTTCTCTCATATATGTTAACAAATCTGTTAGTTAGCACTTTTTCTTTGCTGAGATAATCCATCTACCTTGCAGAATTGAATGTTAATTTCTCTGCCATAAGTCGTCTCCAAAGGCATTTCAGAGAATTTGGCAGTACATCCAACCGTCTTCACAACCTTGTGTGATTACACCAGCAGCCCAGGACCACCACATTCAGCATCTTTACCTCCATGATAGTCTGAGACCAGCCACCTGGACAATTATCTATAATAACATTTGCTCCAGTGAAAACTCTGCCATCAAAGCCCATACACATTCTTGTTTGGAACTGTTTTGAACTATTTTTGCTTGTAACTCATATTTTAGCCGGAAACAACAGTTATAATATCTCAATGATAGATTTTTTTCTTAGTTCACAAGATATTGACTGATGGACAGGAGTCATCTCTGTTATTGTGATTTTTTTATCAACTGTTTGGACAGTTTGGACTTCTGATGGCAGCCATTCCCTGCAGAGGATCCACTGCTGAACAAGTTATGTAATGCTAAATTTCTCCACATCTGTTCCAACGAATGGATAAAAGGCAGACTTTCAAAATAATGTTATTTCACTGATGTTCTTATGCATTTAAAAGTGTCTTGTGGGAGTTTTAAAGTAAAATACAGTTTTTTTTCCAATATCAGTTTATAATATTGATGAAATAAAACAACTGTTTCAGCTATTAAAAATAGTTCAGTATTATATGTAATGGAAAAGTGATTATATTTGATTTTTTTTATTAAGTTAATAATAATAATAAATGAGCTAATAAGTGAGCTAATCATATACGTTTGATCAATTTAGCCTTCATCACGAATTGCCTAAAATAAAATTTATAGATATTCTAAAACAGTTTAAGCATATAACAATGTTTAAACATTAAACCCAGATAAATGTGTGATAGATCCAACAGTTTGTGTGGAGAGTGTAAGCTAAAGCGCACTTTGCAGGACACGGAGGCACCAGCTTGATCACCTGCATGTTTTTATGTGGATACGCTAAAAGTAAAGGGTCAACTTTTATTTTTGTTCACTCACAATATCAACAAAACTTTGTGTTTTTATAAAATAAAGAAAACAATCATGATGGGGTCACAGTGTGCTGCGCTGCACAAGTGCGCATTTAGAAGTTCACGGCACAAAGTGAAGAAATGTCGAGCGCACAAAGCTGCGTGTCAGCTTAACCAATGAAAAGTGTAGCAGCAGCTGCACGCTTGTGCGTGCTGCGTAAGGATGCATTCCCGTCCGCTGGGAGATTTGAGAAATGTTCGTAAAAATGAACAGTGTTATGTTTTCAGCGGGGTGGCAACAGGGGTGGCAAGGACTTCGTCTGGGGTGGCAATTGCCACCCCAACTAGCCCTCTGGCTCCGCCACTGACTATGCTTTTAAAACAAAGCTAAAACTATGCTTTTAAAACAAAGCCAAAATGTGATCTTAAAACAAAGCTAAAACTATGCTTTTAAAACAAAGCACTTTATGGCTCTGAGTCTGATCAAAGTCCTTTCAGGCAAGTCGTGCCACTCGGGCGCCATCTTGGCAACGCCTCCGAATGGTTCTGAACTCTGGGGTGCTCCGAGCTCTCTGATTCTTTAGTAGTGGGCTCACATGAGGGCTTGAGTTTCCAATTTCCATCAGCATGTGAATTCATAGTGCTTTTTCACTGGAAGGTGTGTCCAACCCTAGGAAAGAGAAAGTCAGAGGATTCTTCACACTGACTGTCTTCACTCAGGTCTTTCTTCTAGTCGTCATATATTATAGTATAACAAGATTGTTAAAAGGAACTCACTTCACTGATCATATTTTGAATCTACATCATATATGATTCAGAATTGAAGATGACAGCACAGATGTAGTTTCCTACTCTCGTCTGTTACACTGGCTCAACACTGAAACCAATGCTGTTTCAATCCTCTGACTCTTCTAGATCCACTGTTTTACACCAGTCATGCAGCAAGATCTGCTCGAGAGTCAGCCGTTCAGTTGGATCACGGTTTAGGCACTGGACGATCAGATCACGGCATTCTGTTTTCAGGAGAGAGCTGGTTAGTCGTGATCATGTGACTAATGTTAGCATGCACAAAACAGCTGAAACCTGGTTAATTTAAGGTTAAGGGAATTTACAATTATTAGAAACATAACTCTGAACACATAATTCTAACCTCTAACATCAGTTGGTAAGTACTAAAGTCTGTGTTTTAGACAGGACATTCTCTACCAATGTTTGTTCATTCTGTGCAGAAGCTGTATGTGTGTGTTGTCAGTGCTATTCTCTCACCTTTGGATAAATCTGGGTTTTCAAACCTAATTTCAGCTTGTGTGATTTCAGTTATATTGCAAAATGGAGAACACGTGTTCACCATCTCATACAACAACACTCCTAGAGCCCAGACGTTTGTAGAGATGGCGTAGAATCTGCCACAGGTGAAGAGCTCAGGTGGGAAGTAAGCCTGTATTCCTGTAAGCAAGACATGTTCAGCATTGAGCAATTCTTATAAGAATCACATGATCAGTAATAAGTCACTAAATACTGGTTTCCACACTCTGTTACACAAAATGCCAGCTCACCTCTATATTGACTGCGATCATAGCCATTACTACTAATAAGATGACCACAGCCAAAGTCTATTAACTTGAGCTCCAAAGTGTGTTTTCTCAACAGGATATTGTCTGGATGAATATCATTATGAAAAACACCGCACTCAATGCAGTGCTGTACTGCTTGCACCGCCTGACACATGATGAGCCGTGCTGTTGTCTCATTCATGTTAGGGTTATTGTTGATGAAGTCCAATAAGCTCTCGCAGGGATCCGGATTCTCCATCACGAGAGTGAATACTTGAGGGTGCTCAAACCACTCATATAGTTGGATGACGTAGGGGCTTATGGGTCCTTGCCTCATCGTTAGCATCAGCGCAACTTCAGTAATGAGAGGTTTGGGATGTACAGTCTACAGAAAAGATGCGACAAAAGGTTAGTTTGGTAAAAGAATATCTATCATTTTTAAATGTACTGTACTTTACATTGCTTTGAACTTTGTTGATTTAATAAACGGAGTCAAAGTTGAATTCATGCTTAATGTTACGTACAAGTGAATTAACTACAATAATCAGCACTTAAACAACTAAATACATATTATGTTTTGCCAGCTTACAGTTTGAAGATAATGATCCCGTACAGTTTTTTTAATACGTTTGATGGCAACCTGCAAAAGGTAAAAAAACACAGTTGAGCATATTGAACACCTAACCTTAACCTAACCATGAAGAACTGAGTATTTAAGATTAAAATCTTTAGGTTCCCTCAAATATTTTTCAGATTCTAATGTAAGAGCAAAATGTTCTTCTACCTTTTTGCCATCGGAAATACGGATTCCCTCATACACTTTGCCATAGCCTCCTTCTCCAATAATATTTTGCACTATATAGCGAGTGCTAATGGATTCTGAAGAAAAGAAAAACACATACTGTACACAAGAACACATTATATATTGTATTACATAAATATACTATACAGTGTGTTATACATTATAAAAGCTGGCTAGATCATTTTAAGTTGCATAAAATGCTTAAAGCAGTCTAATGAGGTATTATTTTTTTCTAATTCAAGATTTGTAATAACTTACAAAGTAATGTGCATAAAAATTTTTTTTCAAATTGAAATAAAATAATAAACTAGGCTAACTGCTAGATGGTTAATTCTTAAAAGGCACAGTCTTAATTCATACAATTGGTGCCTTGTGACCATAAACAATATTAATATAGAAAAAATAAATAAGGCACAAACTAACAGCAGATGCCAGCTAACTGCAAATTAACTTCAGTATAAGCATATTTCAAATAAACTTATTTGAAACCAGTTTATTACTTCAATTACATGAATCTTGTTATAATGATCACAGATTTACCATTAGTTGGGACGCAGTCTGAAGGCTCTGGGACAGGTGACAGCTCAGGATCATCCAGTTCTGGTGGAGGCACAAAAGGCTCCACTTTGTTCTGGCAGCAGAAAGGCTTTTTCATAGCCTTCCACACGCTCTTGAAGAAAGAGTGGATTCTTCTCCTCTTCCTATGTTCTTCTGTACCCTTTTTTGTAACTAATATCAACAAATTTAATATCAGCTATTGGAGATCTAGCTACACGGATGTCCCCTGTTTGTAATGCAATTTTATTCTCACCTGAAGCCTCCAATTTCGGTCTGTCTGTACTGCCCTCAGAGATGACGTTAGGTGTAGAGTCATCTAATCTGGATGCTGTCTTTAGGTTCAGGCAAGCTGAAGCCCTTACTGGCTCAACAAGCACTTCACCTGGAAGTGTAAAGCTGGACTGCTCTGGGCAGCCATCCGAACTGGATAAAGCGGCATCGCTCCACCCTTCCAGGCAAGGTGTAGAGTTGTCAAACTGTGGGTCCTGCTGTGGTAGACAGTCCACTGTGTTCTTGGAGCAGATGGGAAGCTTCACAGCCTTACGTACTTTCTTGAAGAAAGATGAAATTATGTTCTTCTTACTCTTGCTGGCATGCTTTTCTGAAACTAAGAAAAACAAATAGAAAATACTATTAGTGGCAAATATGACCCAGGGTTATCATCATTAACTAAAACTAAAACATTTTTAATTCCCTTGGCAACTAACGTTAACTGAAATAGGTTGAAGCACTAAAAAAACTGAAGAAAAAAAAACTGAAACTTGAACTCTTGGTGTTAATGGAATAATTTATATTTGCAAATATATAGATCTACATTATTTCATGAATATTTCTTACATTTTTATTTCCATTTTTATATTTTGTGCATTTTTATATTTTTTAATTACAGAAACAATACAAAAATAACTCCAAGCCCCACTATAACTCATCTAGGCCTATTGCTTTCCTGAATTTGTGAGATTTGTGTTAATCAGAGTTGAACAGTTTCAAACATATTTCTAAACTCACCTGTTGAGCTCTTCTCCACAGGAGGGGCCTCGATGACACTCAGCTGTCTCTCTACACTCTCCTCAGACACGGACGATAATCTTGAAGACATATTGTCCGGTGAAAATGTATCAAAATGTATTGCAAATTCACTCTGAAAATTAGCGTCTGTACACATATGATACTCCTACCAGCATTTGAATCCTCAGAAAGATTCAGCGATATCGCGGCTGCTGTGTGACGTCATGGAAATGGAACGCAATTTGCATAATGGATTTGAGAGAAGGAGCGCGATGTGATGTGCATTTTTTAAACATTAGGCTTGTTTGAGATGCATTTGTTTTGGGTGCTGTTGGAGTGAAATAAACGCAGTCAAGACTGACAAAATTCTTACCTCTCCAAGTGGGACAAATCAACGAGATCAAGGGCAGATATCGCGTTATTCACACTCAAGTACTGTGTTGCTAATATACATAATCTCAGTTCTGTTGCTTTTATATGTAAATAAATATGATGATCAAGACACTCAAAGTGCTTGCTATTTGATTCCATACGAAAAGTGTATTTATCATACATTTTTAGTTTTTTTAAAGAAATATGACAACAATCACATCTCATGAGCTCGCACTGTCACCGTGTTTGGGAACGTTCATGCATAATTTAAATATACAACAAGGGATTTAAATTGTTTAAATTTATTACTCGGGGGCTTGACATTAACGCCAAACAAGTAAGTTAACCATGTTGGGGGAAAACCGAATCGGTTGAGTCACAGTTTCATTAACCCATAATGAATGAGCTGTTTGAACAATTTGCTTGAGTGAACAACTCAACTCACTCTTTTAACGCTTAGTACTTGCACCTACTGTTGTTTTAGTTTAGTTTAAAAGTATAATTTCCACCATACATTTTTTTGTTTGAATATTCAAAAAAAAAAAAAAATCCCATTATTAGGATTGGACTGAATGATCAGTGAGAGCAGAACAAACATGTCACATGTTTTAAACTCAACAAAATGGTAAATATTAAAGGGTTAGTTCACCCAGACAGCAAATTTATGTAATTAATAACTTACCCTGATGTTGTTTCAAACCCGTAAAACCTCCGTTTATCTTTGGAACACAGTTTAAGATATTTTAGATTTAGTCCGAGAGCTCTCAGTCCCTCGGTTTACTGTCCACGTCCAGAAAGGTAAGAAAAATAGGGCTGCAACTAACGATTATTTTGATAATCGATTAATCTGTCGATTATTTTTACGATTAATCGATTAATCGGTTTATGTACTTATATTTTAGTTTTTCCCATTTTTTCCCCAAGTAAATTATTAATAAATGGTCTTTATCATTCAGCATAGATTCATATCCTCATCAAAAATATACCTGGAGTTGTTTTATTGTGTTAGTAATCCTTTGTCGAACTCTTCTGCAATCAGAACACTGACCCATACTCTAGCAAATTTCACAAGGAGATTTCAAATAATGTTTTCACCATGGCAGTCCTTAGAGCTCCTAAAGTAGTTTAACATCCCGAACAAAGCTTATTAAGGAATCTTTCAGAACATATTTTCACGAAGAATAAGGATAAAACAGAATAAAATTGCAGTGCATTGTATTTTATTATATACTGGGAAAAAGCTTTATAGCTTTTGCTGTGAAATTGTAAACAATCCTTCAAAAAAAGTGCCAATGGCATGAAACCTGAATGGAACTCACAATTTAAAGTAAAATCCATCAGAAGGTTGTCCAGAAAAAAAAATAGGACACACACAAAAAACCTGCTGTGTGAAAAAGAGCAGTGAATAATACTTAGAAAAAAAAGTGCATTTCAAATATCTACATTTACCTCTCTCATTCAGTCATAATTAGGCTGCACGACTGAATTTTGAACTGGTAAACGACAAACTGATCACAGAACATGTTTGTAAAGCTTTAAATGTTAACTGTTAAAAAGCAATGTTATCAGCTTTTACGACTAAACATTTGCAAACAACATTGTACTGGAGAATCTGCACAAATGAAAGTCTTAGGGGCCGTTCACAAATCGCGCCTAAAAACGCGTGGAAAACGCTAGGCGCACCGCTTTCTCCTTCTTTCCAAAGCGCTCGCGCAGAAGCGCCCCTGAGGCGTCTGCCTTTGATAAGCAACCATGACGTGCCCTCTCCTTGAAGACGCGGAAATTTCAGCAAAGGATAAATGGATTTGCAGCTCAAAAATCGCTTGCAGTAGCTCTGCTACTAAATTTATTTCAAAATGGAAATCCATATACAACTATGATCAGCTGTTCCTTTCATCTTGACTGAGCTTTTAACGTTGTTACGGGAAAGGATGAAGCTGATTGGTTAGTTCTTGTCACATGACCCGCGGTGCGGTTGCTGCATTCTGAAAAGTTGAAATGTTTTTAACTCGATGCGGTGCGGTGTTGGAAATAACGAACTTGAGCGCGCAAAAGACGCGATATGTGAACGTCCCCTTAAACAGTGCAGTAGTGCAGAGTTTACAGGTTACTCTTCTTTTTTAAAGGCTCAATGTAAAGTAGTCCCACATCACGCTGAATGCTGCAGACATAGACATCATATGATGTCTATGGCTGCAGAGACGCTGTTCGGGAAGCACGTGACATAAAACAAGGCCAGCTATTGGCTATTCGCTACTTCTCCTGTTGTACTGGCTGAGTAAAACCTCCGGTGGCTCATTACTGCCACACTTTGGTCACGCAGATTTGAAATATGCACGAAATGAGCCGCTTACGGCAAATAAAAGTTATTTAGCAACGAATTGATGACTAAATTAGTTGACAACTATTTTAATAATCGATTTTAATCGATTAAATCGATTCGTTGTTTCAGCTCTAAAGAAAAACATCATCAAAGTAGTCCATGTGACATCAGAGGGTCGTTAGAATTTTTTGAAGCATCGAAAATACATATTGGTCCAAAATAGCAAAAACTACGACTTTATTCAGCATTGTCTCCTCTTCCGTGTCTGCTGTGAGAGAGAGTTCAAAACAAAGCAGCTGGATATCCGGTTCGCGAACGAATCATTCAGTTCACCAAATCGAACTGAATCGTTTTAAACGGTTCGCATCTCTAATTCGCATTAATCCACAAATGACTTAAGCTGTTAACTTTTTTTTTAATGTGGCTGACACTCCCTCTGAGTTCAAACAAACCAATATCCCGGAGTAATACATGCACTCAAACAGTACACTGACTGAACTGCTGTGAAGAGAGAACTGAAGATGAACACCGAGCCGAGCCAGATAACGAACAAAAGACTGACTCGTTCACGAGTGAAGAACCGGTTGCATCGGTTTTCGGATCACCAGTAGTTCTTTCGGACAGTTCGATTCAATAAACCAGTTGAAGAAAACGCTTCACCGGTTCTTTTGCGCTCGACGTATAATGGCGTCATTTGCGATGATTGCCCTTGATTCAAGCCTTCGGTTTACCCGCGCTCATAACATTAGCACAGAGTCACTTAAATATCAATCACCAAAAGAATCAGTTCAGTTCAGACGCCCTGTGTGTCGGTCTGTTTCCATAGACAGTAAAAGAAATGGACACAGCGACCCCATTGGAACTCAAATTGAGACAATTGAAGCCCATTTTTTAGCGTTTTTTAGCACTTCCGTTTCTGACGCGCAGACTCAAACGAAGCTTGATGACGTCAGCAACCTGTCTGACAGATGTAAATCTTCTAGTGGCTGTGCGTGCAAACTGCCATCGTTAATCTTGCAGAGACGGCGAGCTTGAGCGGGGAGTTCTTTGGCGTGAGTGAGCAGGAGTAAGTATTCTGATTAATTATTTTGTATAGTATTTTAAAATGTAACGCCAGTATGCCATATTAAGTTAATGCATACTATTAAGAAGGTATGTAAAATGATGTTCAAGAACTGATATGAATTCATACCCGATAGTTATTTAACGGCCCAGGGATCAAATATTTTAAATATAATTTAATTTTTGATGCACATGATGTTGTATAACGTTAATGAGCGCCGAATATAATCACAAAATGGCATTAACTGTTATCTACACGTCTACATCGCAAGAGAAATGGACGAATCAGTCATATAAAAAAGTTATTCAGTAAATCGCTTGGACAAAAGCGTCTGCTTTGGCCTGTTAAATAACATATAGATAATAAATGCACATTAACGATTGTCACCAATAACATCTATAACTAATGGTTGCCCTTTTAATTTTTCTTTCCTCATAGGTAAAAATACAAACTTTAATTTCTGCTAACATCAGAAAAAGAAGAACCATGACGAACTATGCTACCAACAAAGGTAAGCCATATTAATATAGTATCATTTAGAATATATAGTATAAAATATGGAAAGCAACACTGTAAGAGAGAATAAAATAATAAATTAACCTTGTGTAATACCTATATTGTTATTATTATTTTTATGAACAAATAAGAGCAATTCATTTGTGTTTTATTGTATATTTGCATATACTTTTTTATACTTTGTTCGGATATAAATAAATCAATGGCCAGAGACAAGTTACTTGTGTGTTAAAATCTGTTTACTCACACTGACAAAACAGTGTTTTGATTGTGATTGCTGTATGCAGTGATTTGGATCATCAGCTACAGTAGCTACATTCGTTGTGGGGAAGAGAGGGCCAGAGAGACCATAGCGGCCAAGGTTTACTGGTTTGGCTGGGGTGGACTTCGATGGCACGGACTCCTTCCTTTCTTCTACCGGTCCCTCAGAGGAAGAGCAGCCCCGGATGTCCTGCTGATTCACTGCGGTGGGAACGACTTGGGATGCAGGAAGAGCATCGATCTCGTCACAGCGATGAAGCAGGATCTGCAACATCTCTATCGGCGTTTCCCTCAGATGACCATTGTGCTGTCTGACATCACCCAGAGACGTCGGTGGAGATCGGGCCTTCCGGGGAAAATTGACAAGTCCCGTAAATGGGTGAACAGTGTCATGGCTACCTTTGTCTTGGGAATGCAGGGGGGTATTGTGCATCACTCTCAAATTGTATTTAACAAGCCTCAACTGTTTCTAAGAGACGAAGTTCATTTATCACCTAGGGGCAATTATATTTTTTTTAATAGTTTAGCTGAAGGCTTGAGAGTCTTAATCCAGTAGGGGTGATGCTGGATTAAACTTCTCAACATGTTTTAAACATGAAACAGTTGAAGACTGTTAAATTGTTTTGGGGTTGTTTATGTGCCTTTTGTCTTTAGTTTAATACATGTTCACATTGGTAGACATAACACTGTTCAATAGTCATTGCTCTTTCTCCCTCCACCCTTCTTTCTCCCCTCCATTCATGTATCACCCTAGCCATCCACCCCATGGCCTCTCACTTTTCTTCCCCATGACGAATGTAGCTAGAGAGGGATTGTTTTTGTGTTTCAATAAATAAATATTTATTAATGAAATGATTGAATATTTATTATCAAAACACACAGTAGACACTTCAAGTAGACATACTTTGACAGAAATGTCATGTGGTTTTATTACTTATGGTTTAGAACTTCCCGGGTTTCGGCAACATCTCCCACACTTTGGGGAAGTCGTGGCCTAATGGTTAGAGAGTCGGACTCCCAATCGAAAGGTTGTGAGTTCGAGTCCCGGGCCGGAAGGAATTGTGGCTGGGGGGAGTGCATGTACAGTTCTCTCTCCACCTTCAATACCATGACTTAGGTGCCCTTGAGCAAGGCATCGAACCCCCAACTGCTCCCTGGGTGCCGCAGCATAAATGGCTGCCCACTGCTCCGGGTGTGTGCTCACAGTGTGTGTGTGTGTGTGTTCACTGCTCTGTGTGTGTGCATTTCGGATGGGTTAAATTTTTCCTTTACCAATTTCACCCTACTTTTTATTCTTTATTGTGTGTCACACCTCTTTGAATTTAGTTTTTTATTTTGTCTCATGCATTTACACTTTTTTATATTATTTGACTGTCTATTTTATTTGCTCTATTTTATTATCACTTTTTAGATAACAATTTCTAACCATAATTCTTTATTTTTAATTTTTTCCCTTTATCTAAGGGATAATCAGTTATTAATTGTCCTTTTATTATCAAGGCTCATTATACATTCATCCCTCTCAAGTGGATCTGGGTTGAGTCCAATTCTGCCAGGTCACACCGAAGTGACGGTCCAGGAACGGTGCTCAACCCTTACCCACCCAATACGGAATTTATTTGTTCATACATTCATCATCGTTCACACATTCATTCGTCCGGACACAGTTACATCCGCACAACAAAACACCGCTCTTCCTAGAGCATCCTTAAGGGCCCACCCGTTCAGACCTTTGAGACTTTTCACTTTATACTTTCTCAAAGCGGTATCCGTGGGGCTTTTCCTCGTGATTCCTTAACTAATCTGCTTCTCCGTTTATTACTGTCCTTCCTAGGCCCAGTTCTCCAATAAACACAGACCATTGCATACAATGTCTTTCTGCCTACACCATCTTTGTTTTAAATCAAGGTTACCTTCCAAGGCTTTCCTATTTATAAACCAAATATGTGCATGCAGTTATTTCTTCTGGACTAAAACCCCTTTTTCAATTTAGATATCTTATTATTTTTCTAAATTTGGAAGAGCAGATTTTAAGTGTCCTTACCACTCAGAACTGACCTCAACCAACACAAACGAATTTTATAAGCAAAAATGCTTACCTTATTTTATGGTGGCCACCCGGTTGTGTTGATCATCGGTCAGCTCAAAAGCGGTTGTCCACTCTGCTGCTCTTTTCCTGTCCCATCTGGGGTGCCAAATCTGTGGTGTCGTCTGCCAGTTCTCCGAAGAATCACACTCAGTCAGGGATTTTTCTCTCAGAAGAAAAGACTTTATTTTACAGAAAATAAAGCCGAGAGTCCTTGCAAGGAGATCTCCCAAATGTTATTTGGTATCCCCTTATATACACTAAATGGGGCGGTTCCACATAGTCAAACTTTTCCTTATGATTACAATTTTAATACCTCCCTAGAGAGGAGAGGCCCCCTGCTTGATTTATTCTAAACAAAGGCCCTGTATGTATGTCTGACCATATGTTTCTCCTCAGTTTTGTACATTCCAGCACGTAGCTTTCTATTACCTATAAGATTATAATGGAGTAATAACTAGCAACAAAAATGGCTAGATTCACATTGATTATATACTTGTTTAATTAAAATCTTGCTAATAAAAATCTTCCACAATAATCATCCAAAAATATCAAGAAAAGCTATTTTAAAACCTGTACTGTATTCTGGGATGTAAACTGTATCCTCTCCGGTATGTTCATAAACTCAAATGTAGTAGATTTTATATATATATATATATATATATATATACTCAACTTGCTATCAGCTATCACACATTTTGAAGTGGGCCTGTGGCAAGATCTCTTAGTCGTGCACAATTTGGAGCTTGTAAACTTAATAATTTGTTTAATAATATCTGAAGAGAGTAACACTCTTGTTTTTGCCCTCATTTTTCATGAGCTGAACTCAAAGATCAAAGAATATGTACAAAAAAGGCCTATTTCTCTCATATATGTTAACAAATCTGTTAGTTAGCACTTTTTCTTTGCTGAGATAATCCATCTACCTTGCAGAATTGAATGTTAATTTCTCTGCCATAAGTCGTCTCCAAAGGCATTTCAGAGAATTTGGCAGTACATCCAACCGTCTTCACAACCTTGTGTGATTACACCAGCAGCCCAGGACCACCACATTCAGCATCTTTACCTCCATGATAGTCTGAGACCAGCCACCTGGACAATTATCTATAATAACATTTGCTCCAGTGAAAACTCTGCCATCAAAGCCCATACACATTCTTGTTTGGAACTGTTTTGAACTATTTTTGCTTGTAACTCATATTTTAGCCGGAAACAACAGTTATAATATCTCAATGATAGATTTTTTTCTTAGTTCACAAGATATTGACTGATGGACAGGAGTCATCTCTGTTATTGTGATTTTTTTATCAACTGTTTGGACAGTTTGGACTTCTGATGGCAGCCATTCCCTGCAGAGGATCCACTGCTGAACAAGTTATGTAATGCTAAATTTCTCCACATCTGTTCCAACGAATGGATAAAAGGCAGACTTTCAAAATAATGTTATTTCACTGATGTTCTTATGCATTTAAAAGTGTCTTGTGGGAGTTTTAAAGTAAAATACAGTTTTTTTTCCAATATCAGTTTATAATATTGATGAAATAAAACAACTGTTTCAGCTATTAAAAATAGTTCAGTATTATATGTAATGGAAAAGTGATTATATTTGATTTTTTTTATTAAGTTAATAATAATAATAAATGAGCTAATAAGTGAGCTAATCATATACGTTTGATCAATTTAGCCTTCATCACGAATTGCCTAAAATAAAATTTATAGATATTCTAAAACAGTTTAAGCATATAACAATGTTTAAACATTAAACCCAGATAAATGTGTGATAGATCCAACAGTTTGTGTGGAGAGTGTAAGCTAAAGCGCACTTTGCAGGACACGGAGGCACCAGCTTGATCACCTGCATGTTTTTATGTGGATACGCTAAAAGTAAAGGGTCAACTTTTATTTTTGTTCACTCACAATATCAACAAAACTTTGTGTTTTTATAAAATAAAGAAAACAATCATGATGGGGTCACAGTGTGCTGCGCTGCACAAGTGCGCATTTAGAAGTTCACGGCACAAAGTGAAGAAATGTCGAGCGCACAAAGCTGCGTGTCAGCTTAACCAATGAAAAGTGTAGCAGCAGCTGCACGCTTGTGCGTGCTGCGTAAGGATGCATTCCCGTCCGCTGGGAGATTTGAGAAATGTTC
Organism: Carassius carassius; assembly: GCF_963082965.1. Lineage (NCBI taxonomy): Eukaryota > Metazoa > Chordata > Actinopteri > Cypriniformes > Cyprinidae > Carassius > Carassius carassius. Next base: position 10,504,313 of record NC_081756.1, read on the forward strand.
GTAAAAATGAACAGTGTTATGTTTTCAGCGGGGTGGCAACAGGGGTGGCAAGGACTTCGTCTGGGGTGGCAATTGCCACCCCAACTAGCCCTCTGGCTCCGCCACTGACTATGCTTTTAAAACAAAGCTAAAACTATGCTTTTAAAACAAAGCCAAAATGTGATCTTAAAACAAAGCTAAAACTATGCTTTTAAAACAAAGCACTTTATGGCTCTGAGTCTGATCAAAGTCCTTTCAGGCAAGTCGTGCCACTCGGGCGCCATCTTGGCAACGCCTCCGAATGGTTCTGAACTCTGGGGTGCTCCGAGCTCTCTGATTCTTTAGTAGTGGGCTCACATGAGGGCTTGAGTTTCCAATTTCCATCAGCATGTGAATTCATAGTGCTTTTTCACTGGAAGGTGTGTCCAACCCTAGGAAAGAGAAAGTCAGAGGATTCTTCACACTGACTGTCTTCACTCAGGTCTTTCTTCTAGTCGTCATATATTATAGTATAACAAGATTGTTAAAAGGAACTCACTTCACTGATCATATTTTGAATCTACATCATATATGATTCAGAATTGAAGATGACAGCACAGATGTAGTTTCCTACTCTCGTCTGTTACACTGGCTCAACACTGAAACCAATGCTGTTTCAATCCTCTGACTCTTCTAGATCCACTGTTTTACACCAGTCATGCAGCAAGATCTGCTCGAGAGTCAGCCGTTCAGTTGGATCACGGTTTAGGCACTGGACGATCAGATCACGGCATTCTGTTTTCAGGAGAGAGCTGGTTAGTCGTGATCATGTGACTAATGTTAGCATGCACAAAACAGCTGAAACCTGGTTAATTTAAGGTTAAGGGAATTTACAATTATTAGAAACATAACTCTGAACACATAATTCTAACCTCTAACATCAGTTGGTAAGTACTAAAGTCTGTGTTTTAGACAGGACATTCTCTACCAATGTTTGTTCATTCTGTGCAGAAGCTGTATGTGTGTGTTGTCAGTGCTATTCTCTCACCTTTGGATAAATCTGGGTTTTCAAACCTAATTTCAGCTTGTGTGATTTCAGTTATATTGCAAAATGGAGAACACGTGTTCACCATCTCATACAACAACACTCCTAGAGCCCAGACGTTTGTAGAGATGGCGTAGAATCTGCCACAGGTGAAGAGCTCAGGTGGGAAGTAAGCCTGTATTCCTGTAAGCAAGACATGTTCAGCATTGAGCAATTCTTATAAGAATCACATGATCAGTAATAAGTCACTAAATACTGGTTTCCACACTCTGTTACACAAAATGCCAGCTCACCTCTATATTGACTGCGATCATAGCCATTACTACTAATAAGATGACCACAGCCAAAGTCTATTAACTTGAGCTCCAAAGTGTGTTTTCTCAACAGGATATTGTCTGGATGAATATCATTATGAAAAACACCGCACTCAATGCAGTGCTGTACTGCTTGCACCGCCTGACACATGATGAGCCGTGCTGTTGTCTCATTCATGTTAGGGTTATTGTTGATGAAGTCCAATAAGCTCTCGCAGGGATCCGGATTCTCCATCACGAGAGTGAATACTTGAGGGTGCTCAAACCACTCATATAGTTGGATGACGTAGGGGCTTATGGGTCCTTGCCTCATCGTTAGCATCAGCGCAACTTCAGTAATGAGAGGTTTGGGATGTACAGTCTACAGAAAAGATGCGACAAAAGGTTAGTTTGGTAAAAGAATATCTATCATTTTTAAATGTACTGTACTTTACATTGCTTTGAACTTTGTTGATTTAATAAACGGAGTCAAAGTTGAATTCATGCTTAATGTTACGTACAAGTGAATTAACTACAATAATCAGCACTTAAACAACTAAATACATATTATGTTTTGCCAGCTTACAGTTTGAAGATAATGATCCCGTACAGTTTTTTTAATACGTTTGATGGCAACCTGCAAAAGGTAAAAAAACACAGTTGAGCATATTGAACACCTAACCTTAACCTAACCATGAAGAACTGAGTATTTAAGATTAAAATCTTTAGGTTCCCTCAAATATTTTTCAGATTCTAATGTAAGAGCAAAATGTTCTTCTACCTTTTTGCCATCGGAAATACGGATTCCCTCATACACTTTGCCATAGCCTCCTTCTCCAATAATATTTTGCACTATATAGCGAGTGCTAATGGATTCTGAAGAAAAGAAAAACACATACTGTACACAAGAACACATTATATATTGTATTACATAAATATACTATACAGTGTGTTATACATTATAAAAGCTGGCTAGATCATTTTAAGTTGCATAAAATGCTTAAAGCAGTCTAATGAGGTATTATTTTTTTCTACTTCAAGATTTGTAATAACTTACAAAGTAATGTGCATAAAAAATTTTTTTCAAATTGAAATAAAATAATAAACTAGGCTAACTGCTAGATGGTTAATTCTTAAAAGGCACAGTCTTAATTCATACAATTGGTGCCTTGTGACCATAAACAATATTAATATAGAAAAAATAAATAAGGCACAAACTAACAGCAGATGCCAGCTAACTGCAAATTAACTTCAGTATAAGCATATTTCAAATAAACTTATTTGAAACCAGTTTATTACTTCAATTACATGAATCTTGTTATAATGATCACAGATTTACCATTAGTTGGGACGCAGTCTGAAGGCTCTGGGACAGGTGACAGCTCAGGATCATCCAGTTCTGGTGGAGGCACAAAAGGCTCCACTTTGTTCTGGCAGCAGAAAGGCTTTTTCATAGCCTTCCACACGCTCTTGAAGAAAGAGTGGATTCTTCTCCTCTTCCTATGTTCTTCTGTACCCTTTTTTGTAACTAATATCAACAAATTTAATATCAGCTATTGGAGATCTAGCTACACGGATGTCCCCTGTTTGTAATGCAATTTTATTCTCACCTGAAGCCTCCAATTTCGGTCTGTCTGTACTGCCCTCAGAGATGACGTTAGGTGTAGAGTCATCTAATCTGGATGCTGTCTTTAGGTTCAGGCAAGCTGAAGCCCTTACTGGCTCAACAAGCACTTCACCTGGAAGTGTAAAGCTGGACTGCTCTGGGCAGCCATCCGAACTGGATAAAGCGGCATCGCTCCACCCTTCCAGGCAAGGTGTAGAGTTGTCAAACTGTGGGTCCTGCTGTGGTAGACAGTCCACTGTGTTCTTGGAGCAGATGGGAAGCTTCACAGCCTTACGTACTTTCTTGAAGAAAGATGAAATTATGTTCTTCTTACTCTTGCTGGCATGCTTTTCTGAAACTAAGAAAAACAAATAGAAAATACTATTAGTGGCAAATATGACCCAGGGTTATCATCATTAACTAAAACTAAAACATTTTTAATTCCCTTGGCAACTAACGTTAACTGAAATAGGTTGAAGCACTAAAAAAACTGAAGAAAAAAAACTGAAACTTGAACTCTTGGTGTTAATGGAATAATTTATATTTGCAAATATATAGATCTACATTATTTCATGAATATTTCTTACATTTTTATTTCCATTTTTATATTTTGTGCATTTTTATATTTTTTAATTACAGAAACAATACAAAAATAACTCCAAGCCCCACTATAACTCATCTAGGCCTATTGCTTTCCTGAATTTGTGAGATTTGTGTTAATCAGAGTTGAACAGTTTCAAACATATTTCTAAACTCACCTGTTGAGCTCTTCTCCACAGGAGGGGCCTCGATGACACTCAGCTGTCTCTCTACACTCTCCTCAGACACGGACGATAATCTTGAAGACATATTGTCCGGTGAAAATGTATCAAAATGTATTGCAAATTCACTCTGAAAATTAGCGTCTGTACACATATGATACTCCTACCAGCATTTGAATCCTCAGAAAGATTCAGCGATATCGCGGCTGCTGTGTGACGTCATGGAAATGGAACGCAATTTGCATAATGGATTTGAGAGAAGGAGCGCGATGTGATGTGCATTTTTTAAACATTAGGCTTGTTTGAGATGCATTTGTTTTGGGTGCTGTTGGAGTGAAATAAACGCAGTCAAGACTGACAAAATTCTTACCTCTCCAAGTGGGACAAATCAACGAGATCAAGGGCAGATATCGCGTTATTCACACTCAAGTACTGTGTTGCTAATATACATAATCTCAGTTCTGTTGCTTTTATATGTAAATAAATATGATGATCAAGACACTCAAAGTGCTTGCTATTTGATTCCATACGAAAAGTGTATTTATCATACATTTTTAGTTTTTTTAAAGAAATATGACAACAATCACATCTCATGAGCTCGCACTGTCACCGTGTTTGGGAACGTTCATGCATAATTTAAATATACAACAAGGGATTTAAATTGTTTAAATTTATTACTCGGGGGCTTGACATTAACGCCAAACAAGTAAGTTAACCATGTTGGGGGAAAACCGAATCGGTTGAGTCACAGTTTCATTAACCCATAATGAATGAGCTGTTTGAACAATTTGCTTGAGTGAACAACTCAACTCACTCTTTTAACGCTTAGTACTTGCACCTACTGTTGTTTTAGCTTAGTTTAAAAGTATAATTTCCACCATACATTTTTTTGTTTGAATATTCAAAAAAAAAAAAAAATCCCATTATTAGGATTGGACTGAATGATCAGTGAGAGCAGAACAAACATGTCACATGTTTTAAACTCAACAAAATGGTAAATATTAAAGGGTTAGTTCACCCAGACAGCAAATTTATGTAATTAATAACTTACCCTGATGTTGTTTCAAACCCGTAAAACCTCCGTTTATCTTTGGAACACAGTTTAAGATATTTTAGATTTAGTCCGAGAGCTCTCAGTCCCTCGGTTTACTGTCCACGTCCAGAAAGGTAAGAAAAATAGGGCTGCAACTAACGATTATTTTGATAATCGATTAATCTGTCGATTATTTTTACGATTAATCGGTTTATGTACTTATATTTTAGTTTTTCCCATTTTTTCCCCAAGTAAATTATTAATAAATGGTCTTTATCATTCAGCATAGATTCATATCCTCATCAAAAATATACCTGGAGTTGTTTTATTGTGTTAGTAATCCTTTGTCGAACTCTTCTGCAATCAGAACACTGACCCATACTCTAGCAAATTTCACAAGGAGATTTCAAATAATGTTTTCACCATGGCAGTCCTTAGAGCTCCTAAAGTAGTTTAACATCCCGAACAAAGCTTATTAAGGAATCTTTCAGAACATATTTTCACGAAGAATAAGGATAAAACAGAATAAAATTGCAGTGCATTGTATTTTATTATATACTGGGAAAAAGCTTTATAGCTTTTGCTGTGAAATTGTAAACAATCCTTCAAAAAAAGTGCCAATGGCATGAAACCTGAATGGAACTCACAATTTAAAGTAAAATCCATCAGAAGGTTGTCCAGAAAAAAAAATAGGACACACACAAAAAACCTGCTGTGTGAAAAAGAGCAGTGAATAATACTTAGAAAAAAAAGTGCATTTCAAATATCTACATTTACCTCTCTCATTCAGTCATAATTAGGCTGCACGACTGAATTTTGAACTGGTAAACGACAAACTGATCACAGAACATGTTTGTAAAGCTTTAAATGTTAACTGTTAAAAAGCAATGTTATCAGCTTTTACGACTAAACATTTGCAAACAACATTGTACTGGAGAATCTGCACAAATGAAAGTCTTAGGGGCCGTTCACAAATCGCGCCTAAAAACGCGTGGAAAACGCTAGGCGCACCGCTTTCTCCTTCTTTCCAAAGCGCTCGCGCAGAAGCGCCCCTGAGGCGTCTGCCTTTGATAAGCAACCATGACGTGCCCTCTCCTTGAAGACGCGGAAATTTCAGCAAAGGATAAATGGATTTGCAGCTCAAAAATCGCTTGCAGTAGCTCTGCTACTAAATTTATTTCAAAATGGAAATCCATATACAACTATGATCAGCTGTTCCTTTCATCTTGACTGAGCTTTTAACGTTGTTACGGGAAAGGATGAAGCTGATTGGTTAGTTCTTGTCACATGACCCGCGGTGCGGTTGCTGCATTCTGAAAAGTTGAAATGTTTTTAACTCGATGCGGTGCGGTGTTGGAAATAACGAACTTGAGCGCGCAAAAGACGCGATATGTGAACGTCCCCTTAAACAGTGCAGTAGTGCAGAGTTTACAGGTTACTCTTCTTTTTTAAAGGCTCAATGTAAAGTAGTCCCACATCACGCTGAATGCTGCAGACATAGACATCATATGATGTCTATGGCTGCAGAGACGCTGTTCGGGAAGCACGTGACATAAAACAAGGCCAGCTATTGGCTATTCGCTACTTCTCCTGTTGTACTGGCTGAGTAAAACCTCCGGTGGCTCATTACTGCCACACTTTGGTCACGCAGATTTGAAATATGCACGAAATGAGCCGCTTACGGCAAATAAAAGTTATTTAGCAACGAATTGATGACTAAATTAGTTGACAACTATTTTAATAATCGATTTTAATCGATTAAATCGATTCGTTGTTTCAGCTCTAAAGAAAAACATCATCAAAGTAGTCCATGTGACATCAGAGGGTCGTTAGAATTTTTTGAAGCATCGAAAATACATATTGGTCCAAAATAGCAAAAACTACGACTTTATTCAGCATTGTCTCCTCTTCCGTGTCTGCTGTGAGAGAGAGTTCAAAACAAAGCAGCTGGATATCCGGTTCGCGAACGAATCATTCAGTTCACCAAATCGAACTGAATCGTTTTAAACGGTTCGCATCTCTAATTCGCATTAATCCACAAATGACTTAAGCTGTTAACTTTTTTTTTAATGTGGCTGACACTCCCTCTGAGTTCAAACAAACCAATATCCCGGAGTAATACATGCACTCAAACAGTACACTGACTGAACTGCTGTGAAGAGAGAACTGAAGATGAACACCGAGCCGAGCCAGATAACGAACAAAAGACTGACTCGTTCACGAGTGAAGAACCGGTTGCATCGGTTTTCGGATCACCAGTAGTTCTTTCGGACAGTTCGATTCAATAAACCAGTTGAAGAAAACGCTTCACCGGTTCTTTTGCGCTCGACGTATAATGGCGTCATTTGCGATGATTGCCCTTGATTCAAGCCTTCGGTTTACCCGCGCTCATAACATTAGCACAGAGTCACTTAAATATCAATCACCAAAAGAATCAGTTCAGTTCAGACGCCCTGTGTGTCGGTCTGTTTCCATAGACAGTAAAAGAAATGGACACAGCGACCCCATTGGAACTCAAATTGAGACAATTGAAGCCCATTTTTTAGCGTTTTTTAGCACTTCCGTTTCTGACGCGCAGACTCAAACGAAGCTTGATGACGTCAGCAACCTGTCTGACAGATGTAAATCTTCTAGTGGCTGTGCGTGCAAACTGCCATCGTTAATCTTGCAGAGACGGCGAGCTTGAGCGGGGAGTTCTTTGGCGTGAGTGAGCAGGAGTAAGTATTCTGATTAATTATTTTGTATAGTATTTTAAAATGTAACGCCAGTATGCCATATTAAGTTAATGCATACTATTAAGAAGGTATGTAAAATGATGTTCAAGAACTGATATGAATTCATACCCGATAGTTATTTAACGGCCCAGGGATCAAATATTTTAAATATAATTTAATTTTTGATGCACATGATGTTGTATAACGTTAATGAGCGCCGAATATAATCACAAAATGGCATTAACTGTTATCTACACGTCTACATCGCAAGAGAAATGGACGAATCAGTCATATAAAAAAGTTATTCAGTAAATCGCTTGGACAAAAGCGTCTGCTTTGGCCTGTTAAATAACATATAGATAATAAATGCACATTAACGATTGTCACCAATAACATCTATAACTAATGGTTGCCCTTTTAATTTTTCTTTCCTCATAGGTAAAAATACAAACTTTAATTTCTGCTAACATCAGAAAAAGAAGAACCATGACGAACTATGCTACCAACAAAGGTAAGCCATATTAATATAGTATCATTTAGAATATATAGTATAAAATATGGAAAGCAACACTGTAAGAGAGAATAAAATAATAAATTAACCTTGTGTAATACCTATATTGTTATTATTATTTTTATGAACAAATAAGAGCAATTCATTTGTGTTTTATTGTATATTTGCATATACTTTTTTATACTTTGTTCGGATATAAATAAATCAATGGCCAGAGACAAGTTACTTGTGTGTTAAAATCTGTTTACTCACACTGACAAAACAGTGTTTTGATTGTGATTGCTGTATGCAGTGATTTGGATCATCAGCTACAGTAGCTACATTCGTTGTGGGGAAGAGAGGGCCAGAGAGACCATAGCGGCCAAGGTTTACTGGTTTGGCTGGGGTGGACTTCGATGGCACGGACTCCTTCCTTTCTTCTACCGGTCCCTCAGAGGAAGAGCAGCCCCGGATGTCCTGCTGATTCACTGCGGTGGGAACGACTTGGGATGCAGGAAGAGCATCGATCTCGTCACAGCGATGAAGCAGGATCTGCAACATCTCTATCGGCGTTTCCCTCAGATGACCATTGTGCTGTCTGACATCACCCAGAGACGTCGGTGGAGATCGGGCCTTCCGGGGAAAATTGACAAGTCCCGTAAATGGGTGAACAGTGTCATGGCTACCTTTGTCTTGGGAATGCAGGGGGGTATTGTGCATCACTCTCAAATTGTATTTAACAAGCCTCAACTGTTTCTAAGAGACGAAGTTCATTTATCACCTAGGGGCAATTATATTTTTTTTAATAGTTTAGCTGAAGGCTTGAGAGTCTTAATCCAGTAGGGGTGATGCTGGATTAAACTTCTCAACATGTTTTAAACATGAAACAGTTGAAGACTGTTAAATTGTTTTGGGGTTGTTTATGTGCCTTTTGTCTTTAGTTTAATACATGTTCACATTGGTAGACATAACACTGTTCAATAGTCATTGCTCTTTCTCCCTCCACCCTTCTTTCTCCCCTCCATTCATGTATCACCCTAGCCATCCACCCCATGGCCTCTCACTTTTCTTCCCCATGACGAATGTAGCTAGAGAGGGATTGTTTTTGTGTTTCAATAAATAAATATTTATTAATGAAATGATTGAATATTTATTATCAAAACACACAGTAGACACTTCAAGTAGACATACTTTGACAGAAATGTCATGTGGTTTTATTACTTATGGTTTAGAACTTCCCGGGTTTCGGCAACATCTCCCACACTTTGGGGAAGTCGTGGCCTAATGGTTAGAGAGTCGGACTCCCAATCGAAAGGTTGTGAGTTCGAGTCCCGGGCCGGAAGGAATTGTGGCTGGGGGGAGTGCATGTACAGTTCTCTCTCCACCTTCAATACCATGACTTAGGTGCCCTTGAGCAAGGCATCGAACCCCCAACTGCTCCCTGGGTGCCGCAGCATAAATGGCTGCCCACTGCTCCGGGTGTGTGCTCACAGTGTGTGTGTGTGTGTGTTCACTGCTCTGTGTGTGTGCATTTCGGATGGGTTAAATTTTTCCTTTACCAATTTCACCCTACTTTTTATTCTTTATTGTGTGTCACACCTCTTTGAATTTAGTTTTTTATTTTGTCTCATGCATTTACACTTTTTTATATTATTTGACTGTCTATTTTATTTGCTCTATTTTATTATCACTTTTTAGATAACAATTTCTAACCATAATTCTTTATTTTTAATTTTTTCCCTTTATCTAAGGGATAATCAGTTATTAATTGTCCTTTTATTATCAAGGCTCATTATACATTCATCCCTCTCAAGTGGATCTGGGTTGAGTCCAATTCTGCCAGGTCACACCGAAGTGACGGTCCAGGAACGGTGCTCAACCCTTACCCACCCAATACGGAATTTATTTGTTCATACATTCATCATCGTTCACACATTCATTCGTCCGGACACAGTTACATCCGCACAACAAAACACCGCTCTTCCTAGAGCATCCTTAAGGGCCCACCCGTTCAGACCTTTGAGACTTTTCACTTTATACTTTCTCAAAGCGGTATCCGTGGGGCTTTTCCTCGTGATTCCTTAACTAATCTGCTTCTCCGTTTATTACTGTCCTTCCTAGGCCCAGTTCTCCAATAAACACAGACCATTGCATACAATGTCTTTCTGCCTACACCATCTTTGTTTTAAATCAAGGTTACCTTCCAAGGCTTTCCTATTTATAAACCAAATATGTGCATGCAGTTATTTCTTCTGGACTAAAACCCCTTTTTCAATTTAGATATCTTATTATTTTTCTAAATTTGGAAGAGCAGATTTTAAGTGTCCTTACCACTCAGAACTGACCTCAACCAACACAAACGAATTTTATAAGCAAAAATGCTTACCTTATTTTATGGTGGCCACCCGGTTGTGTTGATCATCGGTCAGCTCAAAAGCGGTTGTCCACTCTGCTGCTCTTTTCCTGTCCCATCTGGGGTGCCAAATCTGTGGTGTCGTCTGCCAGTTCTCCGAAGAATCACACTCAGTCAGGGATTTTTCTCTCAGAAGAAAAGACTTTATTTTACAGAAAATAAAGCCGAGAGTCCTTGCAAGGAGATCTCCCAAATGTTATTTGGTATCCCCTTATATACACTAAATGGGGCGGTTCCACATAGTCAAACTTTTCCTTATGATTACAATTTTAATACCTCCCTAGAGAGGAGAGGCCCCCTGCTTGATTTATTCTAAACAAAGGCCCTGTATGTATGTCTGACCATATGTTTCTCCTCAGTTTTGTACATTCCAGCACGTAGCTTTCTATTACCTATAAGATTATAATGGAGTAATAACTAGCAACAAAAATGGCTAGATTCACATTGATTATATACTTGTTTAATTAAAATCTTGCTAATAAAAATCTTCCACAATAATCATCCAAAAATATCAAGAAAAGCTATTTTAAAACCTGTACTGTATTCTGGGATGTAAACTGTATCCTCTCCGGTATGTTCATAAACTCAAATGTAGTAGATTTTATATATATATATATATATATATATATATATATATATACTCAACTTGCTATCAGCTATCACACATTTTGAAGTGGGCCTGTGGCAAGATCTCTTAGTCGTGCACAATTTGGAGCTTGTAAACTTAATAATTTGTTTAATAATATCTGAAGAGAGTAACACTCTTGTTTTTGCCCTCATTTTTCATGAGCTGAACTCAAAGATCAAAGAATATGTACAAAAAAGGCCTATTTCTCTCATATATGTTAACAAATCTGTTAGTTAGCACTTTTTCTTTGCTGAGATAATCCATCTACCTTGCAGAATTGAATGTTAATTTCTCTGCCATAAGTCGTCTCCAAAGGCATTTCAGAGAATTTGGCAGTACATCCAACCGTCTTCACAACCTTGTGTGATTACACCAGCAGCCCAGGACCACCACATTCAGCATCTTTACCTCCATGATAGTCTGAGACCAGCCACCTGGACAATTATCTATAATAACATTTGCTCCAGTGAAAACTCTGCCATCAAAGCCCATACACATTCTTGTTTGGAACTGTTTTGAACTATTTTTGCTTGTAACTCATATTTTAGCCGGAAACAACAGTTATAATATCTCAATGATAGATTTTTTTCTTAGTTCACAAGATATTGACTGATGGACAGGAGTCATCTCTGTTATTGTGATTTTTTTATCAACTGTTTGGACAGTTTGGACTTCTGATGGCAGCCATTCCCTGCAGAGGATCCACTGCTGAACAAGTTATGTAATGCTAAATTTCTCCACATCTGTTCCAACGAATGGATAAAAGGCAGACTTTCAAAATAATGTTATTTCACTGATGTTCTTATGCATTTAAAAGTGTCTTGTGGGAGTTTTAAAGTAAAATACAGTTTTTTTTCCAATATCAGTTTATAATATTGATGAAATAAAACAACTGTTTCAGCTATTAAAAATAGTTCAGTATTATATGTAATGGAAAAGTGATTATATTTGATTTTTTTTATTAAGTTAATAATAATAATAAATGAGCTAATAAGTGAGCTAATCATATACGTTTGATCAATTTAGCCTTCATCACGAATTGCCTAAAATAAAATTTATAGATATTCTAAAACAGTTTAAGCATATAACAATGTTTAAACATTAAACCCAGATAAATGTGTGATAGATCCAACAGTTTGTGTGGAGAGTGTAAGCTAAAGCGCACTTTGCAGGACACGGAGGCACCAGCTTGATCACCTGCATGTTTTTATGTGGATACGCTAAAAGTAAAGGGTCAACTTTTATTTTTGTTCACTCACAATATCAACAAAACTTTGTGTTTTTATAAAATAAAGAAAACAATCATGATGGGGTCACAGTGTGCTGCGCTGCACAAGTGCGCATTTAGAAGTTCACGGCACAAAGTGAAGAAATGTCGAGCGCACAAAGCTGCGTGTCAGCTTAACCAATGAAAAGTGTAGCAGCAGCTGCACGCTTGTGCGTGCTGCGTAAGGATGCATTCCCGTCCGCTGGGAGATTTGAGAAATGTTCGTAAAAATGAACAGTGTTATGTTTTCAGCGGGGTGGCAACAGGGGTGGCAAGGACTTCGTCTGGGGTGGCAATTGCCACCCCAACTAGCCCTCTGGCTCCGCCACTGACTATGCTTTTAAAACAAAGCTAAAACTATGCTTTTAAAACAAAGCCAAAATGTGATCTTAAAACAAAGCTAAAACTATGCTTTTAAAACAAAGCACTTTATGGCTCTGAGTCTGATCAAAGTCCTTTCAGGCAAGTCGTGCCACTCGGGCGCCATCTTGGCAACGCCTCCGAATGGTTCTGAACTCTGGGGTGCTCCGAGCTCTCTGATTCTTTAGTAGTGGGCTCACATGAGGGCTTGAGTTTCCAATTTCCATCAGCATGTGAATTCATAGTGCTTTTTCACTGGAAGGTGTGTCCAACCCTAGGAAAGAGAAAGTCAGAGGATTCTTCACACTGACTGTCTTCACTCAGGTCTTTCTTCTAGTCGTCATATATTATAGTATAACAAGATTGTTAAAAGGAACTCACTTCACTGATCATATTTTGAATCTACATCATATATGATTCAGAATTGAAGATGACAGCACAGATGTAGTTTCCTACTCTCGTCTGTTACACTGGCTCAACACTGAAACCAATGCTGTTTCAATCCTCTGACTCTTCTAGATCCACTGTTTTACACCAGTCATGCAGCAAGATCTGCTCGAGAGTCAGCCGTTCAGTTGGATCACGGTTTAGGCACTGGACGATCAGATCACGGCATTCTGTTTTCAGGAGAGAGCTGGTTAGTCGTGATCATGTGACTAATGTTAGCATGCACAAAACAGCTGAAACCTGGTTAATTTAAGGTTAAGGGAATTTACAATTATTAGAAACATAACTCTGAACACATAATTCTAACCTCTAACATCAGTTGGTAAGTACTAAAGTCTGTGTTTTAGACAGGACATTCTCTACCAATGTTTGTTCATTCTGTGCAGAAGCTGTATGTGTGTGTTGTCAGTGCTATTCTCTCACCTTTGGATAAATCTGGGTTTTCAAACCTAATTTCAGCTTGTGTGATTTCAGTTATATTGCAAAATGGAGAACACGTGTTCACCATCTCATACAACAACACTCCTAGAGCCCAGACGTTTGTAGAGATGGCGTAGAATCTGCCACAGGTGAAGAGCTCAGGTGGGAAGTAAGCCTGTATTCCTGTAAGCAAGACATGTTCAGCATTGAGCAATTCTTATAAGAATCACATGATCAGTAATAAGTCACTAAATACTGGTTTCCACACTCTGTTACACAAAATGCCAGCTCACCTCTATATTGACTGCGATCATAGCCATTACTACTAATAAGATGACCACAGCCAAAGTCTATTAACTTGAGCTCCAAAGTGTGTTTTCTCAACAGGATATTGTCTGGATGAATATCATTATGAAAAACACCGCACTCAATGCAGTGCTGTACTGCTTGCACCGCCTGACACATGATGAGCCGTGCTGTTGTCTCATTCATGTTAGGGTTATTGTTGATGAAGTCCAATAAGCTCTCGCAGGGATCCGGATTCTCCATCACGAGAGTGAATACTTGAGGGTGCTCAAACCACTCATATAGTTGGATGACGTAGGGGCTTATGGGTCCTTGCCTCATCGTTAGCATCAGCGCAACTTCAGTAATGAGAGGTTTGGGATGTACAGTCTACAGAAAAGATGCGACAAAAGGTTAGTTTGGTAAAAGAATATCTATCATTTTTAAATGTACTGTACTTTACATTGCTTTGAACTTTGTTGATTTAATAAACGGAGTCAAAGTTGAATTCATGCTTAATGTTACGTACAAGTGAATTAACTACAATAATCAGCACTTAAACAACTAAATACATATTATGTTTTGCCAGCTTACAGTTTGAAGATAATGATCCCGTACAGTTTTTTTAATACGTTTGATGGCAACCTGCAAAAGGTAAAAAAACACAGTTGAGCATATTGAACACCTAACCTTAACCTAACCATGAAGAACTGAGTATTTAAGATTAAAATCTTTAGGTTCCCTCAAATATTTTTCAGATTCTAATGTAAGAGCAAAATGTTCTTCTACCTTTTTGCCATCGGAAATACGGATTCCCTCATACACTTTGCCATAGCCTCCTTCTCCAATAATATTTTGCACTATATAGCGAGTGCTAATGGATTCTGAAGAAAAGAAAAACACATACTGTACACAAGAACACATTATATATTGTATTACATAAATATACTATACAGTGTGTTATACATTATAAAAGCTGGCTAGATCATTTTAAGTTGCATAAAATGCTTAAAGCAGTCTAATGAGGTATTATTTTTTTCTACTTCAAGATTTGTAATAACTTACAAAGTAATGTGCATAAAAAATTTTTTTCAAATTGAAATAAAATAATAAACTAGGCTAACTGCTAGATGGTTAATTCTTAAAAGGCACAGTCTTAATTCATACAATTGGTGCCTTGTGACCATAAACAATATTAATATAGAAAAAATAAATAAGGCACAAACTAACAGCAGATGCCAGCTAACTGCAAATTAACTTCAGTATAAGCATATTTCAAATAAACTTATTTGAAACCAGTTTATTACTTCAATTACATGAATCTTGTTATAATGATCACAGATTTACCATTAGTTGGGACGCAGTCTGAAGGCTCTGGGACAGGTGACAGCTCAGGATCATCCAGTTCTGGTGGAGGCACAAAAGGCTCCACTTTGTTCTGGCAGCAGAAAGGCTTTTTCATAGCCTTCCACACGCTCTTGAAGAAAGAGTGGATTCTTCTCCTCTTCCTATGTTCTTCTGTACCCTTTTTTGTAACTAATATCAACAAATTTAATATCAGCTATTGGAGATCTAGCTACACGGATGTCCCCTGTTTGTAATGCAATTTTATTCTCACCTGAAGCCTCCAATTTCGGTCTCAGAGATGACGTTAGGTGTAGAGTCATCTAATCTGGATGCTGTCTTTAGGTTCAGGCAAGCTGAAGCCCTTACTGGCTCAACAAGCACTTCACCTGGAAGTGTAAAGCTGGACTGCTCTGGGCAGCCATCCGAACTGGATAAAGCGGCATCGCTCCACCCTTCCAGGCAAGGTGTAGAGTTGTCAAACTGTGGGTCCTGCTGTGGTAGACAGTCCACTGTGTTCTTGGAGCAGATGGGAAGCTTCACAGCCTTACGTACTTTCTTGAAGAAAGATGAAATTATGTTCTTCTTACTCTTGCTGGCATGCTTTTCTGAAACTAAGAAAAACAAATAGAAAATACTATTAGTGGCAAATATGACCCAGGGTTATCATCATTAACTAAAACTAAAACATTTTTAATTCCCTTGGCAACTAACGTTAACTGAAATAGGTTGAAGCACTAAAAAAACTGAAGAAAAAAAAACTGAAACTTGAACTCTTGGTGTTAATGGAATAATTTATATTTGCAAATATATAGATCTACATTATTTCATGAATATTTCTTACATTTTTATTTCCATTTTTATATTTTGTGCATTTTTATATTTTTTAATTACAGAAACAATACAAAAATAACTCCAAGCCCCACTATAACTCATCTAGGCCTATTGCTTTCCTGAATTTGTGAGATTTGTGTTAATCAGAGTTGAACAGTTTCAAACATATTTCTAAACTCACCTGTTGAGCTCTTCTCCACAGGAGGGGCCTCCATGACACTCAGCTGGCTCTCTACACTCTCCTCAGACACGGACGATAATCTTGAAGACATATTGTCCGGTGAAAATGTATCAAAATGTATTGCAAATTCACTCTGAAAATTAGCGTCTGTACACATATGATACTCCTACCAGCATTTGAATCCTCAGAAAGATACAGCGATATCGCGGCTGCTGTGTGACGTCATGGAAATGGAACGCAATTTGCATAATGGATTTGAGAGAAGGAGCGCGATGTGATGTGCATTTTTTAAACATTAGGCTTGTTTGAGATGCATTTGTTTTGGGTGCTGTTGGAGTGAAATAAACGCAGTCAAGACTGACAAAATTCTTACCTCTCCAAGTGGGACAAATCAACGAGATCAAGGGCAGATATCGCGTTATTCACACTCAAGTACTGTGTTGCTAATATACATAATCTCAGTTCTGTTGCTTTTATATGTAAATAAATATGATGATCAAGACACTCAAAGTGCTTGCTATTTGATTCCATACGAAAAGTGTATTTATCATACATTTTTAGTTTTTTTAAAGAAATATGACAACAATCACATCTCATGAGCTCGCACTGTCACCGTGTTTGGGAACGTTCATGCATAATTTAAATATACAACAAGGGATTTAAATTGTTTAAATTTATTACTCGGGGGCTTGACATTAACGCCAAACAAGTAAGTTAACCATGTTGGGGGAAAACCGAATCGGTTGAGTCACAGTTTCATTAACCCATAATGAATGAGCTGTTTGAACAATTTGCTTGAGTGAACAACTCAACTCACTCTTTTAACGCTTAGTACTTGCACCTACTGTTGTTTTAGTTTAGTTTAAAAGTATAATTTCCACCATACATTTTTTTGTTTGAATATTCAAAAAAAAAAAAAAATCCCATTATTAGGATTGGACTGAATGATCAGTGAGAGCAGAACAAACATGTCACATGTTTTAAACTCAACAAAATGGTAAATATTAAAGGGTTAGTTCACCCAGACAGCAAATTTATGTAATTAATAACTTACCCTGATGTTGTTTCAAACCCGTAAAACCTCCGTTTATCTTTGGAACACAGTTTAAGATATTTTAGATTTAGTCCGAGAGCTCTCAGTCCCTCGGTTTACTGTCCACGTCCAGAAAGGTAAGAAAAATAGGGCTGCAACTAACGATTATTTTGATAATCGATTAATCTGTCGATTATTTTTACGATTAATCGATTAATCGGTTTATGTACTTATATTTTAGTTTTTCCCATTTTTTCCCCAAGTAAATTATTAATAAATGGTCTTTATCATTCAGCATAGATTCATATCCTCATCAAAAATATACCTGGAGTTGTTTTATTGTGTTAGTAATCCTTTGTCGAACTCTTCTGCAATCAGAACACTGACCCATACTCTAGCAAATTTCACAAGGAGATTTCAAATAATGTTTTCACCATGGCAGTCCTTAGAGCTCCTAAAGTAGTTTAACATCCCGAACAAAGCTTATTAAGGAATCTTTCAGAACATATTTTCACGAAGAATAAGGATAAAACAGAATAAAATTGCAGTGCATTGTATTTTATTATATACTGGGAAAAAGCTTTATAGCTTTTGCTGTGAAATTGTAAACAATCCTTCAAAAAAAGTGCCAATGGCATGAAACCTGAATGGAACTCACAATTTAAAGTAAAATCCATCAGAAGGTTGTCCAGAAAAAAAAATAGGACACACACAAAAAACCTGCTGTGTGAAAAAGAGCAGTGAATAATACTTAGAAAAAAAAGTGCATTTCAAATATCTACATTTACCTCTCTCATTCAGTCATAATTAGGCTGCACGACTGAATTTTGAACTGGTAAACGACAAACTGATCACAGAACATGTTTGTAAAGCTTTAAATGTTAACTGTTAAAAAGCAATGTTATCAGCTTTTACGACTAAACATTTGCAAACAACATTGTACTGGAGAATCTGCACAAATGAAAGTCTTAGGGGCCGTTCACAAATCGCGCCTAAAAACGCGTGGAAAACGCTAGGCGCACCGCTTTCTCCTTCTTTCCAAAGCGCTCGCGCAGAAGCGCCCCTGAGGCGTCTGCCTTTGATAAGCAACCATGACGTGCCCTCTCCTTGAAGACGCGGAAATTTCAGCAAAGGATAAATGGATTTGCAGCTCAAAAATCGCTTGCAGTAGCTCTGCTACTAAATTTATTTCAAAATGGAAATCCATATACAACTATGATCAGCTGTTCCTTTCATCTTGACTGAGCTTTTAACGTTGTTACGGGAAAGGATGAAGCTGATTGGTTAGTTCTTGTCACATGACCCGCGGTGCGGTTGCTGCATTCTGAAAAGTTGAAATGTTTTTAACTCGATGCGGTGCGGTGTTGGAAATAACGAACTTGAGCGCGCAAAAGACGCGATATGTGAACGTCCCCTTAAACAGTGCAGTAGTGCAGAGTTTACAGGTTACTCTTCTTTTTTAAAGGCTCAATGTAAAGTAGTCCCACATCACGCTGAATGCTGCAGACATAGACATCATATGATGTCTATGGCTGCAGAGACGCTGTTCGGGAAGCACGTGACATAAAACAAGGCCAGCTATTGGCTATTCGCTACTTCTCCTGTTGTACTGGCTGAGTAAAACCTCCGGTGGCTCATTACTGCCACACTTTGGTCACGCAGATTTGAAATATGCACGAAATGAGCCGCTTACGGCAAATAAAAGTTATTTAGCAACGAATTGATGACTAAATTAGTTGACAACTATTTTAATAATCGATTTTAATCGATTAAATCGATTCGTTGTTTCAGCTCTAAAGAAAAACATCATCAAAGTAGTCCATGTGACATCAGAGGGTCGTTAGAATTTTTTGAAGCATCGAAAATACATATTGGTCCAAAATAGCAAAAACTACGACTTTATTCAGCATTGTCTCCTCTTCCGTGTCTGCTGTGAGAGAGAGTTCAAAACAAAGCAGCTGGATATCCGGTTCGCGAACGAATCATTCAGTTCACCAAATCGAACTGAATCGTTTTAAACGGTTCGCATCTCTAATTCGCATTAATCCACAAATGACTTAAGCTGTTAACTTTTTTTTTAATTTGGCTGACACTCCCTCTGAGTTCAAACAAACCAATATCCCGGAGTAATACATGCACTCAAACAGTACACTGACTGAACTGCTGTGAAGAGAGAACTGAAGATGAACACCGAGCCGAGCCAGATAACGAACAAAAGACTGACTCGTTCACGAGTGAAGAACCGGTTGCATCGGTTTTCGGATCACCAGTAGTTCTTTCGGACAGTTCGATTCAATAAACCAGTTGAAGAAAACGCTTCACCGGTTCTTTTGCGCTCGACGTATAATGGCGTCATTTGCGATGATTGCCCTTGATTCAAGCCTTCGGTTTACCCGCGCTCATAACATTAGCACAGAGTCACTTAAATATCAATCACCAAAAGAATCAGTTCAGTTCAGACGCCCTGTGTGTCGGTCTGTTTCCATAGACAGTAAAAGAAATGGACACAGCGACCCCATTGGAACTCAAATTGAGACAATTGAAGCCCATTTTTTAGCGTTTTTTAGCACTTCCGTTTCTGACGCGCAGACTCAAACGAAGCTTGATGACGTCAGCAACCTGTCTGACAGATGTAAATCTTCTAGTGGCTGTGCGTGCAAACTGCCATCGTTAATCTTGCAGAGACGGCGAGCTTGAGCGGGGAGTTCTTTGGCGTGAGTGAGCAGGAGTAAGTATTCTGATTAATTATTTTGTATAGTATTTTAAAATGTAACGCCAGTATGCCATATTAAGTTAATGCATACTATTAAGAAGGTATGTAAAATGATGTTCAAGAACTGATATGAATTCATACCCGATAGTTATTTAACGGCCCAGGGATCAAATATTTTAAATATAATTTAATTTTTGATGCACATGATGTTGTATAACGTTAATGAGCGCCGAATATAATCACAAAATGGCATTAACTGTTATCTACACGTCTACATCGCAAGAGAAATGGACGAATCAGTCATATAAAAAAGTTATTCAGTAAATCGCTTGGACAAAAGCGTCTGCTTTGGCCTGTTAAATAACATATAGATAATAAATGCACATTAACGATTGTCACCAATAACATCTATAACTAATGGTTGCCCTTTTAATTTTTCTTTCCTCATAGGTAAAAATACAAACTTTAATTTCTGCTAACATCAGAAAAAGAAGAACCATGACGAACTATGCTACCAACAAAGGTAAGCCATATTAATATAGTATCATTTAGAATATATAGTATAAAATATGGAAAGCAACACTGTAAGAGAGAATAAAATAATAAATTAACCTTGTGTAATACCTATATTGTTATTATTATTTTTATGAACAAATAAGAGCAATTCATTTGTGTTTTATTGTATATTTGCATATACTTTTTTATACTTTGTTCGGATATAAATAAATCAATGGCCAGAGACAAGTTACTTGTGTGTTAAAATCTGTTTACTCACACTGACAAAACAGTGTTTTGATTGTGATTGCTGTATGCAGTGATTTGGATCATCAGCTACAGTAGCTACATTCGTTGTGGGGAAGAGAGGGCCAGAGAGACCATAGCGGCCAAGGTTTACTGGTTTGGCTGGGGTGGACTTCGATGGCACGGACTCCTTCCTTTCTTCTACCGGTCCCTCAGAGGAAGAGCAGCCCCGGATGTCCTGCTGATTCACTGCGGTGGGAACGACTTGGGATGCAGGAAGAGCATCGATCTCGTCACAGCGATGAAGCAGGATCTGCAACATCTCTATCGGCGTTTCCCTCAGATGACCATTGTGCTGTCTGACATCACCCAGAGACGTCGGTGGAGATCGGGCCTTCCGGGGAAAATTGACAAGTCCCGTAAATGGGTGAACAGTGTCATGGCTACCTTTGTCTTGGGAATGCAGGGGGGTATTGTGCATCACTCTCAAATTGTATTTAACAAGCCTCAACTGTTTCTAAGAGACGAAGTTCATTTATCACCTAGGGGCAATTATATTTTTTTTAATAGTTTAGCTGAAGGCTTGAGAGTCTTAATCCAGTAGGGGTGATGCTGGATTAAACTTCTCAACATGTTTTAAACATGAAACAGTTGAAGACTGTTAAATTGTTTTGGGGTTGTTTATGTGCCTTTTGTCTTTAGTTTAATACATGTTCACATTGGTAGACATAACACTGTTCAATAGTCATTGCTCTTTCTCCCTCCACCCTTCTTTCTCCCCTCCATTCATGTATCACCCTAGCCATCCACCCCATGGCCTCTCACTTTTCTTCCCCATGACGAATGTAGCTAGAGAGGGATTGTTTTTGTGTTTCAATAAATAAATATTTATTAATGAAATGATTGAATATTTATTATCAAAACACACAGTAGACACTTCAAGTAGACATACTTTGACAGAAATGTCATGTGGTTTTATTACTTATGGTTTAGAACTTCCCGGGTTTCGGCAACATCTCCCACACTTTGGGGAAGTCGTGGCCTAATGGTTAGAGAGTCGGACTCCCAATCGAAAGGTTGTGAGTTCGAGTCCCGGGCCGGAAGGAATTGTGGCTGGGGGGAGTGCATGTACAGTTCTCTCTCCACCTTCAATACCATGACTTAGGTGCCCTTGAGCAAGGCATCGAACCCCCAACTGCTCCCTGGGTGCCGCAGCATAAATGGCTGCCCACTGCTCCGGGTGTGTGCTCACAGTGTGTGTGTGTGTGTGTTCACTGCTCTGTGTGTGTGCATTTCGGATGGGTTAAATGCAGAGCACAAATTCTGAGTATGGGTCACCATACTTGGCTGAATGTCACTTCACTTCACTTTAATGATACATATTCAGTCAGTAGCCTTCACAGTGAATATTAATAAGGGAGATGTCAAGACACCTTTAGATTACATTAGATTTATCTTTTATTGTCAATGTGTAGAGTACAAGTACAGAAACAATTCAATGCAGTTAGTGTCTAACCAAAAGTGCAAAAAAAGTGTGGTATAGATGTAGTGTATTATAAACAGTAAATGACATGAAAGTAGTATACCGTTAACCTAGTCGTACAGTTTACAGTAAGGATGTTCATTTCAAATTTATTTGTATAGCGCTTTTCACAAAACATATTGTTTCAAAGCAGCTTTACAGAAAATGCCTTTCAGAAATGTATTAATTTAGTGCATAACATATCGCCGGCATCGAGTCGTCTCTTCACAGGTGTTGGGGCATCTGAAGTTTCCATGAGAGGCTGGATACAAACTGGAGCTGACATAGTCTATAACAAAAAAGCAGATGGGAAATAATTAGCATAGCTGCTTTTCATAATATTAATGCATTTGGTCTAATTTAACTGTAGTATAAAAGGTATGAGATGCATTATGTGAACGCTTGGCTAAAGAGATGCGTCTTTAATCTAGTTTTAAACTGGGACAGCAAGTCTGAGCCTCGAACAATATCAGGAAGGCCATTCCAGAGTTTAGGAGCTAAATGTGAAAACACCCTCCCTCCTTTAGTGGACTTAGATATCCTAGGAATGACCAGAAGCCTCAAATTTAGTGATCTTAAAGAGCGCGATGGATTGTAGGGCGATAGAAGATCCGTTAAATACACAGGAGCTAAACCATTTAGGGCTTTATAAGTCAGTAGTAATACTTTGTAATTGTTACAGAACTTAATAGGTAACCAGTATTGTGATGATAAAATTGGTGTTATATGATCATATTTCCTTGACCTAGTGAGAACTCTAGCAGCTGCATTTTGGACTAACTGTAGCTTGTTTATTGAGGATGCAGGAAAACCAGCTAATAAAGCAGTACAGTAATAACAATTGTGTTTCTGAAGCAATAATATTTAGATTTTATGGTTTAATCTCAATTAGATTTTTCAAAGATCCCACAGTGGATTTATTGTTTGACCTAACTAAACGAGGAATAGACACAGTTTCTATAATGTTCTACACTGGTACTTATATCAATTAAGTTGGGAAAGCAAAGAGTGTGATTTGGACTTTGACTAGTCATATGGTGCGTAATGCCTTGGAGATGTTGTCCAACAGAAGAGCCGCTCCGATTCTGCTGGGGTGAAGGCCATCAGCACGGAAGAGCCTAGGTCGCTCCCAGAACAGATTCCAATTATTTACAAAGGGCAGTCTCTGTTCATTACACCATGACATTAGCCATTCATTTAGAGCAAATAATCTACTTAACCTTTCTTGTCCTAGTCGGTACGTGGGAAGCGGTCCAGACACGATGATCGTTGTCTCAATCAGGCTCCTGTAGTCCTTCTTCAGAACCTCCATCTGCCGCAGCCTGATGTCGTTCGTTCCCGCGTGAAGCACAACAGCTCCAACGTGCTCGTCACCGTTCAGGCTGGCAAGCAATATCTAGAACACGAGCACCAGGAAAGCAGTGACTGCGCACCTTACCTATACCTGAGGTAGCTTGGACGTGCCGGACGATGGAATCGATATGTAAAGTATATTAACGGTAGCATAAGAGCAGAACATTGGGTATGGACTGCAGTATGAACAACATAGACAAATACAAATAATACAATATAAACTACAGATGTTGTCTGAGTTATCTAACTTAACTTGGCTTAACAGCCAGGTGACTAATTATAACTAAACTATGTATGTGTGCTTTGTATGTGTGCTGCTCTTCACTGTCCTCAATCTGAGTTAAAGTTCTTTCATACTTAGCAGTGTTCGTTACTGGAAAAACTTGGAAACAGCAATCACCAGCATGTCTGAAAAAGAGAAAGGATGAACAGCATCTTGGCTTTAATTCTCAACATCTAGCCTGGCTTAGTAAGAAGCCCACTCACCACGTCAAGGTGCATGCTCAGAGTGGGTACATAGGACAAGACAAACGTAACAAACAGACGCCACAAACAGATAACACTGAAATATATTTATTGGGCCAATTTCAAATATTTGCATATATTTTAAAAATATATTTCAAATATATTTATTTTGTGTATGGGATATGACACACACACCCATATGAATATGCACGTACAGACATGTGCATGCACAAACACACATTATGCACATACACTCCCTATATTAACAAATATATATGATTGACACAGCCATTCATTTAAAATAAACCTGTTGTTGTGACATATCACTTAGAGTACAATTAGTTTTTGGGCTTGGTTTCTGAATTGCAGGTGTTTGAGTTCTTGACCTATGGTCATGACTGCAGCTGGCTGCTGATGAGGCCGAAACCAGCACATCCAGTGAATTTAATTTTAATTTGCACTATTTTATATATCCTCTATATTAACAAAATATAATCTATATTTTTATTATAGCATTTTATAGAAAATAAACATGATTGAAATCAGATACTCTTACTGTACTTTTACTTAAGTAACGTTATGGTTACTTAGGCCTATATAATGCTTAGGCCTATATAATGATGATTCAAAAATTCATAATCTTGCATTATACAGATGGAGAAAGTGTACTTACCTGAAAAAGCTTAACTCAGAAGAAGAGACTTGCCTCTTAGAACACATGTATGCTTCACAGCAAGACATTTTCGCACGAGGGAAAATATGCTAGCAACAAGTAAATTGAAGTAAATGGGAAGATGAAATCACGAAAAAAAAGGCAACAAACAGTTAACACACTGAATTAACAAAATACCACCTATAACACAATACTTAGATGTCTTGAATGGTGATCAGAAGTTTCTAAGGTCGAAGTATCACGGCTTTCCAGAAATAAGGGCTCAGACTAGCCAGGTGTATATAAAGTTACGTTAAGTGCAAGCAAGCTGAACTCGAACGCTCAATGACGCCTCAGAATAAACTCACATATGTCTGTGTGTGTGTGTGATTTTGGAAATCAAATCATATTGTATAGTAATAATATAATAACATGATATAATATACTAATATTATAATAATTATATATAATATCATATTACGCTATATATAATTACAATATGACATCTTACATTAAAACATTATAGGCCTGACAAAAGAAGTGGCTAAAATCGACTTTTATTATTATTATCGACTCTGAAATTATAGCCTATTTTTGGATTGTAATCGTTTGCCTTTCTGCAGTACTTAGTCATTTTAGTTAGTTTAATTAGCTTATTTTGAACACACACACACATTATATATATATATATATAACAGATAACAAAGAACATGTACAATCATCCAAATTATTAAAATTGATTCAAATAGCACATGCACACATACATGCATAAACGCACACATTCAAAAATGTTTGTTTCCTTCTATCTACATCAAACCGAATAGTAACCCATCCAAAACAGACATATATAATCCAGGAACCATACTGTCAGTATACAATATCCCCTCGAGTCATTTTCGTATCGATTCAATATAGGCTGTTCATTTATAGTCTCTTAAATTGCTTATTGTTCTACATGATTTCATCTCTTCACGTAAAACATTTGCCCATAGGCTAATATTCAAATAATTGTGAGCTAGGTGTTAAATCATGCAGTTTAATAATAAATCATGGTCAAAAACACTTGAAAAAAAACTTTTTTCTTTATTTCACGTTATGTAGGCTATGACATTTTGTAGATGGCTTTCGACCAGGATGAAAGGGATCACATTCATCTTCAAGCGTAGATCTGTAAATAAATAAAAGAACGTTAACCGCGATTGACATTGAGATTTTTCTTACACTGCCTGTATAATTTCCTGATAATTTCTCCATTCCCGTCAATATACCGGCCGTTACCCATACTTCATTATTTAATTAAGTAGATAAATTATTAAAGTTCGTGGATAAAAGCTACTTCATATGTATTCACTTGCCACGTACCGAATTATTTCCAATTCCCCAAAAACGTTGTTTAAATATTTTGTCCCATTGCTTTTATGGACTCTATATCTATGGAATTCTCTCTTGACGTCGTCTGCGAGCTTCTCCTCCTGTCTGTACGGTCATTTCTCTACTGTGCGACAGAGAGTCGCGTGGTTATGACGCAATTGTTAGCTTATTTTTACAAAAACTGTTTCTACGGGGCCATAATGTAACATAGAAGGTAATGGAGCCCTTTATACATTGTCGTGTATTTGTAGAAATAAATAATGGACAAATGGAGTCTTTAAACGCCTCAGATGTAAAGTTATTCGCTGTCAAAGTGACGCCAAAATGAATGGGATGTCAATGGGATGCTAACGCAAGTGAAGTTCTGCTATAAGATGGCAGCCCCCAGCCGACTTCAACTTCCGGTCGACTTCCTTGCCGCCTGTCTGTTTCACGCTGAATCACACATGCGCAGTATCATCAGTTCCTCAGTTCTCGAATCGGACGTGTCTGACAGAAACGGATTTTGACTCGTGAACGAGTCAATGTTTTGTTCGTTATCTGGCTCGGCTCGATGTTCATCTTCATTTCTCCCCTCACAGCAGTTCAGTCAGTGTACTGTTTGAGTACATGAATTACTCCGGGATATTGGTTTGTTTGAACTCAGAGGGAGTGTCAGCCACATTAAAAAAGTTAACAGCTTAAGTCATTTGTGGATTAATTAGACTGCTTTGATTTCAACTCTCTCTCACACCAGACACGGAAGAGAAGACAATGCTGAATAAAGTCAAAGTTTTTGCTATTTTTGGACCAAAATGTATTTTCGATGCTTCAAAAAATTCTAACTGACCCTCTGATGTCACATGGACTACTGTGATGATGTTTTTCTTACCTTTCTGGACATGGACAGTATAACGTACACACAGCTTCAATGGAGGGACTAAAAGCTCTCAGACTAAATCTAAAATATCTTAAACTGTGTTCCAAAGATAAACGGAGGTCTTACGGGTTTGAAACAACATGAGGGTAAGTTATTAATTATATAAATTTGCTATCTGGGTGAACTAACCCTTTAAGAGCATGCTCACAGATAAAAACAACAGCATTGGATGAAGTGGAATAGAATCCTGAACAGGCCTTAAAAATAGGTTCTTGCCCTACTCTGTCAGATTTTGCTATTTCCTATTTAAAGAGTGGGTATAGTACAATTCGATAACGAATAATGCTACCTGTAAAATGATAGTTTATTAACATCTACACCTATCACAAACCTAAACCTACCCTTACAGAAATGCAAATACATTAAATAATTGCTTTTTAGAATGAAAAAGAACACAATATTGATGTGCGCATACACAGTAAACCCTGGTAGGACAATCTGACAGGTAGGATAAAATATCAGGACACCGGCCCTTGTCTGACAGCCTATCAGAATTACCGGCCCAAGTCTGACCCAAACAAAAAAATCAAAATGTAAATACAAATTAAAGTGTAAACACATGTAGCAAATTTATCCTTGTGTCACAGGTGATGGCGTTACGGTGACGCGGAGAGACACAGAGGAGACAAACTGTTGAATAAAGTCATTATTTTCACATGCAAAATGTATTCTCATCTCTTCATAACGTTACGGTTGAACCACTGATGGCAGATTCTGACGAACGATGCCTTTCATACTTTTTTTGGACATTGACAGTGTAATTTACTTGGCAGTGAATGAGACAATCACAATCGTTTATTAACGTCTTAGTGGCCTAGTGGTTAGAGAGTTTGACTCCTAACCCTAGGGTTTTGGGCAGTGGTGGAAGGAGTACTGAAAATTTGTACTTGAGTACAAGTACTGTCACATTGATGAAATAATACTCAATTAAAAGTTAAAGTACTGCTGTCAAAACAGTACTTAATTAAAAGTAAAAAGTACTCCTCTCAAAAAATACTCAGAGTACAAGTTACTAGTTACTTTTTAGCTGGCGATATTTAATTACCAAAAAATATTAATATCAAAGATCTACAATATATGGATGGATAATGGATGGATAAAATAATTATCTTATTGACAAAGTATGTTAATTAGTGGTCATGATACAGGGATTTCTAACTTCAATACCTTGGTTGGATAGGAGTGGTTAAAGGGGTCCTATTATGCTCTTTTACAATGTTGTGAATTTGTTTTGGGGGTGTACTAGAACATGCTCCCATGCATGTTTGGGGGGGTGCAATAGAACATGCTCCCATGCTTGGTGGTTCGAAAAACATACACACTACACACTGACTAAAATTCAAAAAGTGAAAAAGCATAATAGGACCCCATTAAGAATATCTGCTTGTTACGTCTGACATCATCCTTCACCACTTCTGGGACCTTATGCTCCTACAGATGCCCCCCCCCCCCCCCCCCCCCAAAAAAAAAAACTGATTCAGCTAAAATATCAGTGTCTGTAGTGTGCACAGCAAATTACGCTTAGCTTAAATACGTAATATTAATGAAATGGTGTTAATAAATGGCTGCTGAGATAGTATTCTCAAGTGAAATGAGTAGAGGCTTGGACCCGGAAACAGCAGTCCTTACACCATACTTATCAAGAGGATTCTCCCAAGCCATCAAGATTCAAGATTCTTGACTCTCTTGAATGATTACCTATTGAAATTAAGAGTTCTCTTACGAGAGCTCTCTCGTACTGCGTCTTAGCTAAGACGCTACGGGAAAAGTCTCTTTTCACGAAATACTGAAGCAAAAAATTATCCTTAATTTTGTATTTTTGTAAAGCGCATTTGCAGCAGTACACAGCCATAGGCGAGACGGCTCATTCGCTCATTGGCTTGTTCTGCGGCAACTGCACAGCCTATCGAGCGCAGGCTGATGCAACATCAGACCAATAAGGGCGCTTCGCGCCCTTCTTGCCACTTCCCGCCGAAACGGGTGTGGCCCAACCTATAAAAGGAGCTAGAAAAGGCTGACTCACCTGATTTTTCATCTCTTCAGTGAAGCTCACGCATCGCTGGATCACGAGGAAGCAAGCGCCATCTGAAAGAGCATATCAGCAGGACGAGCCATCCTGAAGCCGCTGGCATCGCCGCCTTCCACTGCCATTCCTGCTGCGCTATCCGGCGCCCATATCCTTTACATCCTTGATCTGTTATATCCTGTGTGTGTGTTCGCCCTGCGACGCACATTCACAAAAGAGCTGCGTCTTTTTAAAGATGCCCTCGTGCGGCTCGTGCAGAGCCCCGCTCAGCGAAGGAGATCGTCACGTCATCTGCGTCTCCTGTCTGGGTGAGGACCATGCAGCGCTCGCGCTCGCTGACGGCGGATGCCCTCATTGCGAGATAATGCCTATGGTGACTTTGAGGACTCGCCGGGATTCCTTCTCGAAGCCTGCATCATCCGCTGCGCCGCAGCGCCGTAAGAAGCGCCGCTCGCAGCGCCTACCAGAACTGTCTCCAGCTCAGCCAAGCTCGTCGGTTCCCTCCGCTTCGCCGGCCTCCCCTGCATCGCTTCCCGATGTTCAGCGTCCGCTTATTGCCGACGCGTCATCTGAGAAAGTGGATCTCAGGCCCGCGTCGGAGGAAGAAGACACGTGCTCTCTGCTTGCTTCGGGCAGTGAGGGTTGGGCGAGCTCCGTGGATCTCGCGCCCGCTGCTCAGAGGCCCAGCAGACGGGGGGATATCGATAAGGAGCTGATGCGTGTACTCTCGCTGGCCGCGGCGAGCCTCGGCCTCGAGTGGTCTGCACCAGCGCCCCCTTCACGTTCCCGGCTGGATGGTAGCTATCTTCCGGTTGAGCGCTCTTCCTCAAGCTCAAAGCACGCCCCTTTTCTTCCTGAGCTTCACGAAGAAGTGGCGAAAGCTTGGGATGCTCCATTCTCGGCGAGAATCCGCTCATCTGTTTCGCCAGCATTCTCCACACTGGACGGTGCTAAGAACAGAGGCTACCTGTCACTTCCGCCGGTGGAACAGGCTATAGCAGCGCACCTTTGCCCACCTTTTGCCTCTGCTGGACGGCGGACTAAGGCGGCGTTGCCATCCAAAGCCTGCCGCATGACGTCATCGCTGCTTGCACGGATATTCTCTGCTGCTGGGCAGGCTGCGTCTGCGCTACACACCATGGCTACGCTACAGATTTTCCAGGGCGATCTTCTCTGCAAGCTGGATGAGATGGGACCTGAAGCGATCTGTCTCGCGGATCTGAGGAGTGCTTCGGATCTCTCCCTCCGTGCTACTAAGTCCGCTGCACAGGCCATGGGCCGGGTTATGGCTTCCGCTGCGGTGGCTGAGAGGCATTTGTGGCTGACGCTTTCTGACATCAAGGAGTCTGAGCGCGCTGCGTTCCTTGACGCGCCGCTAACTCCTGCCGGCCTCTTCGGATCTTCCGTCAACGAGTTTGTGGAGAGAATCGCCGAGGACCAGAAAGCTTTGCAGACGTTCAAGCACTTCTTGCCGAAGCGCTCCAGTTCTGCAGCTAGCCGCTCTAGACCGGCCCCACAGAGCTCTCAGTCACGCCCACCGCCTCCTGCTGCGTCATCGCGACAGCGTCAGCAACGCAGCTCGG
Source organism: Carassius carassius (assembly GCF_963082965.1). Taxonomy (NCBI): domain Eukaryota; kingdom Metazoa; phylum Chordata; class Actinopteri; order Cypriniformes; family Cyprinidae; genus Carassius; species Carassius carassius. Next base: position 10,534,770 of record NC_081756.1, read on the forward strand.
GACCCCGTTCTCGCTCTTCAAGCCGTCGCCCCGCGCCGCGGGAGCCGCGGCAGAGGATTGTGGTGAAGCCAGAAGCCCCGAAAGCATCCTAGCACTGCTGGGAAAGCGCCGTTGTTCGAGTTCCGCTGCGGCCGAGCTCTCACCCAAGCGCGCCGCTGTTGCAGTTCCAAGAGTTGTGACTGCCTCAGTGTCTTCTGCAATACGCAAGCCTGCACGAGTGCCCGCTTGTCTGCACACAAAAGCCGTTATCACGGCTACCCAGATGTTTCACAAAAAGTGTGTTTTTTCTGGTGTTCCGGCCACGGCCGATGGTGCTATAAATGTTGTGACGATGCCCACTCCTCAGTGCCCATCTCCACATGTAAGCACAGCCCTGCACACAGGGCCTGCGCCCATAATGTCGACTCAAGTCGGTCGCGCACACTGCATAGTAAGCGTGCCCACCCCTCAGTGCACACAATTACAATGCCACATGCGTCATGTGGTTTCTGTAAAAACGAAGCCTGTGCACGCTCGTTCGGCCACGGCCGATGGTGCTATTAATGTAGTGACGATGCCCACTACCCAGTGCCCATCTCCACATGTAAGCACAGCCCTGCACACAGGGCTAGCGCACATAAGATCGACACAGATCGGTCGAGCGCGCCGCATAGTAAACGTGCCCACTTCCCAGTGCCCACATACACTATGTCACATACGGCGCGGGGCTTCTGTAAGAACGAGGCCCGTGCACGTACATTCTGCACAGGCAGACAGCGAGTTGAAAGTGGTAAATGTACACACATGCAGCCCACGGTTACTCGCAGATATATCAATTCCCACGGGACCCGCTCAGCCTCCCCCCAGTCGGTTAAGCGCCGGAACGGGGTCGAGGAAGAGCGATCTGCCCGCTGTGATCAGCGCGCTCCCCGCCTCAGATGTGCAGCACACTCGAGCGCCGCCGTTGCCCAGTCAACAGAGCGCGCTTCGCATCCAGCCCTTAGCCATTCATGCAGATGCATGGTCAGCGCTTCAAGGGGTTTCGGATTGGGTGCTAGGCATTATAAAGAGAGGCAACTCGCTACAGTTTTCTCGACGCCCACCGCGCTTTTGAGCGTGCGTCGAAACTACGGTCAAAACAGAAGTAGCACACATACTTCGGGCCGAAATATCAAAACTGTTGAGCAAAGGGGCTGTAGAGCCTGTGTCTCAAGCTCAAAGCGAGGGGGGGCTGTACAGCAGATACTTTCTGGTGCCCAAGAGAGACGGGGGTCTCAGGCCCATACTGGATCTAAGTCAGCTGAACAAGGCATTGATGAAACGCAGTTTCAAAATGCTCACGACCAGGAAGCTCCTCGCGCAGATTCGCAGAGGGGACTGGTTCATGTCAATAGATCTGAAGGACGCGTATTTTCAAATACAGATAGCGTCAAACCACAGGCGATATTTGAGATTGGCCTTCAAGGGCCAGGCATACCAGTTTACAGTCCTGCCATTCGGCTTGTCCGTAGCTCCTCGTACGTTTACGAGGTGCATGGATGCAGCGCTCGCTCCTCTCAGACTCAGAGGCATACGAGTGTTGAATTATTTGGACGACTGGCTGGTTCTGGCCCGATCGCGAGCGGAGCTCGTGGACCACAGGGCTGTTTTACTCGATCACCTCGAGAAGCTCGGCCTCAGTGGCAATTGGGCGAAAAGTTCGCTGAACCACAGTCAGACGATCCTGTTTCTGGGTATAGTTCTGAACTCGTGTTCCATGACGGCGCGGCTGTCACCACAGCGCGCGATGGGCATTCAGCGCGCAGCGAGTTCTTTCCGCTGCGGCGCGACCGTGTCGCTCAAACACTGTCAAAAGATGCTAGGTCTCATGGCCTCAGCATCTCCGGTTCTGCGGCTGGGCCTGCTCCGCATGCGCCCCCTGCAGTTCTGGCTGAAGGCTCGGGTGCCGCGCAGAGCGTGGGCATCTGGCCGGCTGCATTTCAAGGTCGATCAGAGCTGTGTTGCGGCTCTAGCACCTTGGACAGCGAACGGCTGGTACCGATCAGGTGTAAGCCTGGGGACTTCCCCGAGTGTGAAAATGGAGTTTGACGGACGCCTCCACTTCGGGATGGGGAGCGCTGCTCAAAGGCAGACCGTCTTTTGGCCTATGGTCAGAACGGGAAAAGCTCCATCATATCAACTGCCTGGAAATGCTGGCAGTGGAGAATGCGCTGACACGCTTTTGTCCCCATATCAAGGATCACCACGTCGTAGTCCGTTCGGACAACATGTCCGTGGTGTCCTACATAAATCACCAGGGCGGTCTCGGGTCCCGAAACCTGTGCAGGCTGACGGAACGCCTCCTGATTTGGGCTCAGCGCAACGTGCGCTCGCTGAGAGCAGTGCATGTGCCTGGGCTGCAGAATCTGGGTCCAGACAGGCTGTCCAGAGGCAATGTTCCTACGGGCGAATGGTCTCTACACCCGCAAACAGTCCGGCTGTTGTGGGAGAGATTTGGCATGGCGGAGGTGGACCTCTTCGCGTCCCACGAAAACGCTCACTGCCCCGCGTTCTTTTCCAAGAACGAAAGCGCGCTGTCACGGAGATGGCCGTGCTGCCCGCTTTATGCATTCCCTCCTGTCTCCCTCCTTCCGCAGGTGATAGAACGGGTGAGAGAAACGAGATGTTCAATACTGCTTGTAGCACCTCTTTGGAAGAACCAACCATGGTTCCCAGATTTGATGCAGTTAGCAGATGTCGCCCCGTGGCCGGTACCATTGAGGAGGGACCTCCTCTCGCAGGCCAGGGGCTCGATTTGGCACCCTCAACCGGAGTTGTGGTCCCTCCATGTGTGGGCGCTCAACGGTTACCCGCTGATCTCGCAGTGGGAGTGCTAAATACCATCACTCAGGCTAGAGCTCCGTCGACACGACATCTGTATGCCTCGAAGTGGTCGGTGTTCTCCAGCTGGTGCACAGCTCGAGGTTATTCACCCCTTAGTTGTGAGGTGACGGAGGTCCTCTCCTTCCTACAGGAGCTGTTGGATAAGGGCAGAGCCCCATCCACGCTCAAAGTTTATGTGGCGGGCATCGCGCCATTTTCTGAAATGGCGTCCGGTCAGTCAATAGGAAGGAACGATTTAGTCATCCGGTTCCTCAGAGGAGCTAGGAGGCTGAATCCTCCCAGACCTCCGTCAGTCCCTATGTGGGACCTCGCAGCGGTTTTGGAGGCCTTGAAGGGTCCCCCTTTTGAGCCTATTTAATCGGTTAGCCTTCAACATCTGTCGTTCAAGACAGTATTCTTGTTGGCTCTCGCTTCTGTGAAGCGTGTGGGTGATTTGCACGCGCTCTCTGTGAGCCAGTCGTGCTTGGAGTTTGGGCCCAATGACTCAAGGGTCATACTCAAACCTAGGCACGGTTATGGGCCGAAATCCCTCAACACACCGTTTCGGTCTCAGGTTATTGCCCTGTCTGCCCTGCCGGTGCCAGGGGAGGATGGAGACTCGAGTCTTCTTTGCCCTGTCAGGGTTTTAAGAGCTTATGTGTCTCGCTCTTCTGCCTTTCGGCAGACGGAGCAGCTCGTTCGGTGGACGTTCCAAGGGAATGGCTGTTTCGAGACAGACTCTATCCAGATGGATAGTTGACGCCATAGCGTTAGCTTACGCTTCCAGGGGCCTTCAGTGCCCGTTGGGCGTCAGAGCACACTCCACAAGAGGCGTCGCCTCGTCGTGGGCGTGGTCTACTGGGATCTCCTTGCAGGATATATGTATGGCGGCAGGTTGGGCCTCGCCGTCTACATTTATCAGGTTCTATAACCTGGAGGTCCCCCCGTTGCAAGCAAGGCTGTTGTCGGTATAGTCGAATCAGGGCCCTGAGGGGAATTATAAGTTCACGAGCGCTATGCGCTGCCGACTGTTATATGGGCAGTATTGCGTAAGACCCGCATTGCCACATTGGTCAGGCCTTGCCTCGGCTGTGTGATGTCATATTGCCGCATCTACGGATGCTGCTAGATATAGGACGGAGGGCTTTTTCCCTTTTCTGTCCTGGACTCTCTGTGAGTCCCTCAGGTGACTCTGCACTGTAAATCCTGGGCGTTGCTTCAGGTTTATTGGTGTGTGATCCCTGCGCGCACGGCGTTTTACATTGGGTTCCCGTTGCATCTTAGCTAAGACGCAGTACGAGAGAGCACTCGTAAGAGAACGTACTTGGTTACTAAACGTAACCTCGGTTCTCTCTAGAAGAGCGAACGAGTACTGCGTTCTCTGCCGTGCGTACGATTCACTCTGGTTAGCTTCGGCGATGAAATAAATCAGGTGAGTCAGCCTTTTCAAGCTCCTTTTATAGGTTGGGCCACACCCGTTTCGGCGGGAAGTGGCAAGAAGGGCGCAAAGCGCCCTTATTGGTCTGATGTTGCATCAGCCTGCGCTCGATAGGCTGTGCAGTTGCCGCAGAACAAGCCAATGAGCGAACGAGCCGTCTCGCCTATGGCTGTGTACTGCTGCAAATGCGCTTTACAAAAATACAAAATTAAGGATAATTTTTTGCTTCAGTATTTCGTGAAAAGAGACTTTTCCCATAGCGTCTTAGCTAAGACGCAGTACTCGTTCGCTCTTCTAGAGAGAACCGAGGTTACGTTTAGTAACCGAGTACGTTTTTACTAATAATTTGAAATGATCGGTTGTTTCCTCTGTCTCAAAGTAGATTTGTATTGGCTGATTATGGTTTCTGTAAACATTTGTTAATCAAATACACAACTGACGCTGACTGGTCTGTGCCTTTTTATTTATTTATTCAAAATAAAATAAAATGGAGATGATTAAAATAGAGATGATATGGGTCTTATCTCTAGGGTTACCTACTTCACATAGCCTAGTTGTGTCCAGTGTTTCTACATTTTTCACGTACATGTTATAATGGCTTTCCTTCATGTTGATGACAAGAAAAATGGCAATTGATTTACAGTTGAGATACAGGTTGAAATGCAATATATATATATATATATATATATATATATATATATAAATAAATAAATATATATATATATATATATAAATAAATAAATAAATATATATATATATATATATATATATATAACGACTCAATGTATTGTTCGTTATCTGGCTCGGCTCTGTGTTCATCTTTAGTTCTCTCTTCACAGCAGTTCAGTCAGTGTACTGTTTCAGTACATGAATTACTCGGGGATATTGGTTTGTTTGAATTTAGAAGGAGTGTCAGCAACATTAAAAAAAGTTAACAGCTCAAGTCATTTGTGGATTAATGCGTATTGGAGACACGAACCGTTTAAAACGATTCAGTTCGATTTGGTGAACTGGTTCAAAAAGATCCAGTTACATCGAATGATTCGTTCGCGAACCGGATATCACAAACTGATTTGTTTTGAACTCTCTCTCACAACAGACACGGAAGAGAAGACAATGCTGAATAAAGTCGTAGTTTTTGCTATTTCGGACCAAAGTGTATTTTCGATGCTTCAAAGAAATCTAACTGACCCTCTGATGTCACATGTGGGAAGTCGTGGCCTAATGGTTAGAGAGTCGGCTCCCAATCGAAAGGTTGTGAGTTCGAGTCCCGGGCCGGCAGGAATTGTGGGTGGGGGGAGTGCATGTACAGTTCTCTCTCCACCTCAGGGACTTAGGTGCCCTTGAGCAAGGCATCGAACCCCCAACTGCTCCCCGGGCGCCGCAGCATAAATGGCTGCCCACTGCTCCGGGTGTGTGCTCACAGTGTGTGTGTGTGTGTTCACTGCTCTGTGTGTGTGCATTTCGGATGGGTTAAATGCAGAGCACGAATTCTGAGTATGGGTCACCATACTTGGCTGAATGTCACTTCACTTTCACTTTCACATGGACTACTTTGATGATGTTTTTCTTACCTTTCTGGACATGGACAGTAGACCGTACACACAGCTTCAATGGAGGGACTGAGAGCTCTCGGACTAAATCTAAAATATCTTGAACTGTGTTCCAAAGATAAATGGGTTTGGAACAACATGAGGGTAAATTTTTAATGACATAATTTTGCTATTTTGGTGAACTAACCCTTTAACCCCTGTCTGTAACCATAGTCACAGTGAGTGAAGTAAATATAATTTTTTTATATTACATCGCTTGAGTAATCAGTGCTGCCAAGTTCGTGATTTTTTCTTCCATTGGAAGAGAAAACTTTGGGGGGACTTAATAGAGGAAGAAGAACTTTGGGGTAAAACGTGAATGGGATAGTTTGGAATAGAATGGGAATGATTGCTTTACAGACCTGGAAACCCTAACAAATCAAATCTACCAAAGTATTTGAATCCAAACTGTGGACTGATGGAGAAACTTAAAGGGATGTATGTATGTTTTTGACCCTTCTAAATCCAAAAAATAACATAATATGTTTGTATATATTTAGGAAACATATTATGTTTACATAGCTGTTACTTGAAATAAAATAAACATTACCTAAAATGTAAAAGGTTGTGGGTTCAATTCCCAACGAACACACATACTGGTAAAAAAAAATGTGTAGCCTGAATGCACTAAGCCGCTTTGGATAAAAGTGTCTGCTAAATGCGTAAATGTAAAATAAAATAACATATTTTTTAACATAACTTTTTACTTAAGCCAGTAGCCAAGGCAACTAAAATAACTGAAAATGGACAATATAAAAAAACAATAAAAAATATTAACAAAAACTGTAATTGTATCTAAGTAATATACAATAACACAGGACGAAAAAGTTATGCTACCACTACATATAAATCAGTACATGCTACTTTATTATTCATTTATCTATTTACACGTGTGTGTGTGTGTGTGTGTGTGAATGGTCCATATATTTTTTATAATTTTATTTTTTAGCAAAAAAATCCGCCAAATAACATTAGTAAAAACGTCAAGACAAACAGATATTGTTTTTTTTTATCATTTTTATTAAATAAAATATTTTTATAAGATTTAATTTTTTATAAAGCCTTTTTTATTTCTTCCTAATAACATATTCCTTTTAAAACAGCCAAACTATGCTTTAAAAACAAAGCTAAAACTATGCTTTTAAAACAAAGCCAAACTGTGATTTTAAAACAAAGCTAAAACTATGCTTTTAAAACAAAGCCAAACTGTGATTTTAAAACAAAGCTAAAACTATGCTTTTAAAACAAATCACTTTATGGCTCTGAGTCTGATCAAAGTCCTTTCAGGCAAGTCGTGCCACTCGGGCGCCATCTTGGCAACGCCTCCGAATGGTTCTGAACTCTGGGGTGCTCCGAGCTCTCTGATTCTTTAGTAGTGGGCTCACATGAGGGCTTGAGTTTCCAATTTCCATCAGCATGTGAATTCATAGTGCTTTTTCACTGGAAGGTGTGTCCAACCCTAGGAAAGAGAAAGTCAGAGGATTCTTCACACTGACTGTCTTCACTCAGGTCTTTCTTCTAGTCGTCATATATTATAGTATAACAAGATTGTTAAAAGGAACTCACTTCACTGATCATATTTTAAATCTACATCATATATGATTCAGAATTGAAGATGACAGCACAGATGTAGTTTCCTACTCTCGTCTGTTACACTGGCTCAACTCTGAAACCAATGCTGTTTCAATCCTCTGACTCTTCTAGATCCACTGTTTTACACCAGTCATGCAGCAAGATCTGCTCGAGGGTCAGCCGTTCAGTTGGATCACGGTTTAGGCACTGGATGATCAGATCACGGCATTCTGTTTTCAGGAAAGAGCTGGTTAGTCATGACCATGTGACTAATGTTAGCATGCACAAAACAGCTGAAACGTGGTTAATTTAAGGTTAAGGGAATTTACAATTATTAGAAACATAACTCTGAACACATAATTCTAACCTCTAACATCAGTTGGTAAGTACTAAAGTCTGTGTTTTAGACAGGACATTCTCTACCAATGTTTGTTAATTCTGTGCAGAAGCTGTATGTGTGTGTTGTCAGTGCTATTCTCTCACCTTTGGATAAATCTGGGTTTTCAAACCTAATTTCAGCTTGTGTGATTTCAGTTATACTGCAAAATGGAGAACACGTGTTCACCATCTCATACAACAACACTCCTAGAGCCCAGACGTTTGTAGAGATGGCGTAGAATCTGCCACAGGTGAAGAGCTCAGGTGGGAAGTAAGCCTGTATTCCTGTAAGCAAGACATGTTCAGCATTGAGCAATTCTTATAAGAATCACATGATCAGTAATAAGTCACTAAATACTGGTTTCCACACTGTTACACAAAATGCCAGCTCACCTCTATATTGACTGCGATCATAGCCATTACTACTAATAAGATGACCACAGCCAAAGTCTATTAACTTGAGCTCCAAAGTGTGTTTTCTCAACAGGATATTGTCTGGATGAATATCATTATGAAAAACACCGCACTCAATGCAGTGCTGTACTGCTTGCACCGCCTGACACATGATGAGCCGTGCTGTTGTCTCATTCATGTTAGGGTTATTGTTGATGAAGTCCAACAAGCTCTCGCAGGGATCCGGATTCTCCATCACGAGAGTGAATACTTGAGGGTGCTCAAACCACTCATATAGTTGGATGACGTAGGGGCTTATGGGTCCTTGACTCATCGTTAGCATCAGCGCAACTTCAGTAATGAGAGGTTTGAGATGTACATTCTACAGAAAAGATGCGACAAAAGGTTAGTTTGGTAAAAGAATATGTATCATTTTTAAATGTACTGTACTTTACATTGCTTTGAACTTTGTTGATTTAATAAACGGAGTCAAAGTTGAATTCATGCTTAATGTTATGTACAAGTGAATTAACTACAGTAATCAGCACTTAAACAACTAAATACATATTATGTTTTGCCAGCTTACAGTTTGAAGATAATGATCCCGTACAGTTTTTTTAATACGTTTGATGGCAACCTGCAAAAGGTAAAAAAACACAGTTGAGCATATTGAACACCTAACCTTAACCTAACCATGAAGAACTGAGTATTTAAGATTAAAATCTTTAGGTTCCCTCAAATATTTTTCAGATTCTAGTGTAAGAGCAAAATGTTCTTCTACCTTTTTGCCATCGGAAATACGGATTCCCTCATACACTTTGCCATAGCCTCCTTCTCCAATAATATTTTGCACTATATAGCGAGTGCTAATGGATTCTGAAGAAAAGAAAAACACATACTGTACAAAAGAACACATTATATATTGTATTATATAAATATATTATACAGTGTGTTATACATTATAAAAGCTGGCTAGATCATTTTAAGTTGCATAAAATGCTTAAAGCAGTCTAATGAGTTATTATTTTTTTCTACTTCAAGATTGGTAATAACTTACAAAGTAATGTGCATAAAAAAAAATTTCAAATTGAAATAAAATAATAAACTAGGCTAACTGCTAGATGGTTAATTCTTAAAAGGCACAGTCTTAATTCATACAATTGGTGCCTTGTGACCATAAACAATATTAATATAGAAAGAATAAATAAGGCACAAACTAACAGCAGATGCCAGCTAACTGCAAATTAACTTCAGTATAAGCATATTTCAAATAAACTTATTTGAAACCAGTTTATTACTTCAATTACATGAATCTTGTTATAATGATCACAGATTTACCATCAGTTGGGACGCAGTCTGAAGGCTCTGGGACAGGTGACAGCTCAGGATCATCCAGTTCTGGTGGAGGCACAAAAGGCTCCACTTTGTTCTGGCAGCAGAAAGGCTTTTTCATAGTCTTCCACACGCTCTTGAAGAAAGAGTGGATTCTTCTCCTCTTCCTATGTTCTTCTGTACCCTTTTTTGTAACTAATATCAACAAATTTAATATCAGCTATTGGAGATCTAGCTACACGGATGTCCCCTGTTTGTAATGCAATTTTATTCTCACCTGAAGCCTCCAATTTCGGTCTGTCTGTACTGCCCTCAGAGATGACGTTAGGTGTAGAGTCATCTAATCTGGATGCTGTCTTTAGGTTCAGGCAAGTTGAAGCCCTTACTGGCTCAACAAGCACTTCACCTGGAAGTGTAAAGCTGGACTGCTCTGGGCAGCCATCCGAACTGGATAAAGCGGCATCGCTCCATCCTTCCAGGCAAGGTGTAGAGTTGTCAAACTGTGGGTCCTGCTGTGGTAGACAGTCCACTGTGTTCTTGGAGCAGATGGGAAGCTTCACAGCCTTACGTACTTTCTTGAAGAAAGATGAAATTATGTTCTTCTTACTCTTGCTGGCATGCTTTTCTGAAACTAAGAAAAACAAATAGAAAATACTATTAGTGGCAAATATGACCCAGGGTTATCATCATTAACTAAAACTAAAACATTTTTAATTCCATTGGCAACTAACGTTAACTGAAATAGGTTGAAGCACTAAAAAAACTGAAGAAAAAAAACTGAAACTGAGACTCTTGGTGTTAATGGAATAAAATGGAATAATTTATATTTGCAAATAGATAGATCTACATTATTTCATGAATATTTCTTACATTTTTATATTTTGTGCATTTTTAAATTGTAAAAATCACAAGTCGACCACTAGTGTTAATTACCAGCAAAAATCAAATACAGTAGCCTGTGCTCTCCAAAGCTCCAGAGCAAATTACAGAAACAATACAAAAATAACTCCAAGCCCCACTATAACCCATCTATTGCTTTCCTGAATTTGTGAGATGTGTGTTAATCAGAGTTGAACAGTTTCAAACATATTTCTAAACTCACCTGTTGAGCTCTTCTCCACAGGAGGGGCCTCGATGACACTCAGCTGGCTCTCTACACTCTCCTCAGACACGGACGATAATCTTGAAGACATATTGTCCGGTGAAAATGTATCAAAATGTATTGCAAATTCACTCAGAAAATTAGCGTCTGTACACATATGATACTCCTACCAGCATTTGAATCCTCAGAAAGATTCAGCGATATCGCGGCTGCTGTGTGACGTCATGGAAATGGAACGCAATTTGCATAATGGATTTGAGAGAAGGAGCGCGATGTGATGTGCATTTTTAAACATTAGGCTTGTTTGAGATGCATTTGTTTTGGGTGCTGTTGGAGTGAAATAAACGCAGTCAAGACTGACAAATTCTTATCTCTCCAAGTGGGACAAATCAACGAGATCAAAGGCAGATATCGCGTTATTCACACTCACGTACTGTGTTGCCAATATACATAATATAATTTCAGTTCTGTTGCTTTTATATGTAAATAAATATGACGATCAAGACACTCAAAGTGCTTGCTATTTGATTCCATACGAAAAGTGTATTTATCATACATTTTTAGTTTTTTAAAGAAATATGACAACAATCACATATCTCATGAGCTCGCACTGTCACCGTGTTTGGGAACGATCATGCATAATTTAAATATACAACCAGGGATTTAAATTGTTTAAATTTATTACTCGGGGGGCTCGACATTAACGCCAAACAAGTAAGTTCGGTTCGGTAAGAATCGGTTGAGTCAAAGTTTCATTAACCCATAAACATAATGAATCAGCTGTTTGAACAATTTGCTTGAATAAACAACTCAAATCACTCTTTTAACGCTCAGTACTTGCACCTACTGTTGTTTTAGTTTAGTTTAAAAGTATAATTTCCACCATCATTTTTTTTGTTTGAATATTCAAAAAAATAAATAAAATAAAATCCCATTATTAGGATTGGACAGTGAGAGCAGAACAAACATGTCACATGTTTTAAACTCAACAAAATGGTAAATATTAAGAGCATGCTCACAGATAAAAACAACAGCATTGGATGAAGTGGAATATAATCCTGAACAGGCCTCAAATATAGGCCCTTGCCCTACCCTGTCAGATTTTGCTACTTCCTATTTAAACAGTGGGTATAGTACAATTCGATAACGAATAATGCTACCTGTAAAATGATAGTTTATTAATGTCTACACCTATCACAACCCTAAACCTACCCTTACAGAAATGCAAATACATTAAATAATTGCTTTTTAGAATGAAAAAGAACACAATATTGATGTGCGCATACACAGTAAACCCTGGTAGGACAATCTGACAGGTAGGATAAAATATCAGAATTACCGGCCCGAGTCTGACCCAAACAAAAAAATCAAATTGTAAATACAAATTAAAGTGTAAATACATGTAGCAAATTTATCCTTGTGTCACAGCTGACGGCGTTACGGTGACTCGGAGAGACACAGAGGAGACAAACTGTTGAATAAAGTAATTATTTTCACATACAAAATGTATTCTCATCGCTTCATAACGTTACGGTTGAACCACTAATGGCAGATTCTGACGAACGATGTCTTTCATACTTTTTCTGGACTTTGACAGTGTAATTTACTTGGCAGTGAATGAGACAATCACAATCGTTTATTAACGTCTTAGTGGCCTAGTGGTTAGAGAGTTTGACTCCTAACCCTAGGGTTGTGGGCAGTGGTGGAAGGAGTACTGAAAATTTGTACTTGAGTACAAGTACTGTCACATTGATGAAATAATACTCAATTAAAAGCAGTGTTGGGAAGGTTACTTTGGAAATGTAATAGGTTACAGATTACAAGTTACCCTGTTTAAAATGTAATAGTAGTGTATCTTTTTTAATTACTTTATTAATGTAACTAATTACTTTTGAGTACTTTTTGATTACTTTTCTAAATTTGTGAAAATTAAAGAATAATAAATAAAAGCATATACATCAACTCAAATACAGTTATCTAATAAGCATGTGACGTATTCTGTGTAATAAACTCCTGAAACATTGGTGTTTTTTTGAAACTGCTGTCTCTTTGTATATGATGATAGTTTTCTCAAAATAAGTAAAATGCACATGAAGTGACACAGAGCAGTTCTAGAAATTATGTTTATGTGCTCGTGTACTCCTATATTGAGATGGCAGAGGTTGAAAACACTGCGAGCTTCAGTAGGCCTATGTGTAGTAAATGAAACCATGTCTTTGCCATTAATTTACAGGAGGGGCGGACTGGGAAAAAAATTCAGACTGGAAAATTCAAACTCATACAAACAAATTCATGGACAAAACTATTTTTGGTATGGACCTGACATAAAAAAAAAATGTTTAAATCTTTAATTTGGGGACATGCTAAATAATTAAAAGTTCTCTCCTGAACTGCACCTTCACTTCCATTTTTCTCTTCAGTCTCTTTATTTTGCCCCATTATCCATCTCTCTCATGACTTTAATACTCAAGATTGAACAAAAATTGGCCATGCTTTTTTTAGCCTATATAGAATAACCTTGTTTTGTTTTGTTTTTTTGCAAATGGATTTGTATTTATTTTTAAATAACTCAATTTGTAAAATCATTTTAAATTTTTGGTTACCACAGTTAAACAATAGTAACTATTTTTTATGGATTTATAAAAAATATATTAAAACGTTAATTTTCGTAAGGGTTGTGTTGTTGTCTGTCCGTTACTCCCCCTAAACCTATAAAAAAAATCTGATTGTTTTTCAGCTAAATTACTACTGTAACATTACAACTGATAATAATGATGTCCTTTATATAGTATTTTGAGTGATGACTGATGAGCAACGTGCTGCTGCTTGATTAATTAAATAAAAAAAACAAAGACAAAAAAGCATATTTACAGATGAAACTGACCTGAAACCCTGAACATTAGTTCTGCTTCTCTGCTCCAGCTGTGCGCTTCAACAGTCCACACACTGATTTCCACAGACACGCAGAACGTGCAGGAGTCATATATTGCATTTTTGGGGCTTAATATTCACAGACACTAGTCCATGTCATGTTTTGATTCAAGTGTAGGCTACTGACCTACTTTTGATTTAGTAATCCAAAATGTGGCATATTCCGTCCGCGTTAGGCATTCCGTTTTTATGACTGGATTCTACGAACCAGACTGTGTTTCCGCATCCCGGAAATTATTAGGGCGGTATGTCTCAGAATAGTCAGTGCAATTTGGGAAAGAAATCAGTTAAATCTGTATGTGGATGTGTGTAAATATTCAAATGTAATCCCCTTTGTAATCGTTCAAAATTTCATAAGTAACTGTAATTTAATTACTCATTTTTCTTAGTAACTGTAACTAATTACAGTTACATTAATTTTGTAATTAAATAACGTAACGCCGTTACATGTAAATTGTTACTCCCCAACACTGATTAAAAGTTAAGTCTAAAACAGTACTTAAGTAAAAGTAAAAAGTACTCCTCTCAAAAAATACTCAACAAGTTACTAGTTACTTTTTAGCTGGCGATATTTAATTACCAAAAAATATGAATATCAAAGATCTATGTGGATGGATAATGGATGGATAAAATAATTATCTTATTGACAAAGTATGTTAATTAGTGGTCATGATACAGGGATTTCTAACTTCAATACCTTGGTTGGATAGGAGTGGTTAAAGGGGTCCTATTATGCTCTTTTACAATGTCCTGAATTTGTTTTGGGGGTGTACTAGAACATGCTCCCATGCGTGTTTTGGGGGTGTACTAGAACATGCTCCCCTGCTTGGTGGTTCGAAAAACATACAAACTACACACTGACTAAAATTCAAAAAGTGAAAAAGCATAATATAATATGCTCTGCCAGACGCCCCCCCCCCCCCCCCCCCCCAAAAAAAACTGATTCAGCTAAAATATCAGTGTCTGCGACGCTGTGAGCATGGAGACTGTAGTGTGCACAGCAAATTACGCTTAGCTTAAATATGTAATATTAATGAAATAGTGTTAATAAATGGCTGCTGAGATAGTATTCTCAAGTGAAATGAGTAGAGGCTTGGACCCGGAAACAGCAGTCCTTACGCCATACTTATCAAGAGGATTCTCCCAAGCCATCAAGATTCAAGATTTTTATTCGTCACATACAAAATTATATATAGCATATATAACCAGCAGTGAAATGTGAGTCAGGTCCACTCCATGGACAGTGCAATTATTAAAGAAAACAACACAGATGAAAATATACATAAATATAGCTATGTAAGAATGAAATAAAAGTAAACAATAAAAATATAAGAATAAAATATAAAAAAAGATGTATATTGTAGAATTAAATATAGAACGCAAAATAATGTGCATGAAAGTAAACTGTAGTCTTAAAAATTAAGATACACAGGGATGTACAATGTGCATACTATACTGTATTGACACAATTTAATCCAGTAAAAAAGAGAAATTTCTACTTGAAAAGCACGGAGAGATTGCGACGTCACACAGTCTGCGCTCAAGCAGTTCATTTAAGTTAGGCCTATTTGAGAACTCGCATCCATTCTTCTGCTATTACATGACTGTGTACTTATGTTACAATAAAGCGCTTGCCACATTTGCGCGGGAATGATTATAATAATGTGGAATATCTGCAATCCCAGACATTCAGACTGTAATTGACAAGAGACGGATGACTGTCAAACAAAATAAATTTGCCAGCCAAACAAATGAAAACATCGTGTTTTATTTTTTAGCTTTGCAAACTATATGAGGACAAATTTGCATATACTGTTTTCCAGAAATCACTTCACTGACTAGGTTTCATTTAATGTTGCTGTTTTTCTTCCAGAACATTTGCATTTGGTTGTTCAGTGCCTTAGTTTTTGTAGGTTTCTTTTGTTTGTTTTTTGGTCTAAAAACAACAACAACCTTTATCACTGAGCACGCACAAAGGTAGCACTGTGTGCACAGCTTTTTAATCTATCATATTTCAGAATTTGTGCTGTTAAACAAAGTTTATCCAGGATTTTGGTCTTGCTAAACCACATGTTTGTCTACTTGAAAATATGCATGGTTTTGGTTTTGTGTACACATTATTCCCATATTTGCATATAATGTGAGTGGATGTTTCAGGTGGATAATTTAGGAGTATATTCACACTTTCCAGCAGCACATAAAATTTGTTTACCCTTTTTAGAATTATTACATAATTATTAAACATTTCACTGGGCAAAGGAAAAATACACAAACAAAGATCACCATCAATTAATCTTGTATGACAATAAAATAAATCCTTATCACAACATTACCTCTGTCTAGTAGAAGGGACTATAATCTATATTTTACTGTTTATAATATTTAATTTTGTACTAATATATTTAATCTGGTTCATATTTTGGGGAAATATTTACAGTAACATAATGGCTGGCTGATTTATTTTGCATAAGATTAAAACATCCGCATGACTGAATCTCCTAGACTCTCCAGACTGCTTACCTATTGAAAATACCTCATTTGAATAGATCAGTTGTTTTCTTTGTATCAGAAGTGTGTCAAGCTGTCATGACTGACAAGCTGGTGTTTTGAGCCGTTTTCATTTTGGACTAAAATAGTCTCAGTAGAAAACATGTGAGCTTGAACATTACTTGCAATTACTGCACACACACCACCATATTACTGGGTTGTGTAATGTACTTAAAAGTATTAAGGTTTGCTTCCATATGCTAATAGAGAATATCATGAGGTGTATATTTTTGAATGTGGGTTTAGGCAGGGGTACACTGAGATTTTGGTGGAGAGTTGTGTGAGAGTGTCATATGTCTGTGTAATAGACACAGTCAACCCTGGAGCTCCATCTCTTGGTTGCAACTAATATACCAGGTCATGACCCTCAGTAAAATGTTACAGAATCTTGCTTTGTGATGGACATAACAATTTATAATATGACCTGATAATCATTCCGCCCAACCCCGATGTGGACTGAAACCGTACTAAATGTTTGACAATGTGTCTGATTCCACAGAGAAAAACACAAACATTGGAAGACTCATGATCTGATTATTTTATAAGCGACGATCCTGTTCAGTAAATCAAATACTTTGGGCCAGGGTTGCCAGGCTTTTACAAGAAATCCCACCCAATCTATATTTTTATATAGCATATATAAAATATCCATGATGTGGCAAACAACTGCGGAGGTTCTGTCAATGTAATAATAATTCCATTGCTTTATTCTAAATGTATTTTTCTTTCTTTACAATGTAAAACAAGCGTTACTGGAATCATCTAGGAACCTGAATAGTAACTATTAAATTCACTACAATTAAAATTCTTATAAAATATTACATAATAAACAATAATTTATTTATGTATTTCATTGATTATTATGTCAAATCAGAATGTTGTGCTCTTAACGTAACTTTGTTTTTTTTGTTTTGTTTTTTAGCCAGAGGTGCATGACCTGTTTTGCAATGATGCATGATTCATTTAAACAGTTGCAACACAAACACTTCAAGGATGTGATCTTCTTATTGGCAAGTTCCATTACAGCTTTTTTTATTGGTCTCTTATTTAAAAAAGAAAAAAATATATTTAAGAAATGCTGTAATATCATCATAGTTGAGTGCACATTTAGGCATTACTGTGTAAATCGTCCATACAGAAATGAAGGCTGCAGTCACTTTGTTCTTACTTTTGAGTCTTTTTGGGCTGAACCTCAGTGCCCATTGAATCCACTATTTTGTGGGGGAAAGAATTACTTGTAACGATGCACAGAAATACTGCAGAGAGTACTACGATGAACTTTCCACCATCAGTAAAGAACAGGCAGAAAAGCTGTCCACTTGTACAGATTCTGTGTATCATTTTAACTGGGTTGGACTATACAGAAGTTTTAACAACAGAAAAATGGATTTGGTCCGGAGGTGAGAGGCAACCAATTGACAACTGGGATAGCGAACAACCAGATTATTATTCTGAAAATTGTGGTGGGTTAAAAATATCCACTTCTAAACTGCACAACATTCCATGCTCTGAGACTCTATCTTTTTACTGTATGAAGGTCTTCAGCCCAGTTTTGGTTCATCAGAATAAGACGTGGGATGAAGCTGTGGACTATTGCAGAAAAGAGTACACTGATCTGGCAAGTCTAAGTTCTGGGGCAATTATGGCAGAGGTGATAAATTACACTACAACATCCCAGACAGCTTATGTGTGGACTGGTCTGCGCTTTATGGCTGGTCATTGGTTTTGGGTCAGTGGTGATTAGCCATAGAGTCATCATATATTTTGACTTATTTAACAATATATTAGTTAAACTGAAATCTTTTCTGGGGTTGATGAGACATGGTTAAGTTTATATTTAGATTAGTTAGTTTATGAATTTACTGTTATATTTACTCTAAAACCAGATTTACACAGGTATAGCTTGTGATAATGGCATAATTTGTTTTTATTTATTTATTTAGTTTAATGGACCTTTTGTTAGCATTTTACTTATGGTTAACTTTGTTACTTTGGCAAATATACTGTTTTTAATGTGTGCATATCATTTGTAAGAAATAACTTTATAATACTCCTGATGTCACTTTTTGTTTTAGATAATGTGGTGTCGTCTGCCAGTTCTCCGAAGAATCACACTCAGTCAGGGATTTTTCTCTCAGAAGAAAATACTTTATTTTACAGAAAATAAAGCCGAGAGTCCTTGCAAGGAGATCTCCCGAATGTTATTTGGTATCCCCTTATATACACTAAATGGGGCGGTTCCACATAGTCAAACTTTTCCTTATGATTACAATTTTAATACCTCCCTAGAGAGGAGAGGCCCCCTGCTTGATTTATTCTAAACAAAGGCCCTGTATGTATGTCTGACCATATGTTTCTCCTCAGTTTTGTACATTCCAGCACGTAGCTTTCTATTACCTATAAGATTATAATGGAGTAATAACTAGCAACAAAAATGGCTAGATTCACATTGATTATATACTTGTTTAATTAAAATCTTACTAATAAAAATCTTCCACATATTCTCCCCTTTGAGACTTAATAAGTCTCACATTTTTCTTATCCAGAGTGCTACTTCATAATCCAGTCATATTAGTTACACTACCTAGTGACTAAATAAGTCACATTGTATTATCACCAGTGACTAGATTATGAAATTCCACTCTGAGGGATTACTGGACCAAACATCTCTCTCCTTTTTTGACGAGGAGGGAGTAAAAGATCCAGTCTCCCTATTTACTTCTGTAATAGTACACAATGTTATAAGCGTGAGCGTGCAATTGGTTCAGCATTTGCCTGTGGTTATCACAGTTATGTATAAAAGGCATAAAATACATACATTACATCAATAATTGAATATCACAGGATTATAAAAGTTGATCTTCAGCTCAGATACCTTATGTATGGTAGAGAGCCTCCCTGGGCCGAAGTTAAACTGGCACTTGTATCCAGGGAATGGTTCACCTTTAGACATCTTCATCATTCTCGTTAGAGTCAATAGAACTATCGTCAAAAGTTTGCTCATTTAAGTTCAGTTTGTTTAGCCATCCTTCATAATATTCCTCCAGACTCCTTTCAGTGATCCTTTGTTGATTATTAGGGACTTTTATCACTTCCATTTGCTTAACAGTAGCATTGACGATTAATGATCTTAATAAAGGTAATACACAGCAAAATAATAATCCTCCTATTAATATCGCAACTCCTAAAAACATTCCTAGTTTAATAAACCACGCTCCCCATGCTCCAAATTTCACATCAATCCAATCCCAAATGTGTTGGTCTCTTCCGGCATTTGCTGTAACTTCATTTCTTAATTTTTTAATTTTTGTCATAACTTCACTGAAAGCTCCTCCAGGGGCGGTGTTATTTGGGATAAATGTACAACATTGATCTCCAAACATAACACAAACTCCTCCCTTGTCTGCCAAGAGCCAATTAAGAGCCTGTCTGTTTTGCCATGTCATTCTACTTGTTGCATGCACTTGGTCGCCTAATAAGGTTAACGCCTCATCAGTATAATTAATGAATCTTTTTTTATTATAATAAATATAATTAATCCACTCTGTATTTTTGTTTGGTGTGATCCACACCAGGATTGACTCAAAACCTCCTTTTATTTCATTCATTGCCTTAAATTTATTAGTAATTCCTCTTGGCTGTCCAATTGAGTCTAAATATACATTGGGATCTGCCTCATATCCTCTTTTAGTTCTATTGTCTTCCTTGTTCGTGCTCTGTTCTGTTCCCCATTGTGCCATGCTAACTTCTTGAAGTAATCGTACTCTTACACATATACCTTTCCATCCAACTGGTAAAGAAGGCAATAATATTTCACTTCTGCAGATCCAAAAGAAATCTGCTATTACTAATGATTGGTCTTCATAAATCTCTATTGGGGGTAAGGCAATAGTTTGATTTTCACATTTTTCAGGTGCTATCTTATTTCCTTTTGTTGTTCCGAATGCTAAAAGTTCTGGAGCTCTAGCAGGAACTCCTGATTTCCAAGAATTTTTCTTATCTATATACCAAATAATAGCACATCTTCCTTTGAATTTACCCACATCTTGGGTTCCTTTTGGTTTATGGAAACACTCATATTCTTGTTTATAATCTATGCTATACCATTTTGGAATCTCTACTTTTTGTTTTTCAATTTTTATATTTTGACCGATATCTGAATACTGACACCAGGATCCCCAGAGTGGTCTGAAGAAATAATCTGTTAATTTAGGATTTCCTAAAAATCCTAGGCATTCAGCAATACAATATGGCCTGGTAAAATCTGTTAAATGACAAAAGTTTCTCCCAAACTGGGCACAGTTTCGGTAGTCATATGGATTTGGTATGGCTATTACTTTGTTTAACGGAGATTTGGATTACAGCAAGCAATTTTCTTTTCCTGTTTCTTTAGCTGTAAAGGCTGCCCATTTATACCATTCATTATTTTAGGCTGTATCCCATAATGCATCAATTTGACTAATGTCTTCATCACCTTGAACATCATAATCAATGTCTTTACGAATTTTGATTATCATTGGTTCTGTTGAGTTGATTACATTGCCACTTTTGTTCAAAGGTTGAAAAGTCAATGGAAGGGAAGTCAGGTTGCTTTCTATCAGTTGAGTTTGAGTCTGCATTATGAGATGCATTAGGCATAGGATGGTCTTCAGACATGTTGTCAGACTTATTCTCTGTCCTCTCCAGTTTGTCTGACAGGAGGAAAGAAGCTCCTTGTGTATCTTTTGGGGAGCTCTCGTCAGTTTGCACTTCATCATGTGTCTCTGATTTTTCCTCATTGCTCTCTCCTGCATGGTCTGGTTGACTGTTTTCCTTTCTTTCTGCCTTTCCTGTGGGAACTCTAGTACAGTGGTTTAGATGATAACAGGTTGTGCTTCCTTCCACTTGGACTGCTGTTGGAGTAGCTCTCACCACTGTGTAGGGTCCTTCTCTCCTGGGCTCATTCCATTTTCTCCGGAATACCCTCAGATAAACTTAGTCCCCTGGAACAACTGGACAGGCAGTCTCCGATTCCTCTCTGGGCTCTTTTCTTTTTTCCTGTAAATAGATAGCTTTATGTATTGCAGTTAATTTCTTCATATAAGAACGAAGTTCCATTTGTAATTGTTCTAGAGGCGGTCCTTTATAGGGACCTCTACAATATGGCACAGGCATGGGTCGACCCGTAAGCATTTCATGCGGTGTTAAATGCGTGTTCCTGTTAGTTTGCATGCGATAACTCATTAGTGCGAGCGGTAATGCATCAATCCAATTAAGTTTAGTACTTTCACATATTTTGTTTATTTTGGCCTTGATAACTCCATTAACCCTCTCCACTGACCCTTGTGATTGAGGTCTATAAACGCATCCTAGTCTCTGTTTTATTCTTAATTGTTCCAATACTTGTTTCACAGTTTTTTGTATGAATGCTGACCCATTATCTGAACTTATTTCTGATGGAATTCCAAATCTAGGAATTACCTCTCTTGTTAGAAATTTTATTACCGTTCCTGCTCCTAGATCTGCGGATGGTACTGCCTCCACCCATCTGCTAAACCTGTCTATGATAACCAGCATGTATCTTTTGCCTTGTACACGCTTTATCATATCCACATAATCGCATACAAGATGTTTAAAGGGGCCTTCAGGTGTTGGAATATGGCCTATTGGTGTCACTATGCCTTGTCTTACATTGTATTTAGCACATACTTCACATGTGGACAAAAATTCATCCACCATTGCATATAAATAAGGAGACCAATATCCTTGCTGTTTAATTTTTCTTACTACTTCTCCCCTTGCACAATGGTCAAAACCATGTGCATCTGTAATAAGAATATTCAACAGTGAAGTAGGTGCAACAATGTGTCCTTTAGAGCTGAAACAACGAATCGATTTAATCGATTAAAATCGATTATTAAAATAGTTGTCAACTAATTTAGTCATCGATTCGTTGCTAAATAATTTATTTGCCGTAAGCGGCTTATTTCGTGCATATTTCAGATCTGCGGTGACCAAAGTGTGGCAGTAATGAGCCACCGGAGGATTTACTCAGCCAGTACAACAGGAGAAGTAGCGAATAGCCAATAGCTGGCCTCGTTTTATGTCACTTGCTTCCCGAACGGCATCTCTGCAGCATTCAGCAGGATGTGGGAGTACTTTATTTTGAGCCTTCAAAAAAGAAGATTAACCTGTAAACTCTGCACTACTGAACTGTTTAAGGGACCGTTCACATATCGCGTCTTTTGCGCGCTCATGTTCATTATTTCCAATGTAGGCGCGCAGTATGCGCGCTCATAATGGAAGCGACGCGGTCGCGACGCACCCGTTTTTCCAGGCGCGTGCACACCGCATCGAGTTAAAAACATTTCAACTTTTCAGAATGCAGCAAGCGCACCGCGGGTCATGTGACAAGAACTAAATAATCAGCTTCATCCTTTCCCGTAACAACGTTAAAAGGTCAGCCAAGATGAAGGAACAGCTGATCATAGCTGTATATGGATTCCCATTTTGAAATAAATTTAGTAGCAGAGCTACTGCAAGCGATTTTTAGAGCTGCAAATCCATTTATCCTTTGCTGAAATTTCCGCGTCTTCAAGGAGAGAGCACGTCATGGTTGCTTAGCAAAGGCAGACGCCTCAGGGGCGCTTCTGCACGAGCGCTTTGGAAAGGAGGAGAAAGCGGTGCGCACAGTCTATGGGTGCGCCTAGCGTTTTAGGCGCGATATGTGAACGGCCCCTAAGCCTTTTATTTGTGCAGATTCTCCAGTACAATGTTGTTTGCAAATGTTTAGTCGTAAAAGCTGATAACAGTTTGTCGTTTACCAGTTCATAATTCAGTCGTGCAGCCTAGTTATGACTGAATGAGAGAGGTAAATGTTTAAAGATATTTGAAATGCACTTTTTTTTCCTAAGTATTCACTGCTCTTTTTCACACAGCAGGTTTTTTGTGTGTACGTTTTTTCTGGACAACCTTCTGATGGATTTTACTTTAAATTGTGAGTTCCATTCAGGTTTCATGCCATTGGCACTTTATTCGAAGGATTGTTTACAATTTCACAGCATAAGCTATAAAGCTGTTTCCCAGTAATTAATAAAATACAACGCACTGCAATCTTATTCTGTTTTATCCTTATTCTTCGTGAAAATATGTTCTGAAAGATTCCTTAATAAGCTTAGTTCAGGATGTTTAACTACTTTAGGAGCTCTAAGGACTGCCATGGTGAAAACATTATTTGAAATCTCCTCGTGAAATTTGCTAGAGTATGGGTCAGTGTTCTGATTGCAGAAGAGTTCAACAAAAGGATTACTAACACATAATAAAACAACTCCAGGTATATTTTTGATTAGGATATGACAATGCAAAATTATTAAAATCTCTTAAAAATCTATGCTGAATGATAAAGACCCTTTATTAATAATTTACTTTGGGGGGAAAATGGAAAAAACTAAAATATAAGTACATAAACCGATTAATCGATTAATCGTAAAAAATAATCGACAGATTAATCGATTATCAAAATAATCGTTAGTTGCAGCCCTAGTGTCCTTCATGTGTACGCCAGATGTCCTGTAAGTCTTTTTTAGCTCCCCTTTGATGCCACATTGATTGTTCATAGGGGCCTGCTTGTTGTTGAATTCGAATAATGTCATCCAATTGAGGATGAGGTTCGATAAGCACAACAGGTGCTAATACTGCTACCTGACATCCTGAAGCTTTTTTAGCTTCTAAATCTGCTGCATTGTTTCCTTTAATGACATAGTCATTTCCCTTCTTGTGTGCTTGACATTTGATTATTGCTAGTCATTTTGGTAGCATCATAGCAGAAATCAATTGCCCTATTTGTTCACTATGTTGGATGGGAGTCCCATCACTCTTTTTGAAACCTCTTTGTTTCCACACTGCTCCGAATAGATGACATACACCATGAGCATATGCTGAATCTGTAAAAATGTTAGCAGTTTGTCCTTTTGCTAACTGACATGCAGTTGTGAGAGCTTTTAATTCTGCTAATTGAGCAGAGCATGGCTGTACACAATGTTGTGATATTACAGATTCATATTCTTTTTTGTTTTTCTTCACTACTGAATATCCTGTATGATTTCCTTCGTGATCCCTAAAGCTAGAACCATCTACGAAGTAAGTAACTTCTGCTTCAGAAATAGGTGTTGATTCAAGATCTGGTCGTAATCTAGTAAATGCCAAGGACTCATTCACACACTCATGAGGTTCTCCTTCAAAAGCCAAAGGAATTAATTCAGCTGGATTAACTGTCTGGCATCTTTTAATGGTAACATCTGTATATGTGAGTAATGAGGAGTAGGTTAGAATTCGAGCTTGTGTCAAAACAAATTTCCCTTGTTCTATTAATTCCACAACTTTGTGATGGGTATATATAGTCACTGGGTACCCCATAGTTATTGTGGATGCTTTTTCATAAGCATAATACACTGCAGCTAGACCCTGTTGGTAACATGGTGGGTATCCCTGGGCTACATTGTCTAACTTTGTGCTGTAGTATGCTATAGGCTGTTTTTTCCTTCCACTACAGGTCTCTTGCATCAATACAGCTGATGCATAACCATCAACTCTGTTTGCCACATATAGATGAAACATTTTATCATATTCTGCCATTCCCAGGGCAGGGGCCTGTTGTAATTCTTTTTTTATTGCTTCAAATGCTAGTAAGGCATCTGTGTTCCATTTTAATGGATTGCTTAAATGTTGTAATCCTGCTTGTTTCATCATTTCTCTCAAAGGCCCTGTCTTTACTGCATAGTCTTCTATCCAGTCGGCACTAAAGCCAGTCATTCCTAGAAAAGTCATCATTTGTCCTACTGTCTGAGGTAACGGTGTTTTACTTATACCTTCTAACTGAGCTGGAGCTATAGCTCGTGTGCCAAATGCAATTAATCTTCCCAAGTATTCCACTTGAGGCTGGCAATACTGCAATTTGTTTTTAGACACCTTGTGTCCTCCTTGTGCTAATTTTGTCAACACTTTAATTGAATCTTTGTGACATTGTTCTAGTGAGGTAGAACAGATAATTAAATCATCCATGTATTGTAATAGTGTACCGTCTATTACGAGGTCTTCTAAGTCAGCCTTAAGAATCTTGTTGAATATATGTGGTGAATGTTTATATCCCTGAGGAATTCTAGAATATGTATATTGTTTATTTCCAAATGTAAATGCAAATAGATATCTACTCTCTTCTGCAAGCGGTACACTGAAGTAGGCAGAGCAAAGATCAATTACAGTAAAGTATTTGGCATCAGGAGGGACATTTGTCAGTAAAGTGTGCGGGTTTGGTACCTCAGCTGGTATATCTTCCGTTATTTCATTTATTGTTCGTAAATCATGAACAAGTCGCCATCTGTTTTTGTCTGATTTGATTACAGGCATAATTGGAGTGTTACAGTAACGTCTCAGGTTACGAATGTAACCATGGTTCCCTGAGAGGGAACGAGACACTGCGTCCTCTGAGGGGACACTATGGGGAACACCTCGTTGTGACCCGTGTCTGAAGCATACTTTGAAAAACGCCAACGTGTTGGCCGGCAACAGCCTCTGACGTCACTACCAGCGCGACTATAAATACGCGCCCGTAGGACCCGTCACTATCTTCTTCGTGAAGCTTGCGTCCGAAGCATGGCAGGGAGCTAGAGGACGCAGTGTCTCGTTCCCTCTCAGGGAACCATGGTTACATTCGTAACCTGAGACGTTCCCTTTCAAGGGAACTTCGAACTGCGTCCTCTGAGGGGACACTATGGGGAACAGTATACCCACGCCGCCATGCTGAGGGGAGTGCAGACCAGAATCATGGCAAACACTAAGTACCAACTCTACCGCTTTTCTCTTCACCGGGAGTCGCCCCTGGGACGGTCTGACGGCTGCCTTATGACATTATCCCTTACGGCCAAAGGCCTAAGCTACATACCCAACTTATCCTGTAGGGCCCTGGCCCGGGGTAGAGCTAAAGGCTTGGAATCACAGAGATTCCTTTAAAGGGATACGGCTAAGAGCCTGGCACTTTCCTCTACCAAGTCTTTGCCGGTCACACAGGGGCTACTGCTAGCTTTCGCAAAAACCTGCCGAAAGGGCTGTCCCCACAGCACTCTAGTAGCGGCGCCCTGTTCTAGATAGGTATCCGAGGATACCTAGGTGGAGTGGTGCCCAAGATGAACGGGGCTTAAACCAACTCAAGAAAGGGCACAAAGCAGCAGCGCGAAGCCCTTACCATCTAGGGATTTTAGAAAGAACGCAGAGACTAGCGTGCGAACTTACCACAATGTGGATTTTAGAAAGTGCGCAAAGACTCCCGTGCACACTTACCATAACATGGATTTAAAATACTGTTCTAAGGAGGGGTTCTCGTGGGACTCTGTCAGAGCAGCTCGTAGAAGAATGGCCCGGGAGCAGAGCAATTGGAGGCCTCAGCCCCTGCCTCAGCAGGATGCCTGCTCTCACAGAGCGTCTCAAACAGTATGTGGTACTGGAGCGCTCTGAAGAACCGGGAATCAGTCTCCCAAGAGAGGAAGACTCCGAGCTCCGAGCAGCATGCTCATAGGTGACCCTTTCAGAAAAGGGGAGCACTGCTGAACTACCTGAGAATTGCCCACACAGCCCCCCCAAGTTGAGGGGGCTTGGGGTGTACAATAAGTACACACCGGTTGGATGAAGCCCAAGGAACACCGGGGCGAATCATCCCGAGAAAGGGAACGAAGCGGAGCGCGTAACCCTTACCATACAGGATTTTAGAAAGTGCGCAGAGTCTTGCGTGCACACTTACCACTTTACGTGGATTTCAGAAAGTGCGCAGAGTCTTGCGTGCACACTTACCACTTTACGTGGATTTCAGACAGTGCGCAAAGCGTTAACGTGCACACTGACCACCATGTGGATTTGAGAAAGTACACAGGCAAGCGTGTGTACTGAAAGGTTACCTGAGAACCACAGTATGTGGGAGCTCACATTCAGAGAGGCCTGTGAAGCCTGCTACCTGATAACCACAAAATGTGGGAGTTCACCTACAGAGAGGCCTAGAGAGGCCTACTATCTGTTACCAGATAACCACCTCAGTGGAAACTGAAAGCAATATGGAACTCGACTCCAGGGAGGCCTGGTGAGGCCTACTACCTGACAACCACAAATCGCGGGAGCTCGCTTTTTAGGAAACGCACAGTATGTGGGAGCTAAATCTCCAGGGAGGCCTGGTGAGGCCTACTACCTGGCAACCACAGTATGTCGGAGCTCACCATCAGGGAGGCCTGATGAAGCCTACCACCTGACAACCACAATATGTGGGTAGTCCACCCAGCCCCTCATGATAAGGGAAGCGATGCTTGAGGTGTATAACAAATACACACTGGTTGGATGAAGCCCAAGGAACACCGGGGCGAATCATCCCAAGAAAGGGAACGAAGCGGAGCGCGTAACCCTTACCATACAGGATTTTAGAAAGTGCGCAGAGTCTTGCGTGCACACTTACCACTTTACGTGGATTTCAGAAAGTGCGCAGAGTCTTGCGTGCACACTTACCACTTTACGTGGGTTTCAGACAGTGCACAAAGCGTTAACGTGCACACTGACCACCATGTGGATTTGAGAAAGTACACAGGCAAGCGTGTGTACTGAAAGGTTACCTGACAACCACAGTATGTGGGAGCTCACATTCAGAGAGGCCTGTGAAGCCTGCTACCTGATAACCACAATATGTGGGAGTTCACCTACAGAGAGGCCTACTATCTGTTACCAGATAACCACCTCAGTGGAAACTGAAAGCAATATGGAACTCAACTCCAGGGAGGCCTGGTGAGGCCTACTACCTGACAACCACAAATCGCGGGAGCTCGTTTTTTAGGAAACGCACAATATGTGGGAGCTAAATCTCCAGGGAGGCCTGGTGAGGCCTACTACCTGGCAACCACAGTATGTGGGAGCTCGTCTTCAGAGAGACCTGGTGAAGCCTACTATCTGAAAAAGCCACAACATGCTATTCCGTGGAAATGCATAGTATGTGGGAGCTAAATCTCCAGGGAGGCCTGGTGAGGCCTACTACCTGGCGACCACCGAACGTGGGAGCTCACCTTCAGAGAGACCTGGTGAAGCCTACTATCTGAAAACCACAATATGCTATTTAGTGGAGACGCACAGTATGTGGGAGCCAAATCTCCAGGGAGACCACCCAGCCCCTCATGTTGAGGGAAGCGATGCTTGAGGTGCATAACAAATACACACTGGTTGGATGAAGCCCAAGGAACACCGGGGGCGAATCATCCCAAGAAAGGGAACGAAGCGGAGCGCGTAACCCTTACCATACAGGATTTTAGAAAGTGCGCAGAGTCTTGCGTGCACACTTACCACTTTACGTGGATTTCAGACAGTGCGCAAAGCGTTAACGTGCACACTGACCACTATGTGGCTTTGAGAAAGTACACAGGCAAGCGTGTGTACAGAGAGGTTCCCAAGCATCGCAGAGGCGCTGGATCGCACGGGAGCGGTGAGCTCCAACCCTCATTTCTAGGCGAGGGGAGCATCACCTGAGGCAGTAAATACAGAGCTTCTTGCCGTAACCACCACCTCCCCGAATGCGCCAGGCGGCCCCTCAGGGTGACCTGGCTGGACATCTATGGAATTCCCTGCAGTGCTGTGCCAATTCTTTGGCCACCTAGCTACTGTAAAGGAAACTCACAGAGATTGTTAGTAGACATATAACCACCAGCAACATAACGTCCATAAACAGGTAGAGCAAGGGTTACCTACTCACCCACCCTCCTGTACTGGAGTCCCGCTGCGGGGCGCCCCCTTCTGGTCCAGACCGTCAGTAAGGCGGTTGCTATGAACATAGAACCAACCAAAACATCATAGGTCCAGAAAGGAGACTGTTATGTGAGAGACCGTCCACCTAACCTCGATCAGGTGGAAAGCTGGTGGCTACAGGGGAATTAGGCAGGGGAGGACAAAAAACAGAGGTTAAAAACAGAGGTTAAAAACATCCGGAGCTACTAGGTCATCCTACCGCTCTGACCCGGGCGAGGACGCTGCCTCATCCGAATCACGTCCCTCAGACCCTGCTTACCGCTCCATGACCCGCGGTTCCTCTTGCCCCTGCCCTTAGGCGGGGGAGGAGCGCGAGCCGCAACACTAGCCTTCTGCGCCCCTCTACGACCCTCAGATCGAGATGGGCCAGGACCCCTGAGTTGCTCGGGCTCGGACCTGGACCTTCGTGGAATGAAGGATTTAAAGGCCGCTGAGCGCGCCCTTGCCTCCCTGAACTTCCCGACCACCATCTCGATGGAGGTACCAAAAAGCTCAGAAGGCGAGACCGGAGCATCGAGAAGAAACCCCCTTTCTTCCTTCCCGATGTCAGCCAGGTTCACCCACAGATGTCTCTCCGTCACCACCATGGCCGCCATAGACCTGCCCATGGCGGAGGCGGCCTGCTTGGTAGCTCGGAGAGAGAGGTCTGTGGTGCGGCGCAGCTCGGCTACGTGGTCAGGTGAAAGGCCCTCACCTGTATCCAGGTCCTTCAGCAGGTCAGCCTGGTAGGCCTGGAGCACCGCCATCGTGTGCAGTGAAGCCACAGCCTGACCGGCTGCCGCGTATGACCTGCCATTTAAGCGGGATGTATCTTGGAGGGGCTTAGATGGCAAAGCGGGAGATTTAAGAGAGGATGTTTGCCCCACAGAGAGATAGCAAGCCAGCGTCTCTTCTACAGGGGGCATCCTCTCATAGCCGTTCTCATGCAAGCCCTCGATATTAGCATAGCTCGTATGCTGAAACCGGTGGATGCGAGAGTAAAACGGCCTCTTCCATTCCTTTTCGACTTCTGCATGTAAGTCAGGCAAGAATGGAAGGCTCACCTGGGCTGGAGGGCTATGGTCAGACAAGTACCGCTCAGCGAGGCGACCTCGTGGCGCCACCTTGCTGGCACGCTTCCATGGCAAATCTAATTTTGCCGTGGCGCGATCCATAACCTCTAACAGCTCCTCATACGCGGGACAGGAGGATTGAGAAGGCTCAGCCTCAGCTTCTTCACCACTCTCAGACATCTCCTGCTCTTCCTGGGTAGAACCCAGCAGAGCACTAACTTCAGTGTCAGAATGGGTTAATGATACCACATCTGCCTCCCGAAGTTCGCTCTCGTTCGCCGCCAGAGAGTGTGAAAAGGAAGGTCCCTCTCTACACTCCTCAGCGAGATCCATTTGTGATCCCCACGAGCTCATTCTCCTCCGTGCCTCGGCAACGGCGGGACCTGAGCCGCGGGATCCAGATGGCTGTCCCTCTTTCCTCGAAAAGAGAGACAAACGAGAGTGGAGCTTTCTCAGAGAGAAACGCTCGCAGTGCACGCAGACCGCCCCCTCAAGGACATCGCGCGTGTGCTCTTCGCCCAAACAAGAGACGCAAAGAGTGTGCGTGTCATCGGGTGTCAGATAACGCTGACACGGATGCACACACTGTCTAAACGCCTTGCTAGTGGAAGCCATGATGAAAACAGTAATAGATCGCTCTTACCGTTTTGGTCGTTTCTCAGATGCACGCTTCAAACAAAACATTCAACTGAAGACGAAGAAGATAGTGACGGGTCCTACGGGCGCGTATTTATAGTCGCGCTGGTAGTGACGTCAGAGGCTGTCGCCGGCCAACACGTTGGCGTTTTTCAAAGTATGCTTCAGACATGGGTCACGACGAGGTGTTCCCCATAGTGTCCCCTCAGAGGACGCAGTTCGAAGTTCCCTTGAAAGGGAACTAGTAGTTTCTATCAATACTCCTGCCTTCACTAAGCCTTCAATTGTGTCTTTTATTCCTGCTTCAGCATCTGCCCGTAAAGGATATTGTGCTTTTCTAGGTAGACGTGCATTTGGCTTAAGTTGAACTCTTACTGGATTTGCTGATTTTATTAATCCAATATCTGTGTCATGCTGAGACCATAGTTAAGTTGGTACCTGACACTCCATTACCTTAAATAATTCAGTCTCAGTTGTGTTTATTAACTCAGATGCTGTAGTCATCTGTGTCTCTTTCTTTTGGCTGATAACTACTTCCTGTGGAATTCCCAGCAAACTGGTTGCACACAAAATTTTGATGTAATTTTTGTCAGCTGAATGAAAAATTAATGGGTTTTCTGTTGATTCCCATTTGCTTTGTTCTGCCCTTTTCATCATTGGTCCTAAATCTTTTGCTTCCCAACTTTTTCCTACATATACTGCAATATGCGGGACAGAGTTATTTACATTGAACCATTTTTTGACAAATTCACCTTCTGGTATGTTTAAAGCTGCTCCCTGTTTACCTATGATGATGTACTGGGAGACTATCTCAATCCGCTGTCCTTTTGTTTCTTTTTGCCATTTCTGTTCTATATTTTCATACCTTTCTTGATCATACATCATTGTGCAATGAAATTCAGACTTTGATAGCTGTGCTTCAGGTATCTGTGCTTCAATAAACTTTCCCCATTTATTGACTGTCTGTCTCACATCTTGTTCTATCTGTCCTATCCAATAAACATTTGTGTTTCTGTTCCTATTGCATCAATATATATTCCTTCTGGAGAACACCAAATTTGTAGTCGTAATTTACATAATGCATCTCTTCCTAACAAATTAATAGGAGTTTGATTTGATACCAGAATGGGCATTGTTATACTTTGATCTTTTGTTTGACACACTGGAGCTGTTATGGGTATCAATTGCATTTTTCCCGAGAATCCTATTGTCTTTGCAAATTTTCCAGACATGGGGAGATGTGAAGCATATTTCAAATTAATGCAAGTTAGATTTGCGCCCGTATCAATCATCATCGGAGTATCTTTTCCCTCTATTTTAATCTGCATAATAGGCTCTTGATCAGCTTTTGTTGATAAAATTGGAAGCTGACTCTCCCCTTTAGGATTCTCTGGGCACCCCTAATAGCCTGGATTGGGACCTCCCCAAGGGTTTATTGGACCCTGCACTGGACCCTGACTAGGCTGTTGCCAGCTCACCTCCCTTCCACCCTGAGGTTGCTGTGGCCATTGACGAGTTGGACAGTCAGTTTTATTGTGCCCGGGCTGTCCACAGCCCCAGCACAGACTTGGAGGCATGCTTCTGCCTCTGCCTCTGCCTCTTTGACCTTGCTGTATGGGGTTTTTTCTCCATCCCATCTGTCCTGGCTGTTGAGTATAAACATTTATTATGGGCACAGAGTTCAAGTGTTCATTTGGAGGGACTGCTGTAAGTGGGCTTGACTGAAGAGTTGGTTGTGGAGCAATTACTGGAGGCATTATAGTCATTTGTTCGGCTGCTGCATTGGTTACTGAAGCTTGAATATTTTTCTTATTTTTCTTTGTGAATTCTTCAAGCTGTAATTGAGTTAGTTTACGTTGTAACTCTTTCTCTTGACTTTTGAGTTTTTGTTCATTTTTTCTGTGTTGTTCCACTGCATGAGACACATGGTCGCAAAACTTTTTGTGTGTTTTAGAAGTTAAACCGACCACATCCTCCAGCTTGCTTTTTACTGCTGGCGGCATAGCATCAATCACAGCTTGCCTAAACAATGTTGCCATTAATGGCTCTCCCTCGGGATCCCCCTCAGTTTCTTGTTTCCACCTTTTCAACTGTTTCTGTACATATGTGGTTGGATTCTCTGCATCCCCGATTTCTTCTCCCTTCAGTGATTTAGGATTCAGTCTGATCGGATACTCCGCACACAATGCCTGCCATACTGCTGGGCAGAATGCATCAAAAACAATCCCATCCATATTATGAGAGTTCACTGCTCTGTTTAGAGTCGTTGTAAGGAGAATTTCATCCATCTTTGTCCTTCCAATAATTTTAGCCAGTAGAGCTTTAACATCACCAATGGACAATAGCTTTCCCATTGTTTCCTCCTCAAACATATGAATAAATTTGCCCGCGCCCTCATTTATATCAGGAAGGTGAGTGACAAGCCCCTCAAGATCCTGTGAAGCCCAGGGGACATACTGTCCCTGCTCACCCTTGATTAAAATTGGGAGCTGTGCGGCCAGTGGTCTAAGTGTCCCTTTTTCTCTGCCCTGTTCCCATTTACCGTTATCAAATAACTCCTCTGCCTGATTCTCATCCTCACTACCATAGAACAACTTACTCTTTCCTCTCTCCAACTTATTTACCTCTTGTATCTTTTTCCCTGATTCTCTAATTTTCTCTTCCATTTCTTCTTCCATAGCTTGTACTTGTGCTACAATATTGCTATCTTTCCTCCTCTTTCTTTCTAATCCTTCCTCAAACCAGGTTTTATCTACCTGATTAGCTTTCATTTTTTCTAAAGCTGTACGTGCTTGCCTTTAACAATCAAGATGCAAGCTTTCTGCAATTTCCTTTCTGGGTTGCCTCTGTGTTTTTACATCTTGTTCCTCTCTATCATCCATCTCTATCTGCCCTTCTAACTCTAGTTCTCCTGTTACTTCCACTGGTCCCTTGAGTATTGGGAACTCTCCTTGTACTGGCAAATAGGGGGGAGGCTCTGAAAATAACTTTTCTTTTCTCATGTTATCTTTCTCTGCCCCCTTCAGGATTTTCCTAGCCTGTTTTAGACTCTTCAACATATCCTCACCTTCTTTTTTAAACAGGGCAATTACTTCTTTCTCTTTTTCCCTCTTTGTTTCTCTTTTTTCTCTTTTCATATTGATGCTTTTAGTTTTATAGTTTTTTATCAGAGTTTCCATTTCCTCACACAATGCCACATCAAATGTCCCTTCCTTCGGCCATTATGTCATCATATTTTTTGTTCTCTTCTGCCATTTTTTTGAGATTTTGTTTATTTGCTCTTTACACAGTGGATATTTTAATCCATTTAATTCCACTGGTGTGGCTGCCATATCTTTATATTATTACCATCAAAAATAAACTTTTTAGTTTTATATAGTAACTTGGTTACAATCTCTTCTTTTCCTTTCACTTAATTTAACTATTTTTCCTTTACCAATTTCACCCTTCTTTTTATTCTTTATTGTGTGTCATACCTCTTTGAATTTAGTTTTTTATTTTGTCTCATGCATTTACACTTTTTTATATTATTTGACTGTCTATTTTATTTGCTCTATTTTATTATCACTTTTTAGATAACAATTTCTAACCATAATTCTTTATTTTTTACTTCTCTTTCCTTTTTTGTGCACCCATGTAATACAACTTTAATGTATACACTTCATCCTTTGCTCCCACTCCCACTGCACTGGGCTCAGAGAATTTTCTCCCCTTTCACACAAACATCCAAATGCAAAAACCTATTATAGATCTTGATTCAAACTTTATTGATACTATTTTCCTAAACTCATTCACACTTTCTACACTCTTTATTGAGCCAGAGTGCTTATTCTTGTATACTTTTTCCCTTTATCTAAGGGATAATCAGTTATTAATTGTCCTTTTATTATCAAGGCTCATTATACATTCATTCCTCTCAAGTGGATCTGGGTTGAGTCCAATTCTGCCAGGTCACACCGAAGTGACGGTCCAGGAACGGTGCTCAACCCTTACCCACCCAATACGGAATTTATTTGTTCATACATTCATCATCGTTCACACATTCATTCGTCCGGACACAGTTACATCCGCACAACAAAACACCGCTCTTCCTAGAGCATCCTTAAGGGCCCACCCGTTCAGACCTTTGAGACTTTTCACTTTATACTTTCTCAAAGCGGTATCCGTGGGGCTTTTCCTCGCGATTCCTTAACTAATCCGCTTCTCCGTTTATTACTGTCCTTCCTAGGCCCAGTTCTCCAATAAACACAGACCATTGCATACAATGTCTTTCTGCCTACACCATCTTTGTTTTAAATCAAGGTTACCTTCCAAGGCTTTCCTATTAATAAACCAAATATGTGCATGCAGTTATTTCTTCTGGAGTAAAACCCCTTTTTCAATTTAGATATCTTATTATTTTTCTAAATTTGGAAGAGCAGATTTTAAGTGTCCTTACCACTCAGAACTGACCTCAACCAACACAAACGAATTTTATAAGCAAAAATGCTTACCTTATTTTATGGTGGCCACCCGGTTGTGTTGATCATCGGTCAGCTCAAAAGCGGTTGTCCACTCTGCTGCTCTTTTCCTGTCCCATCTGGGGTGCCAAATCTGTGGTGTCGTCTGCCAGTTCTCCGAAGAATCACACTCAGTCAGGGATTTTTCTCTCAGAAGAAAAGACTTTATTTTACAGAAAATAAAGCCGAGAGTCCTTGCAAGGAGATCTCCCAAATGTTATTTGGTATCCCCTTATATACACTAAATGGGGCGGTTCCACATAGTCAAACTTTTCCTTATGATTACAATTTTAATACCTCCCTAGAGAGGAGAGGCCCCCTGCTTGATTTATTTAAACAAAGGCCCTGTATGTATGTCTGACCATATGTTTCTCCTCAGTTTTGTACATTCCAGCACGTAGCTTTCTATTACCTATAAGATTATAATGGAGTAATAACTAGCAACAAAAATGGCTAGATTCACATTGATTATATACTTGTTTAATTAAAATCTTGCTAATAAAAATCTTCCACAATAATCATCCAAAAATATCAAGAAAAGCTATTTTAAAACCTGTACTGTATTCTGGGATGTAAACTGTATCCTCTCCGGTATGTTCATAAACTCAAATGTAGTAGATTTTATATATATATATACTCAACTTGCTATCAGCTATCACACATTTTGAAGTGGGCCTGTGGCAAGATCTCTTAGTCGTGCACAATTTGGAGCTTGTAAACTTAATAATTTGTTTAATAATATCTGAAGAGAGTAACACTCTTGTTTTTGCCCTCATTTTTCATGAGCTGAGCTCAAAGATCAAAGAATATGTACAAAAAAGGCCTATTTCTCTCATATATGTTCACAAATCTGTTAGTTAGCACTTTTTCTTTGCTGAGATAATCCATCTACCTTGCAGAATTGAATGTTAATTTCTCTGCCATAAGTCGTCTCCAAAGGCATTTCAGAGAATTTGGCAGTACATCCAACCGTCTTCACAACCTTGTGTGATTACACCAGCAGCCCAGGACCTCCACATCCAGCATCTTTACCTCCATGATAGTCTGAGACCAGCCACCTGGACAATTATCTATAATAACATTTGCTCCAGTGAAAACTCTCCCATCAAAGCCCATACACATTCTTGTTTGGAACTGTTTTGAACTATTTTTGCTTGTAACTCATATTTTAGCCGGAAACAACAGTTATAATATCTCAATGATAGATTTTTTTCTTAGTTCACAAGATATTGACTGATGGACAGGAGTCATCTCTGTTATTGTGATTTTTTTATCAACTGTTTGGACAGTTTGGACTTCTGATGGCAGCCATTCCCTGCAGAGGATCCACTGCTGAACAAGTTATGTAATGCTAAATTTCTCCACATCTGTTCCAACGAATGGATAAAAGGCAGACTTTCAAAATAATGTTATTTGACTGATGTTCTTATGCATTTAAAAGTGTCTTGTGGGAGTTTTAAAGTAAAATACTGTTTTTTTTCCAATATCAGTTTATAATATTGATGAAATAAAACAACTGTTTCAGGTATTAAAAATAGTTCAGTATTATATGTAATGGAAAAGTGATTATATTTGATTTTTTTTATTAAGTTAATAATAATAAATGAGCTAATAAGTGAGCTAATCATATACGTTTGATCAATTTAGCCTTCATCACGAATTGCCTAAAATAAAATTTATAGATATTCTAAAACAGTTTAAGCATATAACAATGTTTAAACATTAAACCCAGATAAATGTGTGATAGATCCAACAGTTTGTGTGGAGAGTGTAAGCTAAAGCGCACTTTGCAGGACACGGAGGCACCAGCTGTCACGGCAGGGATCCAATGAGGCACGGAGATAGAACCAATTGCGAGTAAGTCTTTTATTAAGGGCAATCCAAAAGGGTAAACAGTCCAGGCAGAGATACCAAACAAAACCAAACCAAACATAAACAAACAAGGACACAAGGCAAGAGCACGACAAGATGACGGACATGAATTAACAACGACTCTGTGACACATACTAAGACAGACCGGGTTATATACACAAAAGGATAATGGGGAAACAGGAGACAGGTGGGGAACAATCAATTACCTAAACAAGGAGGAAGGTGACCAAATAAGGAGACAGGAAGTGATAATATGATAAACACCGTGGGAACTGAGGACACCTAGTGGAACCCCAGGGAACACAACCCAGACACTGTGACAGTACCCCCCTTCTACGGAGCGGCTCCCAGACGCTCCAAGACAGACACAAAACAGAGACCAGGAGGGAGGCGGACAGGTGGAGGCTCAGGGGGAGGGACGGAGGGCCAGAAAAGAAAAACATGGGGAACAGGCACCAGAATGTAAACACAACACAGAAAGACCAGGAGGGAGGAGGACAGGAGGAGGTTCAGGGGGAGGGACGGAGGGCCAGACTGACAGAAAGGAACAGGGACAGACATTAACACAAAAACCAAAGGAAAAAGCAACATGAAGCCCCCCAGGGCGGAGCAGAAGACCACCATGTCCGTGTGGTCAGAGCGGAAGCCCCCCAGGGCGGAGCAGAAGACCACCACAACCTTGTGGTCGAGGCCAGAGTTCCCCAGGGCGGAGCAGAAGACCACCACCACCATGTGGTCAGGTCGGAAGGCCCCCAGGACGGAGCAGAAGACCACCACCCCCCTGTGGTCAAAGCGGAAGCCCTCCAGGGCGGAGCAGAAGACCACCACATCCCTGTGGTCGATGCACAAAGCCCCCAGGGCGGATCAGAAGCCCACCACTTCCGTGCGGCCGGATCAACGGAAGGACGAGACTCTGGTAATTCCATGGTGTCTCTACTGGACTCCAGAAGATCGGTGCTGGCCTGACACTGCTCATGAAGACCATTGGTGACTTGCATTTGCTCATGAAGATCAATGGTGACTTGACTCAGTCCTTGAAGATCACCGGTGACTTGACTCAGTCCTTGAAGATCACCGGTGACTTGACTCAGTCCTTGAAGATCACCGGTGACTTGACACAGCTCTGAAAGGTCAAAAGGTGACTTGACTTGACTCTGAAAGGTCAACGGTGACTAGCCCTAACTCTGGAGCATCAGCGGTGACTAGCCCTGACTCTGGAGGGTTAACAGTGACTAGCCTTGACTCTGGATGGTCATCTGGAACCCGACTCGACTCTGGAAGGTCATCGGTGACTAGCCCTGACTCAGGAAGGTCATCGGTGGCTAGCCCTGACTCAGGAAGGTCATCGGTGGCTAGCCCTGACTCAGGAAGGTCATCGGTGGCTAGCCCTGGCAAGGTCATCGGTGACTAGCCCTGACTCTGGAAGGTCATCGGTGACTAGCCCTGACTCTGGAGGGTCATCGGTGACTAGCCCTGACTCTGGAGGGTCATCGGTGATAAGCCCTGACTCTGGAAGGTCATCGGTGATAAGCCCTAACTCTGGAGGATCAGCGGTGACTAGCCCTGACTCTGGAGGATCAGCGGTGACTGGCACCTGACTCGACTCCGGAGGATCCACTGGCACCTGACTCGACTCCGGAGGGTCCACTGGCACCTGACTCGACTCCGGAGGGTCCACTGGCACCTGACTCGACTCCGGAGGGTCCACTGGCACCTGACTCGACTCCGGAGGGTCCACGGGCACCTGACTCGACTCCGGAGGGTCCACGGGCACCTGACTCGACTCCGGAGGGTCCACGGGCACCTGACTCGACTCCGGAGGGTCCACGGGCACCTGACTCGACTCCGGAGGGTCCACGGGCACCTGACTCGACTCCGGAGGGTCCACGGGCACCTGACTCGACTCTGAAGGGTCAGCTGAGACTCTCATCCTGTGCAGCGGCGCTGGGCAAGCAGCCATCTTGGGCCATGACTCTGGACAGGCGGCCATCTTGTACTGTGGTGCTGGTCTGGCGGCCATCTGGGGTTGTGGTGCTGGACTGGCGGCCATCTTGTACTGTGGCGCTGGACCGGTGGCCAATTTGGGCATTGGCGCTGGGTTAGCGGCCATCTTGTGCTGTGGCGCTAGGCTGACGGCCATCTTGGGCTGTGGCACTGAACCGTTGGCCAAAGTGGGCATTGGCGCTGGGCTGGCGGCCATCTTGTACTGTGGCGCTGGACTGGTGGCCAATGTGGGCATTGGCGCTGGGTTGGCGGCCATCTTGGGCTGTGGCGCTGGAACGGTGGCCAATTTGGGCATTGGCGCTGGGTTAGCGGCCATCTTGTGCTGTGGCGCTTGGCTGGTAGCCATCCTGGGCAGTGATGCTGGACTGGCGGCCATCTTGGATGGTGGCGCTTGGCTGGTAGCCATCCTGGGCAGTGGTGCTGGACTGGCGGCCATCTTGGGTTGTGGCGCTGGAACGGTGGCCAATTTGGGCATTGGCGCTGGGTTAGCGGCCATCTTGTGCTGTGGCGCTTGGCTGGTAGCCATCCTGGGCAGTGGTGCTGGACTGGCGGTCATCTTGGGTTGTGGCGCTTGGCTGGTTGCAATCCTGGGCAGTGGTGCTGGGCTGACGACCACCCCGCCGGAAGAGACAGAAGTGGCTGGGGCATCCCACCGAAGCCGATGCTGCAGGTAGCGCACGAATTCCCAGAATTCCAGTGTCTCTAACTGCGCCATCTCCTCCTGAGACACTGGATCATCCAGCCCACCATTGAAATAGTCCTTGAGGGCCGCATCATTGTAGCCCATGCCCTCGGCCAGGGACCAGAACACCTGAGCCAGGGGACCTACTTCATTTCCCTCTTGGCGGAGGGCGATCAACCGAAGATACTTGGCTCGCCGCTCCGCCATCTTGGCTGGGGAACGGAAAGACGACATACCGCTGGTTCCTAGAATGACGGAGTCGTTCTGTCACGGCAGGGATCCAATGAGGCACGGAGATAGAACCAATTGCGAGTAAGTCTTTTATTAAGGGCAATCCAAAAGGGTAAACAGTCCAGGCAGAGGTCGATACCAAACAAAACCAAACCAAACCAAACCAAACCAAACCAAACCAAACCTAAACAAACAAGGACACAAGGCAAGAGCACGACAAGATGACGGACATGAATTAACAACGACTCCGTGACACATACTAAGACAGACCGGGTTATATACACAAAAGGATAATGGGGAAACAGGAGACAGGTGGGGAACAATCAATTAACTAAACAAGGAGGAAGGTGACCAAATAAGGAGACAGGAAGTGATAATATGATAAACACCGTGGGAACTGAGGACACCTAGTGGAACCCCAGGGAACACAACCCAGACACTGTGACACCAGCTTGATCACCTGCATGTTTTTATGTGGATACGCTAAAAGTAAAGGGTCTACTTTTATTTTTGTTCACTCACAATATCAACAAAACTTTGTGTTTTTATAAAATAAAGAAAACAATCATGATGGTGTCACAGTGTGCTGCGCTGCACAAGTGCGCATTTAGAAGTTCACGGCACAAAGTGAAGAAATGTCGAGCGCACAAAGCTGCGTGTCAGCTTAACCAATGAAAAGTGTAGCAGCAGCTGCACGCTTGTGCGTGCTGCGTAAGGATGCATTCCCGTCCGCTGGGAGATTTGAGAAATGTTCGTAAAAATGAACAGTGTTATGTTTTCAGCGGGGTGGCAACAGGGGTGGCAAGGACTTCGTCTGGGGTGGCAATTGCCACCCCAACTAGCCCTCTGGCTCCGCCACTGACTATGCTTTTAAAACAAAGCTAAAACTATGCTTTTAAAACAAAGCCAAACTGTGATCTTAAAACAAAGCTAAAACTATGCTTTTAAAACAAAGCACTTTATGGCTCTGAGTCTGATCAAAGTCCTTTCAGGCAAGTCGTGCCACTCGGGCGCCATCTTGGCAACGCCTCCGAATGGTTCTGAACTCTGGGGTGCTCCGAGCTCTCTGATTCTTTAGTAGTGGGCTCACATGAGGGCTTGAGTTTCCAATTTCCATCAGCATGTGAATTCATAGTGCTTTTTCACTGGAAGGTGTGTCCAACCCTAGGAAAGAGAAAGTCAGAGGATTCTTCACACTGACTGTCTTCACTCAGGTCTTTCTTCTAGTCGTCATATATTATAGTATAACAAGATTGTTAAAAGGAACTCACTTCACTGATCATATTTTGAATCTACATCATATATGATTCAGAATTGAAGATGACAGCACAGATGTAGTTTCCTACTCTCGTCTGTTACACTGGCTCAACTCTGAAACCAATGCTGTTTCAATCCTCTGACTCTTCTAGATCCACTGTTTTACACCAGTCATGCAGCAAGATCTGCTCGAGAGTCAGCCGTTCAGTTGGATCACGGTTTAGGCACTGGACGATCAGATCACGGCATTCTGTTTTCAGGAGAGAGCTGGTTAGTCGTGATCATGTGACTAATGTTAGCATGCACAAAACAGCTGAAACGTGGTTAATTTAAGGTTAAGGGAATTTACAATTATTAGAAACATAACTCTGAACACATAATTCTAACCTCTAACATCAGTTGGTAAGTACTAAAGTCTGTGTTTTAGACAGGACATTCTCTACCAATGTTTGTTAATTCTGTGCAGAAGCTGTATGTGTGTGTTGTCAGTGCTATTCTCTCACCTTTGGATAAATCTGGGTTTTCAAACCTAATTTCAGCTTGTGTGATTTCAGTTATATTGCAAAATGGAGAACACGTGTTCACCATCTCATACAACAACACTCCTAGAGCCCAGACGTTTGTAGAGATGGCGTAGAATCTGCCACAGGTGAAGAGCTCAGGTGGGAAGTAAGCCTGTATTCCTGTAAGCAAGACATGTTCAGCATTGAGCAATTCTTATAAGAATCACATGATCAGTAATAAGTCACTAAATACTGGTTTCCACACTCTGTTACACAAAATGCCAGCTCACCTCTATATTGACTGCGATCATAGCCATTACTACTAATAAGATGACCACAGCCAAAGTCTATTAACTTGAGCTCTAAAGTGTGTTTTCTCAACAGGATATTGTCTGGATGAATATCATTATGAAAAACACCGCACTCAATGCAGTGCTGTACTGCTTGCACCGCCTGACACATGATGAGCCGTGCTGTTGTCTCATTCATGTTAGGGTTATTGTTGATGAAGTCCCACAAGCTCTCGCAGGGATCCGGATTCTCCATCACGAGAGTGAATACTTGAGGGTGCTCAAACCACTCATATAGTTGGATGACGTAGGGGCTTATGGGTCCTTGCCTCATCGTTAGCATCAGCGCAACTTCAGTAATGAGAGGTTTGGGATGTACAGTCTACAGAAAAGATGCGACAAAAGGTTAGTTTGGTAAAAGAATATGTATAATTTTTAAATGTACTGTACTTTACATTGCTTTGAACTTTGTTGATTTAATAAACGGAGTCAAAGTTGAATTCATGCTTAATGTTACGTACAAGTGAATTAACTACAGTAATCAGCACTTAAACAACTAAATACATATTATGTTTTGCCAGCTTACAGTTTGAAGATAATGATCCCGTACAGTTTTTTTAATACGTTTGATGGCAACCTGCAAAAGGTAAAAAAACACAGTTGAGCATATTGAACACCTAACCTTAACCTAACCATGAAGAACTGAGTATTTAAGATTAAAATCTTTAGGTTCCCTCAAATTTTTTTCAGATTCTAATGTAAGAGCAAAATGTTCTTCTACCTTTTTGCCATCGGAAATACGGATTCCCTCATACACTTTGCCATAGCCTCCTTCTCCAATAATATTTTGCACTATATAGCGAGTGCTAATGGATTCTGAAGAAAAGAAAAACACATACTGTACACAAGAACACATTATATATTGTATTATATAAATATATTATACAGTGTGTTATACATTATAAAAGCTGGCTAGATCATTTTAAGTTGCATAAAATGCTTAAAGCAGTATAATGAGTTATTTTTTTCTACTTCAAGATTGGTAATAACTTACAAAGTAATGTGCATAAAAAAAATTTTCAAATTGAAATAAAATAATAAACTAGGCTTACTGCTAGATGGTTAATTCATACAATTGGTGCCTTGTGACCATAAACAATATTAATATAGAAAAAATAAATAAGGCACAAACTAACAGCAGATGCCAGCTAACTGCAAATTAACTTCAGTATAAGCATATTTCAAATAAACTTATTTGAAACCAGTTTATTACTTCAATTACATGAATCTTGTTATAATGATCACAGATTTACCATTAGTTGGGACGCAGTCTGAAGGCTCTGGGACAGGTGACAGCTCAGGATCATCCAGTTCTGGTGGAGGCACAAAAGGCTCCACTTTGTTCTGGCAGCAGAAAGGCTTTTTCATAGCCTTCCACACGCTCTTGAAGAAAGAGTGGATTCTTCTCCTCTTCCTATGTTCTTCTGTACCCTTTTTTGTAACTAATATCAACAAATTTAATATCAGCTATTGGAGATCTAGCTACACGGATGTCCCCTGTTTGTAATGCAATTTTATTCTCACCTGAAGCCTCCAATTTCGGTCTGTCTGTACTGCCCTCAGAGATGACGTTAGGTGTAGAGTCATCTAATCTGGATGCTGTCTTTAGGTTCAGGCAAGCTGAAGCCCTTACTGGCTCAACAAGCACTTCACCTGGAAGTGTAAAGCTGGACTGCTCTGGGCAGCCATCCGAACTGGATAAAGCGGCATCGCTCCACCCTTCCAGGCAAGGTGTAGAGTTGTCAAACTGTGGGTCCTGCTGTGGTAGACAGTCCACTGTGTTCTTGGAGCAGATGGGAAGCTTCACAGCCTTACGTACTTTCTTGAAGAAAGATGAAATTATGTTCTTCTTATTCTTGCTGGCATGCTTTTCTGAAACTAAGAAAAACAAATAGAAAATACTATTAGTGGCAAATATGACCCAGTGTTATCATCATTAACTAAAACTAAAACATTTTTAATTCCCTTGGCAACTAACTGAAATAGGTTGAAGCACTAAAAAACTGAAGAAAAAAAAACTGAAACTTGAACTCTTGGTGTTAATGGAATAAAATGGAATAATTTATATTTGCAAATATATAGATCTACATTATTTCATGAATATTTTTTACATTTTTATTTCCATTTTTATATTTTGTGCATTTTTAAATTGTAAAAATCACAAGTCGACCACTAGTGTTAATTACCAGCAAAAATCAAATACAGTAGCCTGTGCTCTCCAAAGCTCGAGAGCAAATTACAGAAACAATACAAAAATAGCTCCAAGCCCCACTGTAACTCATCTAGGCCTATTGCTTTCCTGAATTTGTGAGATGTGTGTTAATCAGAGTTGAACAGTTTCAAACATATTTCTAAACTCACCTGTTGAGCTCTTCTCCACAGGAGGGGCCTCGATGACACTCAGCTGGCTCTCTACACTCTCCTCAGACACTGACGATAATCTTGAAGACATATTGTCCGGTGAAAATGTATCAAAATGTATTGCAAATTCACTCAGAAAATTAGCGTCTGTACACATATGATACTCCTACCAGCATTTGAATCCTCAGAAAGATTCAGCGATATCGCGGCTGCTGTGTGACGTCATGGAAATGGAACGCAATTTGCATAATGGATTTGAGAGAAGGAGCGCGATGTGATGTGCATTTTTTAAACATTAGGCTTGTTTGAGATGCATTTGTTTTGGGTGCTGTTGGAGTGAAATAAACGCAGTCAAGACTGACAAAATTCTTACCTCTCCAAGTGGGACAAATCAACGAGATCAAAGGCAGATATCGCGTTATTCACACTCACGTACTGTGTTGCTAATATACATAATATAATTTCAGTTCTGTGGCTTTTATATGTAAATAAATATGATGATCAAGACACTCAAAGTGCTTGC
Source organism: Carassius carassius (assembly GCF_963082965.1). Lineage (NCBI taxonomy): Eukaryota > Metazoa > Chordata > Actinopteri > Cypriniformes > Cyprinidae > Carassius > Carassius carassius. The sequence goes on from NC_081756.1 coordinate 10,579,667, forward strand.
TATTTGATTCCATACGAAAAGTGTCATACATATCATACATTTTTAGTTTTTTAAAGAAATATGACAACAATCATATCTCATGAGCTCGCACTGTCACCGTGTTTGGGAACGTTCATGCATAATTTAAATATACAACCAGGGATTTAAATTGTTTAAATGTATTACTCGGGGGCTCGACATTAACGCCAAACAAGTAAGTTAACCATGTTGGGGGAAAAACGAATCGGTTGAGTCAAAGTTTCATTAACCCATAAACATAATGAATCAGCTGTTTGAACAATTTGCTTGAATGAACAACTCAAATCACTCTTTTAACGCTCAGTACTTGCACCTACTGTTGTTTTAGTTTAGTTTAAAAGTATAATTTCCACCATCATTTTTTTGTTTGTTTGAATATTCAAAAAAAAAAAAAAATTCCCATTATTAGGATTGGACTGAATGATCAGTGAGAGCAGAACAAACATGTCACATGTTTTAAACTCAACAAAATGGTAAATATTAAGAGCATGCTCACAGATAAAAACAACAGCATTGGATGAAGTGGAATAGAATCCTGAACAGGCCTCAAATATAGGCCCTTGCCCTACCCCGTCAGATTTTGCTACTTCCTATTTAAACAGTGGGTATAGTACAATTCGATAACGAATAATGCTACCTGTAAAATGATAGTTTATTAATGTCTACACCTATCACAACCCTAAACCTACCCTTACAGAAATGCAAATACATTAAATAATTGCTTTTTAGAATGAAAAAGAGCACAATATTGATGTGCGCATACACAGTAAACCCTGGTAGGACAATCTGACAGGTAGGATAAAATATCATAATTACCGGCCCGAGTCTGACCCAAACAAAAAAATCAAATTGTAAATACAAATTAAAGTGTAAATACATGTAGCAAATTTATCCTCGTGTCACAGCTGACGGCGTTACGGTGACTCGGAGAGACACAGAGGAGACAAACTGTTGAATAAAGTCATTATTTTCACATACAAAATGTATTCTCATCGCTTCATAACGTTACGGTTGAACCACTGATGGCAGATTCTGACGAACAATGTCTTTCATGCTTTTTCTGGACTTTGATAGTGTAATTTACTTGGCAGTGAATGAGACAATCACAATCGTTTATTAACGTCTTAGTGGCCTAGTGGTTAGAGAGTTTGACTCCTAACCCTAGGGTTGTGGGCAGTGGTGGAAGGAGTACTGAAAATTTGTACTTGAGTACAAGTACTGTTACATTGATGAAATAATACTCAATTAAAAGTTAAAGTACTGCTGTCAAAACAGTACTTAAGTAAAAGTAAAAAGTACTCCTCTCAAAAAATACTCAGAGTACAAGTTACTAGTTACTTTTTAGCTGGCGATATTTAATTACCAAAAAATATGAATATCAAAGATCTATGTGGATGGATAATGGATGGATAAAAAAATTATCTTATTGACAAAGTATGTTAATTAGTGGTCATGATACAGGGATTTCTAACTTCAATACCTTGGTTGGATAGGAGTGGTTAAAGGGGTCCTATTATACTCTTTTACAATGTCTTGAATTTGTTTTGGGGGTGTACTAGAATATGCTCCCATGCGTGTTTTGGGGGTGTACTAGAACATGCTCCCATGCTTGGTGGTTCGAAAAACATACAAACTACACACTGACTAAAATTCAAAAAGTGAAAAAGCATAATATGCTCTGCCAGACGCCCCCCTCCCCCTTCCCCCCAAAAAAACTGATTCAGCTAAAATATCAGTGTCTGAGACGCTGTGAGCATGGAGACTGTAGTGTGCACAGCAAATTACGCTTAGCTTAAATACGTAATATTAATGAAATAGTGTTAATAAATGGCTGCTGAGATAGTATTCTCAAGTGAAATGAGTAGAGGCTTGGACCCGGAAACAGCAGTCCTTACGCCATACTTATCAAGAGGATTCTCCCAAGCCATCAAGATTCAAGATTCAAGATTTTTATTCGTCACATACAAAATTATATATAGCATATATAACCAGCAGTGAAATGTGAGTCAGGTCCACTCCATGGACAGTGCAATTATTAAAGAAAACAACACAGATGAAAATATATATAAATATAGCTATGTAAGAATGAAATAAAAGTAAACAATAAAAATATAAGAATAAAATATAAAAAAGATGTATATTGTAGAATTAAATATAGAACGCAAAATAATGTGCATGAAAGTAAACTGTAGTCTTAAAAATTAAGATACACAGGGATGTACAATGTGCATACTATACTGTATTGACAAAATTTAATCCAGTAAAAAAGAGAAATAATTTCTACTTGAAAAGCACGGAGAGATTGCGACGTCACACAGTCTGCGCTCAAGCAGTTCATTTAAGTTAGGCCTATTTGAGAGCTCGCATCCATTCTTCTGCAATTACATGACTGTGTACTTATGTTACAATAAAGCGCTTGCCACATTTGCGCGGGAATGATTATAATAATGTGGAATATCTGCAATCCCGCGCAGACATTCAGACTGTAATTGACAAGAGACGGATGACTGTCAAACAAAATAAATTTGCCAGCCAAACAAATGAAAACATAATCATTTATATCCCCTAATTATAATGGCTGCTAAGCCCATGGAGGAACATTAAAGTGTTTTATTTTTTAGCTTTGCAAACTACATGGGGACAAATTTGCATATACTGTTTTCCAGAAATCACTTCACTGACTAGGTTTCATTTAATGTTGCTGTTTTTCTTCCAGAACATTTGCATTTGGTTGTTCAGTGCCTTAGTTTTTGTAGGTTTCTTTTGTTAGTTTTTTGGTCTAAAAACAACAACAACCTTTTTCACTGAGCATGCACAAAGGTAGCACTGTGTGCACAGCTTTTTAATCTATCATATTTCAGAATTTGTGCTGTTAAACAAAGTTTATCCAGGATTTTGGTCTTGCTAAACCACATGTTTGTCTACTTGAAAATATGCATGGTTTTGGTTTTGTGTACACATTATTCCCATATTTGCATATAATGTGAGTGGATGTTTCAGGTGGATAATTTAGGAGTATATTCACACTTTCCAGCAGCACATACAATTTGTTTACCCTTTTTAGAATTATTACATAATTATTAAACATTTCACTGGGCAAAGGAAAAATACACAAACAAAGATCACCATCAATTAATCTTGTATGACAATAAAATAAATCCTTATCACAACATTACCTCTGTCTAGTAGAAGGGACTATAATCTATATTTTACTGTTTATAATATTTAATTTTGTACTAATATATTTAATCTGGTTCATATTTTGGGGAAATATTTGCAGTAACCCCCTCCTTGAACTGCCACCTTAACGTGGTGGAGGGGTTTGAGTACCCGAATGACCCTAGGAGCTATGTTGTCCGGGGCTATATGCCCCTGGTAGGGTCTCCCAAGGCAAACAGGTCCTAGGCGACGGGTCAGACTAAGAGTGGTTCAAAACCCCTTATGAGAAGAATAAATCAAAGGACCGTGACGTCGCCCGTCTTCACCACTCTGGAGTTGCCCATGGTGAGAGGCGGCGGGCTGGTGTGGGTTTGCTTATAGCCCCCCAGCTCAGCTGCCATGTGTTGGAGTTTACCCCGATGAACGAGAGGGTCGCTTCCCTGCGCCTTCGGGTCGGGGATAGGTCTCTCACTGTCGTTTGTGCCTACGGGCCGAACGGCAATGCAGAGTACCCAGCCTTCTTGGAGTCTCTGGGAGGGGTGCTGGAAAGTGCTCCGACTGGGGACTCCGTCGTTTTACTGGGGGACTTCAACGCCCACGTGGGCAACGACAGTGACACCTGGAGGGGCGTGATTGGGAGGAACGGCCCCCCTGATCTGAACCCGAGCGGTGTTCAGTTATTGGACTTCTGTGCTAGTTACAGCTTGTCCATAACGAACACCATGTTCAAGCATAAGGGTGTCCATCAGTACACGTGGCACCAGGACACCCTAGGCCGTAGGTCAATGATCGACTTTGTGGTCGTTTCATCCGACCTCCGGCCGTATGTCTTGGACACTCGGGTGAAGAGAGGGGCGGAGCTGTCAACCGATCACCACCTGGTGGTGAGTTGGATCCGATGGCGGGGGAGGAAGCTGGACAGACTCGGCAGACCCAAACGTACTGTGAGGGTCTGCTGGGAACGTTTGGCCGAGTCTCCTGTCAGAGAGATCTTCAACTCCCACCTCCGGCAGAGCTTCGACCGGATCCCGAGGGAGGCTGGAGATATTGAGTCCGAGTGGACCATGTTCTCCACCTCCATTGTCGAAGCGGCCGCTCGGAGCTGTGGCCGTAAGGTTTCCGGTGCCTGTCGAGGCGGCAATCCCCGAACCCGGTGGTGGACACCGGAAGTAAGGGATGCCGTCAAGCTGAAGAAGGAGTCCTATCGGGCCTGGTTGGCTTGTGGGACTCCAGAGGCAGCTGACAGGTACCGGCAGGCCAAGCGGACTACAGCCCGGGTGGTTGTGGAGGCAAAAACTCGGGCCTGGGAGGAGTTCGGTGAGGCCATGGAGAAGGACTATCGGTCAGCCTCGAAGAGATTCTGGCAAACCGTCCGGCGCCTCAGGAGAGGGAAGCAGTGCCCTACCAACGCTGTTTACAGTAGAGGTGGGGAGCTGTTGACCTCAACTGGGGATGTCGTTGGACGGTGGAAGGAATACTTCGAGGATCTCCTCAATCCCGCTGTCACGTCTTCCATTGAGGAAGCAGAGGCTGAGGGCTCAGATGTGGACTCGTCCATAACCCAAGCTGAAGTCACCGAGGTAGTCAAGAAACTCCTCGGTGGCAAGGCACCGGGGGTGGATGAGATCCGCCCTGAGTACCTCAAGTCTCTGGATGTTGTGGGGCTGTCTTGGCTGACACGCCTCTGCAGCATCGCGTGGCAGTCGGGGACGGTGCCTCTGGGATGGCAGACCGGGGTGGTGGTCCCTCTTTTTAAGAAGGGGGACCGGAGGGTGTGTTCCAACTACAGGGGGATCACACTTCTCAGCCTCCCTGGGAAAGTCTATGCCAGGGTACTGGAGAGGAGAATCCGGCCGATAGTAGAACCTCGGATTCAGGAGGAACAGTGTGGTTTTCGTCCAGGCCGTGGAACACTGGACCAGCTCTATACCCTCTACAGGGTGCTGGAGGGTTCATGGGAGTATGCCCAACCAGTCCACATGTGCTTTGTGGATTTGGAGAAGGCATTCGACTGTGTCCCTCGCGGCGGCCTGTGGAGGGTTCTCCGGGAGTATGGGGTCCGGGGCCCTTTGCTAAGGGCTATCCGGTCCCTGTACGAACGGAGCAGGAGCTTGGTTCGTATTGCCAGCTGTAAGTCAGACTTGTTCCCGCTGCGTGTTGGATATAAATATATGAAATATATATGTAAATATATAAATAAATATATATAAATATATGATATATATATATATTTATTTATATATACTCAACTTGCTATCACACATTTTGAAGTGGGCCTGTGGCAAGATCTCTTAGTCATGCACAATTTTAATTTTGTAAACTTAATTTTGCATAATGGATTATCTGCTTTTCTGTTGCAGCAGATTTGCTATTAGTTAGTACAGGATTTCTTTAATAATTTGTTTAATAATAGCTGAAGAGAGTAACACTCTTTGCTGAGATAATCCATCCACTTCGCAGAATTGAATGTTCATTCCTCTGCCATAAATCGTCTCCAAAGGCATTTCAGAGAATTTGGCAGTACATCCAACCGTCTTCACAACCTTGTGTGATTACACCAGCAGCCCAGGACCTCCACATCCAGCATCTTTACCTCCATGATAGTCTGAGACCAGCCACCTGAACAATTATCTATAATAACATTTGCTCCAGTGAAAACTCTCCCATCAAAGCCCATACACATTCTTGTTTAGAACTGTTTTGAACTATTTTTGCTTGTAACTCATATTTTAGCCGGAAACAACAGTTAAAATATCTCAATGATAGATTTTTTTCTTAGTTCACAAGATATTGACTGATGGACAAGAGTCATCTCTGTTATTGTGATTTTTTTTATCAACTGTTTGGACAGTTTGGACTTCTGATGGCAGCCATTCCCTGCAGAGGATCCACTGGTGAGCAAGTTATGTAATGCTAAATTTCTCCACATCTGTTCCAATGAATGGATAAAAGGCTGACTTTAAATTAATGTTATTTCACTGATGTTCTTATGCATTTAAAAGTGTCTTGTGGGAGTTTTAAAGTAAAATACTGTGTTTTTTTCCCATATCAGTTTATAATATTGATGAAATAAAACAACTGTTTCAGCTATTTAAAAAAAAACCTTAGGAGCATATTTTGTTCGTTAAATATAAGTTTTTGATTTTTAAAGTTATGACCAAGCGGCCAGCAGCAGACAGTGAGCTAATCATGTATGTTTGATCAATTTAGCATTCATCACGAATTGCCTAAAATAAAATTTATAGATATTTTAAAGTTCCGAGGACCAAGCTAAGCCAGAAAGGGGATCGTGCCTTTGGGGTAGTTGCTCCAAAACTTTGGAATAGCTTACCATCACATGTTAGGGACACTGATTCTGTACATGTTTTTAAAGTACAACTTAAGACACACTTCTTTGAAATGGCTTATTCATCTATTTGATAATAATGATTATTACTATTTTTATATATATATATATATATATATATATATATATATATTTTTTTTTTTTTTTTTTTTTTTTTTTTTTTATCAGTTTGTCCTAATATTGTTGTATTGTTTTATTGAGATGGTGTAAAGCACATTGGTCAACATGTGTTGTTTGAATGGTGCTATACAAGTAAAAGTGACATTGACATTGACATATTCTAAAACAGTTTAAGCATATAACAATGTTTAAACATTAAACCCAAATAAATGTGTGATAGATCTAACAGTTTGTGTGGAGAGTGTAATCTAATGCGCACTTTGCAGGACACGGAGGCACCAGCTTGTTCACCTGCATGCTTTTATGTGGATACGCTGTCATTTTTGCTCATAAAGTAAATGGGTCTACTTTTATTTTTATTCACTCACAATATCAACAAAACTTTGTGCTTTTATAAAATAAAGAAAACAATCATGATGCGCTTTCTGCCATCTCATCTTGAACAGGAGCGCTTCACAAAAATGAACCGAAACCCAGCGAATACATGCCTCACAGATATGATAAATATATTTGTGGAAAGCTTTAAATTTGTACATAACAAAATAAAACATATCAAAAACTCTTTCATTATAATCATAATCCTATAGATGCATTTCTTAAAGGTGCATCTAATGAGGTGATTGGGAGCACTGCACATGACCTATTGGCTCGTTGTTTGTCATGGTAATCCAATCAAAGTTCTTTCAAAATGCAGCTTTTCCAAAGCATTGGGAACTTTTAATAACTGCCCACTCTCCAACTTCTCCCTGATGCTCTGCATGGTCAACTGTCACCTGTATGCTAATGTGTGCGTATATGTGTTGCTAATTGCGTAAGTGATAATATAATAATATTTATAATATAATCATTACAGCATTTCATACAGTAGCCTATGTGTGCTCTGCACGTATATGGACACAATAAAAGGAGAGAAGCTAAATGAGCCCTAGCCCAAAAAAAATTGTCCCGAGCCCGATCTGTAAAAAATACAAAATAAATGGCCCGAGCCTGGCCCGAATGGACTCAGCATGTTGAGCCCATGCGGGTTAAATTCCCAACACAAGCACTAGTGGTCGCGATCAGCTCTGGTTTATGGGAAGCCAAACACTGAAAGATCGATGAAACAGCGCTGTATTCAAGTGTTCACACAGCGCTGACCGGTCATTGGCGCAGCTCAATGGACCGAGCCAGAGACAATTTATAAGAGACATGCCACTTCCTCAATCCTCAATACAACTTTATAAGGAAGACCCGTAACGGAAAAGATGGCGGTTGTATGCACATGTCCCGCCCCATCCGCAGGAAAGCCAATCATCTGCTTTTAACAGTCAAGCCGGGAAACAATTAAGCCTATCATCTGGTCCCATTGACACATGTGCACAGTTGAGGTTTTGCGACAGCGGAGACAATTTGGCAACAGCGAGTTGTAGTGTGTGCAAGATCAGATGGAATCCACATAGAAGAGTAAATAAAATAATAATAATTCAAAATACTGTACTGTACACTGATAAAACAGATGACATTGAGCATTTGTTTAAGTGCTTGGCACAACACCGGCATTCTGCATTGAGACGTAAATGAAGTTGGTGTTGTGAACCCTTGCGCATACGTACAAAATAAAAATAAAAAAATCTATTTATATATATATATATATATACATATTAAGAAACATGGGTGTTGAATCATTTAATTTGTCAAGCCTTCTGAAAAAGCATGCAGAACAAGGTAAAATATTTGGTATTGTTAAATACATTAAAGAAATTGGATTAACCAGGAGAATTTTTATATATATAAACATGTATATATTCGTTTCTTGTTAGTGCTTCACACTCCAGTCCAGTTGGTGGCGGTAAATGCACCAAAAGTTGGTTTGCCATTAAACGTTATTAGAAGAAGAGTAATGTTCGCACTGCACTGTTGAAACTGATCAGCGTTGCACTGTTTGCTGTGTTCAGTTTGGTGGCACCGGTAAACATGTCCTCTCTTCGCTGTCGAGTCGGTCACGAGCTGCGCCAATGACCGATCAGTGCTGCGCGAACACTTGAACACCTTGCTGTTTCATCTTACTTTCAGTGTGTTTGGCTTCCCGTACCGGTTCACGTGTCTGAGCCGTGACGCCTCACAGATTTGATCAGAGCAGATATTTTAACCTTTAAAAAAAAAAATATATATATATATATAAAACTGTGATGTTAAAACAGAGGTATGTACCTTAATGTACAGTATATATTCATGTCCAATGTGTCCACAGCTATAATAGTCACCTGAAAATCCTGACTTAGTTTTCCTCAGTTATGTTTGAGATTTGGCATTTAAGACTGGAATAGACAGTGTTGTTTCTGCTCTTCTCTGAGCTCTCTGTTTTTGTGATGTCTTCAGGGAATTGCAGCATGGAATAGTTTACATCACCCTCTTGATCCTTTGAGGGAAATGACAAATTTGTTTTCACTTTATATTTATGATGGTTATAGCTGAGTACCATATGTAAAATTAAACAAATTAGATGTAATGAAATACAAGATTAATACTGACATCTGACACAGAGTTTGGTTGAGTAGGGACAGCCAGATGAAGCCTCCTGTGATGTGCTGCAAGAATAAAAAATAATGGGATAAAGTAAAATAATGGTACATGTACAGAAAACAATGGTACAGAAATGACTAAACTTCCAATAATATTTGAATAAATGGCCACTGCTGAACTCTTCTCACTCTCATTCTCTCTCTCAAAAAAAAAAGATAATGTATTCAATGTCTACATAACATTACAATACTGATTTTATTCTGCATTTTAGGAAACACAATGAAAACAACTTAAATATGTACTGCACCTGCACATAATTCACTTTTTTTTTTCCTCAGTCTGTCACATAGAATTATGTTCATGATTCCACTGAAGAGTAAAATCACAATATTGCAGACAAACACCACTTGGAAGAGTGCTGAACAATCTGAATTAAGCAAAATATGAACATATAAATGATCTTTATAGAACAAATGAAAATAAATGTACTATATATATATATATATATATATATATATATATATATATATATATATATATATATATATATATATATATATATATATATATATATATATATATATATATACACTTTGTATATATGTAATAATGTGATGGATCTGTAAATTATCACTTAGTGCAAAAATGTAAGTTATCAGTCAGATATTTAGCAAGTACTACTTATAATGATTTTAATAATAATAATAATAATAATAATAATATAACCACTTGGTTTATAATTATTGTTTGACATTTTGTATGTTTAGTTAACCTACAGAAAATACATAGACCTATAATTGTCAAAAGACTAGCATTTACATAAAACAACAACAATAATAATATTAATAATAAACATATTAATGCTATTTATAGAACAAATGAGAAATAATTTATATATAAAAATGTGTGATGGATCTATCAATAATAAAATATAAAAAATAAATTACAATGTTTCAGATGTTAGCATTAGTGAATTATAGTAGTTAACATGAACAATATTATATACAGTGTCACACTTTTTTTTAAATACAGCATTAACCAGTTAATGTTAAGTTCAACATTTACAAATACATTATTAAAATAAAAAGTTATATCTGTTAACAGAATAAAAATACATTGTAATAATACATTGTTCATTGATAGTTCATTTTATTTAATACATTAACTTATGTTAACAAACGAGACCGTATTGTAATAAATGTTACCTATAATGGTAACTATGATATTAAGAAGAAAAAACATATATTTCCTGGATGGAATATTGTGTTCTAAGAAAAAGTTACTTCAGAGTCATGTGTGACTGTTATAAAATTACATTTACATTTATGCATTTGCCAAATGACTTTATCCAAAGCGACTCAGTGTACATTCCATTCAAGGTACACATTTACATTTTATCAGTACTTGTAGTATTTTACAAATAAGTAAATAAATAATTTATTACCATTAAGTTGTCATTTACATTCCACAAGCAATGCAGTTTATTAAAATTACAACTGTAATATTAAAGTTAAAATGTATTTGCATAATACAGAAATTTGAGAGACAGTTTGCAAGTGCGGATATTATAGAAAAATGTTACCAGCCATTTTGTCACCTAAAACAGAGAGAAATAAAATGGGATTGTTTTACACAAACACATTTTATATATATATATATATAAAAGGTAAAATATTTGGTATTGTTAATACATTAAAGAAATTGGATTAAGCAGGAGAATTTTTATATATATAAACATGTATATATTCGTTTCTTGTTAGTGCTTCACACTCCAGTCCAGTTGGTGGCGGTAAATGCATCAAAAGTTGGTTTGCCATTAAACGTTATTAGAAGAAGAGTAATGTTCGCACTGCACTGTTGAAACTGATCAGCGTTGCACTGTTTGCTGTGTTCAGTTTGGTGGCGCCGGTAAACATGTCCTCTCTTCGCTGTCGAGTCGGTCACGAGCTGCGCCAATGACCGATTTGATCAGATTTGATCAGAGCAGATATTTTAACCTTTAAAAAAAAAATATATATATATATATATATATATATATATATATATATATATATATATATATATATATAAACTGTGATGTTAAAACAGAGGTATGTACCTTAATGTACAGTATATATTCATGTCCAATGTGTCCACAGCTATAATAGTCACCTGAAAATCCTGACTTAGTTTTCCTCAGTTATGTTTGAGATTTGGCATTTAAGACTGGAATAGACAGTGTTGTTTCTGCTCTTCTCTGAGCTCTCTGTTTTTGTGATGTCTTCAGGGAATTGCAGCATGGAATAGTTTACATCACTCTCTTGATCCTTTGAGGGAAATGACAAATTTGTTTTCACTTTATATTTATGATGGTTATAGCTGAGTACCATATGTAAAATTAAACAAATTAGATGTAATGAAATACAAGATTAATACTGACATCTGACACAGAGTTTGGTTGAGTAGGGACAGCCAGATGAAGCCTCCTGTGATGTGCTGCAAGAATAAAAAATAATGGGATAAAGTAAAATAATGGTACATGTACAGAAAACAATGGTACAGAAATGACTAAACTTCCAATAATATTTGAATAAATGGCCACTGCTGAACTCTTCTCACTCTCATTCTCTCTCTCTCAAAAAAAAAAAAGATAATGTATTCAATGTCTACATAACATTACAATACTGATTTTATTCTGCATTTTAGGAAACACAATGAAAACAACTTAAATATGTACTGCACCTGCACATAATTCACTTTTTTTTTTCCTCAGTCTGTCACATAGAATTATGTTCATGATTCCACTGAAGAGTAAAATCACAATATTGCAGACAAACACCACTTGGAAGAGTGCTGAACAATCTGAATTAAGCAAAATATGAACATATAAATGATCTTTATAGAACAAATGAAAATAAATGTACTATATATATATATATATATATATATATATACACTTTGTATATATGTAATAATGTGATGGATCTGTAAATTATCACTTGGTGCAAAAATGTAAGTTATCAGTCAGATATTTAGCAAGTACTACTTATAATGATTTTAATAATAATAATAATAATAATAATAATATAACCACTTGGTTTATAATTATTGTTTGACATTTTGTATGTTTAGTTAACCTACAGAAAATACATAGACCTATAATTGTCAAAAGACTAGCATTTACATAAAACAACAACAATAATAATATTAATAATAAACATATTAATGCTATTTATAGAAAAAAATGAGAAATAATTTATATATAAAAATGTGTGATGGATCTATAAATAATAAAATATAAAAAATAAATTACAATGTTTCAGATGTTAGCATTAGTGAATTATAGTAGTTAACATGAACAATATTATATACAGTGTCACACTTTTTTTTTAATACAGCATTAACCAGTTAATGTTAAGTTCAACATTTACAAATACATTATTAAAATAAAAAGTTATATCTGTTAACAGAATAAAAATACATTGTAATAATACATTGTTCATTGATAGTTCATTTTATTTAATACATTAACTTATGTTAACAAACGAGACCGTATTGTAATAAATGTTACCTATAATGGTAACTATGATATTAAGAAGAAAAAACATATATTTCCTGGATGGAATATTGTGTTCTAAGAAAAAGTTACTTCAGAGTCATGTGTGACTGTTATAAAATTACATTTACATTTATGCATTTGCCAAATGACTTTATCCAAAGCGACTCAGTGTACATTCCATTCAAGGTACACATTTACATTTTATCAGTACTTGTAGTATTTTACAAATAAGTAAATAAATAATTTATTACCATTAAGTTGTCATTTACATTCCACAAGCAATGCAGTTTATTAAAATTACAACTGTAATATTAAAGTTAAAATGTATTTGCATAATACAGAAATTTGAGAGACAGTTTGCAAGTGCGGATATTATAGAAAAATGTTACCAGCCATTTTGTCACCTAAAACAGAGAGAAATATAATGGGATTGTTTTACACAAACACATTTTATATATATATATATATAAAAGGTAAAATATTTGGTATTGTTAATACATTAAAGAAATTGGATTAACCAGGAGAATTTTTATATATATAAACATGTATATATTCGTTTCTTGTTAGTGCTTCACACTCCAGTCCAGTTGGTGGCGGTAAATGCATCAAAAGTTGGTTTGCCATTAAACGTTATTAGAAGAAGAGTAATGTTCGCACTGCACTGTTGAAACTGATCAGCGTTGCACTGTTTGCTGTGTTCAGTTTGGTGGCGCCGGTAAACATGTCCTCTCTTCGCTGTCGAGTCGGTCACGAGCTGCGCCAATGACCGATTTGATCAGATTTGATCAGAGCAGATATTTTAACCTTTAAAAAAAAAAAAATATATATATATATATATATATATATATATATATATATAAACTGTGATGTTAAAACAGAGGTATGTACCTTAATGTACAGTATATATTCATGTCCAATGTGTCCACAGCTATAATAGTCACCTGAAAATCCTGACTTAGTTTTCCTCAGTTATGTTTGAGATTTGGCATTTAAGACTGGAATAGACAGTGTTGTTTCTGCTCTTCTCTGAGCTCTCTGTTTTTGTGATGTCTTCAGGGAATTGCAGCATGGAATAGTTTACATCACTCTCTTGATCCTTTGAGGGAAATGACAAATTTGTTTTCACTTTATATTTATGATGGTTATAGCTGAGTACCATATGTAAAATTAAACAAATTAGATGTAATGAAATACAAGATTAATACTGACATCTGACACAGAGTTTGGTTGAGTAGGGACAGCCAGATGAAGCCTCCTGTGATGTGCTGCAAGAATAAAAAATAATGGGATAAAGTAAAATAATGGTACATGTACAGAAAACAATGGTACAGAAATGACTAAACTTCCAATAATATTTGAATAAATGGCCACTGCTGAACTCTTCTCACTCTCATTCTCTCTCTCTCAAAAAAAAAAAGATAATGTATTCAATGTCTACATAACATTACAATACTGATTTTATTCTGCATTTTAGGAAACACAATGAAAACAACTTAAATATGTACTGCACCTGCACATAATTCACTTTTTTTTTTCCTCAGTCTGTCACATAGAATTATGTTCATGATTCCACTGAAGAGTAAAATCACAATATTGCAGACAAACACCACTTGGAAGAGTGCTGAACAATCTGAATTAAGCAAAATATGAACATATAAATGATCTTTATAGAACAAATGAAAATAAATGTACTTTATATATATATATATATATATATATATATATATATATATATATATACACTTTGTATATATGTAATAATGTGATGGATCTGTAAATTATCACTTGGTGCAAAAATGTAAGTTATCAGTCAGATATTTAGCAAGTACTACTTATAATGATTTTAATAATAATAATAATAATAATAATAATATAACCACTTGGTTTATAATTATTGTTTGACATTTTGTATGTTTAGTTAACCTACAGAAAATACATAGACCTATAATTGTCAAAAGACTAGCATTTACATAAAACAACAACAATAATAATATTAATAATAAACATATTAATGCTATTTATAGAAAAAAATGAGAAATAATTTATATATAAAAATGTGTGATGGATCTATAAATAATAAAATATAAAAAATAAATTACAATGTTTCAGATGTTAGCATTAGTGAATTATAGTAGTTAACATGAACAATATTATATACAGTGTCACACTTTTTTTTTAATACAGCATTAACCAGTTAATGTTAAGTTCAACATTTACAAATACATTATTAAAATAAAAAGTTATATCTGTTAACAGAATAAAAATACATTGTAATAATACATTGTTCATTGATAGTTCATTTTATTTAATACATTAACTTATGTTAACAAACGAGACCGTATTGTAATAAATGTTACCTATAATGGTAACTATGATATTAAGAAGAAAAAACATATATTTCCTGGATGGAATATTGTGTTCTAAGAAAAAGTTACTTCAGAGTCATGTGTGACTGTTATAAAATTACATTTACATTTATGCATTTGCCAAATGACTTTATCCAAAGCGACTCAGTGTACATTCCATTCAAGGTACACATTTACATTTTATCAGTACTTGTAGTATTTTACAAATAAGTAAATAAATAATTTATTACCATTAAGTTGTCATTTACATTCCACAAGCAATGCAGTTTATTAAAATTACAACTGTAATATTAAAGTTAAAATGTATTTGCATAATACAGAAATTTGAGAGACAGTTTGCAAGTGCGGATATTATAGAAAAATGTTACCAGCCATTTTGTCACCTAAAACAGAGAGAAATATAATGGGATTGTTTTACACAAACACATTTTATATATATATATATATAAAAGGTAAAATATTTGGTATTGTTAAATACATTAAAGAAATTGGATTAACCAGGAGAATTTTTATATATATAAACATGTATATATTCGTTTCTTGTTAGTGCTTCACACTCCAGTCCAGTTGGTGGCGGTAAATGCATCAAAAGTTGGTTTGCCATTAAACGTTATTAGAAGAAGAGTAATGTTCGCACTGCACTGTTGAAACTGATCAGCGTTGCACTGTTTGCTGTGTTCAGTTTGGTGGCGCCGGTAAACATGTCCTCTCTTCGCTGTCGAGTCGGTCACGAGCTGCGCCAATGACCGATTTGATCAGATTTGATCAGAGCAGATATTTTAACCTTTAAAAAAAAATATATATATATATATATATATATATATATATATATAAACTGTGATGTTAAAACAGAGGTATGTACCTTAATGTACAGTATATATTCATGTCCAATGTGTCCACAGCTATAATAGTCACCTGAAAATCCTGACTTAGTTTTCCTCAGTTATGTTTGAGATTTGGCATTTAAGACTGGAATAGACAGTGTTGTTTCTGCTCTTCTCTGAGCTCTCTGTTTTTGTGATGTCTTCAGGGAATTGCAGCATGGAATAGTTTACATCACTCTCTTGATCCTTTGAGGGAAATGACAAATTTGTTTTCACTTTATATTTATGATGGTTATAGCTGAGTACCATATGTAAAATTAAACAAATTAGATGTAATGAAATACAAGATTAATACTGACATCTGACACAGAGTTTGGTTGAGTAGGGACAGCCAGATGAAGCCTCCTGTGATGTGCTGCAAGAATAAAAAATAATGGGATAAAGTAAAATAATGGTACATGTACAGAAAACAATGGTACAGAAATGACTAAACTTCCAATAATATTTGAATAAATGGCCACTGCTGAACTCTTCTCACTCTCATTCTCTCTCTCTCAAAAAAAAAAAAGATAATGTATTCAATGTCTACATAACATTACAATACTGATTTTATTCTGCATTTTAGGAAACACAATGAAAACAACTTAAATATGTACTGCACCTGCACATAATTCACTTTTTTTTTTCCTCAGTCTGTCACATAGAATTATGTTCATGATTCCACTGAAGAGTAAAATCACAATATTGCAGACAAACACCACTTGGAAGAGTGCTGAACAATCTGAATTAAGCAAAATATGAACATATAAATGATCTTTATAGAACAAATGAAAATAAATGTACTATATATATATATATATATATATATATATATATATACACTTTGTATATATGTAATAATGTGATGGATCTGTAAATTATCACTTGGTGCAAAAATGTAAGTTATCAGTCAGATATTTAGCAAGTACTACTTATAATGATTTTAATAATAATAATAATAATATAACCACTTGGTTTATAATTATTGTTTGACATTTTGTATGTTTAGTTAACCTACAGAAAATACATAGACCTATAATTGTCAAAAGACTAGCATTTACATAAAACAACAACAATAATAATATTAATAATAAACATATTAATGCTATTTATAGAAAAAAATGAGAAATAATTTATATATAAAAATGTGTGATGGATCTATAAATAATAAAATATAAAAAATAAATTACAATGTTTCAGATGTTAGCATTAGTGAATTATAGTAGTTAACATGAACAATATTATATACAGTGTCACACTTTTTTTTTAATACAGCATTAACCAGTTAATGTTAAGTTCAACATTTACAAATACATTATTAAAATAAAAAGTTATATCTGTTAACAGAATAAAAATACATTGTAATAATACATTGTTCATTGATAGTTCATTTTATTTAATACATTAACTTATGTTAACAAACGAGACCGTATTGTAATAAATGTTACCTATAATGGTAACTATGATATTAAGAAGAAAAAACATATATTTCCTGGATGGAATATTGTGTTCTAAGAAAAAGTTACTTCAGAGTCATGTGTGACTGTTATAAAATTACATTTACATTTATGCATTTGCCAAATGACTTCATCCAAAGCGACTCAGTGTACATTCCATTCAAGGTACACATTTACATTTTATCAGTACTTGTAGTATTTTACAAATAAGTAAATAAATAATTTATTACCATTAAGTTGTCATTTACATTCCACAAGCAATGCAGTTTATTAAAATTACAACTGTAATATTAAAGTTAAAATGTATTTGCATAATACAGAAATTTGAGAGACAGTTTGCAAGTGCGGATATTATAGAAAAATGTTACCAGCCATTTTGTCACCTAAAACAGAGAGAAATATAATGGGATTGTTTTACACAAACACATTTTATATATATATATATATAAAAGGTAAAATATTTGGTATTGTTAAATACATTAAAGAAATTGGATTAACCAGGAGAATTTTTATATATATAAACATGTATATATTCGTTTCTTGTTAGTGCTTCACACTCCAGTCCAGTTGGTGGCGGTAAATGCATCAAAAGTTGGTTTGCCATTAAACGTTATTAGAAGAAGAGTAATGTTCGCACTGCACTGTTGAAACTGATCAGCGTTGCACTGTTTGCTGTGTTCAGTTTGGTGGCGCCGGTAAACATGTCCTCTCTTCGCTGTCGAGTCGGTCACGAGCTGCGCCAATGACCGATTTGATCAGATTTGATCAGAGCAGATATTTTAACCTTTAAAAAAAAAAAAATATATATATATATATATATATATATATATATAAACTGTGATGTTAAAACAGAGGTATGTACCTTAATGTACAGTATATATTCATGTCCAATGTGTCCACAGCTATAATAGTCACCTGAAAATCCTGACTTAGTTTTCCTCAGTTATGTTTGAGATTTGGCATTTAAGACTGGAATAGACAGTGTTGTTTCTGCTCTTCTCTGAGCTCTCTGTTTTTGTGATGTCTTCAGGGAATTGCAGCATGGAATAGTTTACATCACTCTCTTGATCCTTTGAGGGAAATGACAAATTTGTTTTCACTTTATATTTATGATGGTTATAGCTGAGTACCATATGTAAAATTAAACAAATTAGATGTAATGAAATACAAGATTAATACTGACATCTGACACAGAGTTTGGTTGAGTAGGGACAGCCAGATGAAGCCTCCTGTGATGTGCTGCAAGAATAAAAAATAATGGGATAAAGTAAAATAATGGTACATGTACAGAAAACAATGGTACAGAAATGACTAAACTTCCAATAATATTTGAATAAATGGCCACTGCTGAACTCTTCTCACTCTCATTCTCTCTCTCTCAAAAAAAAAAAGATAATGTATTCAATGTCTACATAACATTACAATACTGATTTTATTCTGCATTTTAGGAAACACAATGAAAACAACTTAAATATGTACTGCACCTGCACATAATTCACTTTTTTTTTTCCTCAGTCTGTCACATAGAATTATGTTCATGATTCCACTGAAGAGTAAAATCACAATATTGCAGACAAACACCACTTGGAAGAGTGCTGAACAATCTGAATTAAGCAAAATATGAACATATAAATGATCTTTATAGAACAAATGAAAATAAATGTACTTTATATATATATATATATATATATATATATATATATATATATATATATATATATATATATATATATATATATATATATATATATATACACTTTGTATATATGTAATAATGTGATGGATCTGTAAATTATCACTTGGTGCAAAAATGTAAGTTATCAGTCAGATATTTAGCAAGCACTACTTATAATGATTTTAATAATAATAATAATAATAATAATAATAATAATAATATAACCACTTGGTTTATAATTATTGTTTGACATTTTGTATGTTTAGTTAACCTACAGAAAATACATAGACCTATAATTGTCAAAATACTAGCATTTACATAAAACAACAACAATAATAATATTAATAATAAACATATTAATGCTATTTATAGAAAAAAATGAGAAATAATTTATATATAAAAATGTGTGATGGATCTATAAATAATAAAATATAAAAAATAAATTACAATGTTTCAGATGTTAGCATTAGTGAATTATAGTAGTTAACATGAACAATATTATATACAGTGTCACACTTTTTTTTTAATACAGCATTAACCAGTTAATGTTAAGTTCAACATTTACAAATACATTATTAAAATAAAAAGTTATATCTGTTAACAGAATAAAAATACATTGTAATAATACATTGTTCATTGATAGTTCATTTTATTTAATACATTAACTTATGTTAACAAACGAGACCTTATTGTAATAAATGTTACCTATAATGGTAACTATGATATTAAGAAGAAAAAACATATATTTCCTGGATGGAATATTGTGTTCTAAGAAAAAGTTACTTCAGAGTCATGTGTGACTGTTATAAAATTACATTTACATTTATGCATTTGCCAAATGACTTTATCCAAAGCGACTCAGTGTACATTCCATTCAAGGTACACATTTACATTTTATCAGTACTTGTAGTATTTTACAAATAAGTAAATAAATAATTTATTACCATTAAGTTGTCATTTACATTCCACAAGCAATGCAGTTTATTAAAATTACAACTGTAATATTAAAGTTAAAATGTATTTGCATAATACAGAAATTTGAGAGACAGTTTGCAAGTGCGGATATTATAGAAAAATGTTACCAGCCATTTTGTCACCTAAAACAGAGAGAAATATAATGGGATTGTTTTACACAAACACATTTTATATATATATATATATATATATATATATATATATATATATATATATATATATATATATATATATATATATATATATATATATATATATATATATATAAATATATATATATATATTTAAAATATTTCGTAAATATCTCAGGTTAAGTAGTAAAACTGACTTACGTATCTATTAACTTGAGTGCCAATCAGTGAGAACTCATCACACAGACAGTGTTGTGAAGAGAGAAGCTTTGAGCTGTGCTTTATATAGGACGACATACTGACATACAGAGTTATGTACCTCAAGGAGAGCAAAGTGCACAGGTGTGGGTTTGCTCTGAATGTTGTTTGAGAAACATTAAAAAGGAAAACATTTAGTCAAAATGAATGTCAAACTTTATTTAGGATTGTTGGGGTCCTTGATTTAATATGTTCATGCAGAAATGACCTACGCTATTGTAATGAAATCTATGACTACATTTTTGAAGGAATGACACATTCATTTGAGAATTAATTGTTGTACATAGGGCAAAATATAAAGCAAGCACAATTTAAGAACATAAGCCAACTTAAATTCAATTAGTCTAAAACTAAATTCATATAGGTCTATGCAAACTACACTGAAAAACATGGTGTAGAAACAAATTTCACAAGTAAATGGTAAGTTACACATAGACTTAAATATTCCAATCTTTGTTTTGATAGAACTTGATACAACTTGCTATTTTTCTACAGTGTACATGTAAACATGTACATATTCATTTTTTTTATATTTATGTGTAACATTTGATGTCGTTTTGTGAGTTTTTGTGTTTAGATTTGTAAACATTCCCAACACATTAAGCCGATTATCTCCTTTAATTAAATAAGTAAATTCTTAATTGTTAATCTGATAGAAGATGTGAAAATAAATTTACATTGAAATATTAGGTTATCTTGAAAAAATACAAAAACTCATACACCAAGTCCACCTTTGCTGTTATCACATTACAAGACAGTGTTTTAATTGTTTTGTTACACACTGTTTTAATGTAAAGTAATTTGATTTAGCTGTTATTTTTCCACAGTTTGATCAGTGAGATACATGTCTATTAAATGTGCCATATTAGCCACACAAAAAATTCACAATTTGAATTCAAAGTTTGAATGTAAAGCAGTGAAAGACTGATATGGAGTTGCATGTTCTTGTCCGTGGTGCTGAATGCATACATCATAGATTCTGCAGTTTAAGTACTTTTGGATTAAATTAATGCAAATTAATAATTAATAAATTAAAAAAAACATATAACATGTGTGCTTCAAAGATCTTTATTGTACATTTTACTATCTGTCATGAAGACCCCCCCCCCACCTACCCCACCCCCGGGATATTAGTGTAACGTAAACTTCATTATGGGAACATTATCTTCTGTATTAAAAGTACAGTGAAAAATGTGTTAGTTTCTCAGGAAATATTTGACCACATAAATGTGAGCTCTGATGGGGCTCTGACTGTTGTGTGTTGTATTTTTACTCTTGTAGGCTGAGCTTTGTGGCCTGAGATCATAGAACAAAGCGAAACTGCATGTAGCAGCACATCTCTCTGCAAACATGAAGCAGCAAACAAAGTGATTGATCATATTGTCTTGTGTCACATGTTTTGTTTCCCAAACGAAAAGTGGAATAAAGAAAATTAAAATAAAATGGCAATGAATTTACAAAATACAGACAAAAAAAAGTTGTATGTATACACCAACAGTTGTTAAAACATATTTTTATTTTTATAATCATATCCAATGCAATCAGGTGCTTTTGGTAATGGAAAATGTTTTGCTTTCTGTTTTTGTGGTTTTGACACAAAGGCATGAAATGAGGTCATTATTGTGGGTTGGAAAGACAAACTATGATTAACAAATTTATGCAAATGATGTAAACTGCAACAGTCTGAATGCCTCATACATTTTGCTGCAGAAAAGCAAACAACATATTGCTGCTATTATCACAGGAAATGATCTGAAGTTGACCTCAGCTGGCCCCACACCATTGAAAGCTCGTTTAGACCAAAATAGGTCTTATGGTTTTGGGGGTTTAGCTTTATTGAATTGCAGCTAAAATCTATTTTAATACACATACTATTTTTAATAACTTTTTCTTTAGTTTATGAAAACATGTTTAACAGAAATAATAAAGATCTTATTATCCTTAAGAGGTCACCATCTCTGGACTGTTTTTTTTTTTTTTTTTTTAGTTCAGTTACAATAGCAGCTTTTGTTTTAAAATAAATTCAAATGGTTCATTTTCATTTTTAAGTAAGATAGTTTTCATTTTTGCTGTAATTATTAATTAACCAAAGTGCAAAGTGAAGAGAAACCACGGTAAAGTTTAAGTGACACACCTAAAGTATTCTTTACCAGAACGCAGGCAAAGCTCAACAGAAATTACTGAGGACAAGCATCCTCCTGGATAACACCACACTCATATTAATGATAGTCATATAGTAGCATTCAAGCTCCTATTTTACTTTTTATATTTTAATTTATTGCACTGAATAAAATGGTAGCTTAAAAATGGCATTCGATCGATTGATTGATTGATTGATTAATAAATACATAACATAGCTGAATCAACCTAAATACAATAATTTATAGCAATAAAACTACAGAATGGCTATTTAAAATACCAACTGCTGGTTACAGTCTAGGTCAGCCTACAAAATTATAGTCAGAATCATGATTTGAGAATTACAAAGGCATAATACAGATTTGTTTTGTTTTTTTTTGTTTTTTTGTTTGTTTTTTTAATACAGCTTATAATACACTGAATAAAATAGGGGAAAATTCAATCAAGAAAAATAATAATAAAGAAAGTATTTTATTTATTTGTTCTGCTTGATATGCTGTAGGTGAAGATGTTGACAACAGGTGACAAGATATACCAGTAGGGGGCAGTAAGTGATAATATTTTCCCCATATTCCTTTTTTTTTTTTTTTTAATAATGCTGTAACACTGTAACGCATTGTGCACTAATCCAGTATGAACTTCAGAAGGTCATATCTCTGTTAAAATTAATATATGTATGTGAGAACGATTAAACTCACACACTGTTATAGAAAAACATTTACATCAAGTTCTATTTTACACTTGGTCTGTAACAGAAAAAAATCTCTAAGCTATTTATTTTCCTAATACTGTGGCTCACTGCAATAAAGATTTTATTGTCTGTGATCATCTCAACTTTGAAGTTAGAATGCTTCTGACTGTGAGGTCTAACCACAAAAGTTTGACTTTGCAATGGTGGGACTCCAGTCAGAGAGCGAGCACAGAAGACCATAATTTCCTGTAGAAACTGAGACAGGAAGAAGCCACTCAGTACAAAGTGAGAACTGATGAGGTGACATTCTACCATATACGGCAGTAATAGAGAGCGGCCTCTTTTCTTGTGGTCTATAAGAGGACAACATTTGAAAGTCTGCTGGTGTACTAATAACAGTGGTCTGTAATAAACACACAGAAAATTTAAATATGATCATTTAGTTTCAAAATAATTTTATTCATATCTCTTTTTACATTTAGTTTTTTTTATACTGCTAATGCTCATTGCACACATTGTGTTGTTACATGTCCAGATTCCATAATATTATTACAAATTATTCTCAAACAATTCTTATGAAGTCTTTATTTTCTAAATGTCTCACATTCTATGGGATGCATTTATCAGTGCAGTCTAATTTGTTTTAAAACTGCACACGATACATACAGCAGGTCAGACAAAGGACTGATAAACTGTAACTTTATGCATAAACATGCACATCAACAGGTTAGAACAAATCGTTCACTTAAATATTTAATGAATTGTTTAAGTGTAATAAAAAAAACAGTAAACTGGGTAGTTTTTTTTTAATTGCATAGAAATGTTTGTCTGTTGAGAAGGATGTTTTTGTGGTTTTGATTCAGAAAGGGGCTTCAAAACAGAAGCAAGAGGTCAGTCCAGTGGTTGGAAAATGATCAAACCACAATGTGCGCAAGCAATGCATGAACAAAGGTACACATAGAAGTGCAAACAAACATCTCTTGATCTCATCTTTTCAACTATATATTGGTCATTTTCAAAAATAATTGCAACAAATATTTAAGCAATCAAAAATAACTGTTGATACACTATTTCTTTTAGAAACACTAACTCAGATTGTTTCTTTTAGAATTTTTTTTTAAAATTGGATTAAAAATAAATTCTAAAAGAAACAATCTGAGTTACAGTTTCTAAAAGAAAAAGTGTATCAACATTTCTGCTGCCTTAAATTTTTACATTTACTCAACTTGTGAAGTGTGAATTTGTTCATTATATAATAGATGATTACATAAAAGTATGATTATATCAAATATTGTGATGATGCAGTTCACTCAGGTGAATGTCAAAGCTGGTCCGCTGAAGTTCACATCAGCACTTCTCACTCTGTACTGAGCAGATTCTCTCTGTTGTTTCTCTACAGGAAGTGATGCTGCCAACAAACTCTGTCTACTGGTTGGAGCACCAGTCGCTGTCACATCCGCTGCTTATGCATTGTTTGTGCAAGAGCCAGTGGTTTGTGCTAAAACTGACCTTTTAAAATCAAATAAGATAATCTGTCTCATAATTATCAGATATATGTCGGAGCTGTTTTAGGGGCTAATGATTTTACGTGTAGGGGAGATATAAATTTCCTTTTGATGCTTAAAAAACATTAGCTGCTTAAACTTGCATGTGCAACTGAGTCAAATAAGTATGGCAAATAAGATAAAAGTTTCAGTTTGACATCATAGCCATGTGCTTTCTGAAAATACACCAATCTTAAAAGTGAATGGCAAATTCCCCACGTTGTATATACATTACTAAGATGAATAAAAAAAAAAGATGACTAATTATTTAGTAATTAAGAAGCTCTCATGTACTTTGCAGGACACACAGTGTAAAATAACTAAAGCTTGGTGAATATTTAAATTAGCATTTGAATATTAACATCTAAAGACATTGCGGTGCAACTTTTCTTTTTTTGGTGAACTATTCCTTTAAAAAAAGTATAAAATGTTAAATGTAACAAATATAATGTGTCTCTGTCCGTGGTTCTGAAATCATACTAATGACGAGCTGTGTTGCAACAGATCACCTCCACCTGCCTTTGATTAATTATTTATGTCCTGATGACGGAATCATCATTGTGCTGCTAGGTGGCACAAATAACAGCAACCTAAGAGGTATGGGAGAGGTAGGGACAGAAGGAGGCTTCTTGTCGGCTGCTACCAGCAAACAGCATTGTCAACTGCACCACCCACCACTGTCTGTTAAGGCAAGGTTCAGGATCAACTCCTGATGCAAATACTTTTTAATATAATTTTTTTTAAAGCATTACGCAGCACACTAAAAACATTTAAAATTAAAAAAAAATTAGCAATTTCAATCAAATCATCTTTGCGGCAAAGATTGAATCGTTCCTTAGTCAGAGCCAGTGTATAAGAGATCAGGTCAAAAAAAAATTGCCCACTCCAAATTTTCTTTCCCACACCAAAAGAAAACAAACAGACAAAGAAAAATTCTGAAGCACTTACCCCACACGCAGTCATAGACAAAGTAGATGACGCAAGTGAAAAATTCCCCCTATTATAATGCATTCTCGTTTCATATCAATTTCCCATGAAAAAAAAAAAAGATAAATACGGTACTAAACTGATTCCCACTTCCTCACAACCCCAAAAGACTAGCCCCCAGTTGTTACGTCCCAGAGTCTAGGGTTTAGGGGTAAAACATTACAAAAAAAAAAAAAAAGATAAATAATTGAGTAGTGCTTTTAAGAAAACTTTCCAGGTTCTTTTCTTTTATCGTGAGGACAAAGAAAATCTGTTTCGTAAGCAGTTCACACAAAGAGCAAATACACGAAAAACTTAAGGGCTAGGCCAGGCCAAAATAATAAACAAACAGAACTACCTTAACCCAAAACTAAATATCCTAATAAAACAAAAATAAAAGGAAACACTTCCCTTACTTCTTAACTAATCCAAAAACATTAGAAAAACATGTTCAAAATTAGAAAAACATGCCCCTACATTGTTCATAAACCAAACTTATCAGATCACATAAGTGGTCAGTAACACACAATGAAGGAAGAGGAAAAAAGAACATGAGGGAGAGAACAGTAAGCCTTTCAATGGTTCACACAACTTTCACTAATCTTACAATCAAGATTCAATAACAAAGTACAAGAAGATGAACAACACAGACTCTCACGCCCCAACCCGGGTATTGCTCATCATTCTTTTTTCTAAAAGATGGTGGTGCTCCTCACCACCTACCACTACACACGCTGGTGGCATGTCCAATTAAGGCGGGGCAAACTGCGAGAAACAGGACAGGAGGGAAGGATAACAAGAAAGAGAACAACATCAAAAATGAGAAAAAGACACAAAACAGCAGCACCAATACAACCTCATGCGTAACACTTGTGATCGATCACAAGTCACAAAAGGCAGCCGACTCGGCACATTATACAGTAGTATTTGGGGAAAAAATGAAATTGTTACACTACACTGTAGGCCTTTTATTTAATGCCATCAGCCTAAAACATGAGGTCAAGCTTCAGTGAGTTGCAGTTTAGTCAGCCACTCTCACACTTTAATCAAAAGTGTTTCAATGGAAAGTTTCAGCTGCAGAGGTGAGAGCACTGATGGGGGCTATCTCATTCTTTCCATTCTCAGTCTTACTAGGTGATTGCAATTTTTTTGTGGTCTGGGCTCATAGTCTAAAACCACAAGTGTATAAAGTGTCATGCTGCTGCTTTTACCAGCATCAGACAACAGAAAAAAAAAGAAAAAGAAGAAGAAGAAGAGAAAAAAAACTACTTACTACAACTAAATTACATCTTCCATATATAATTATTATGCACGCACCTTTTTCCTCATTTTATCCTAAAATACTGATATTATTTAAATGTACAGTTTTTTACTTAAATATTTAAATGAGTGCTGTTAAATGAATACAAAAAGAGTTCTTTCTTTCTTTCTTTCTTTATAAAAGCGCGCAGACCTTGATACAACTGCATTATTTTAAAGTTTTATGACAAACATTTTTTGGAAATAAATGTGTCACAAACACTGTTTATATGGTTTACATGTAATGAAGTCATACTTTACATCTCAGTTTTGTGAGTGAAAACAATAGACACAGACCTAAATCTTGTATTTATGATCAATTGTTACACTTAAGCTTAGTGTATGCATTACACACTGAAGCTAATGACCAAAGAATTCATTCAGAATTAAAAAATAATAATAATGTAATTGCAGTTTCCTACACACGTTATAAAATATTCAGTCATAATTTAGGTGCTGTGTAGATTTACAGTATTTTATACAGAATAACAGATCTTGCTAATGTAGTGGTATATAATGAAATGAAAAAACTAATGAAAACCTAAAACTGAACTAAAGCTCAATCTTTGTGTGTTGGTCTGCTGAAGTTCACCTCACCAGGACTCGTTCTGCACTGAAATGTTATTTCCTGTCACTCCCTACAGGAAATGAGGATTCTTTGTTTGCCACTTTATTAGATGAGAGGCTGCTTTTGTTTAAACACAGCCACGCGGTTTGTGGTGTGGTTGGTCTACAATCTAAATGCTCTCTCTAAAAAAAAAAAAAAAAAAAAAAAAAAAACAACCTATACATGCAACTTATCTAATGATGTATGTACATGCAGCTTCGCAATGTTGTTATTTAGCTACATATATATTTTACTTACAGCTATTGCACTACTCATTATGGCCTTCATAATTTATGTTGAATAAATATTATATTAATAATAATAATAATAAAACCTTTTTTATCTTTTTGATCTTTTTGTGCTGTTTATATAGAACTACCAGCTTGCCAAATCTGATGGCCCACAACATTTCAAACATACAAAAAAAAAAAAAAAGATTCTATGACAGCAATGTCTCCACCTATTGGTTGACCTTTACCTTTAGTTTTGTGAATGTTGTAAGACTTTCACAAGATTTGGCAATGTAACCGATGCATCAGAGTCTGCCATTAAGTTTCTACATCTGGATGTAATGTGATATTTTAAACTGAATGCCAACTAACTAGTGTTTTGTTTGTTTGTTTGTATGTTTACAAGTAAATTATGTTATTTTGACATTTTAACTGATTTTAGAAGATAATACATAATGTACTGTAATGTAATAATAACTAGGTCTATATACATACATCAGAAGTTTTATATATGTACTGTATATATACATATATATATATATATATATATATAGAGAGAGAGAGAGAGAGAGAGAGAGAGAGAGAAAGAGAAATAATCTATGACAAAGGAATAAATAGAGAATTCAAGATCTATATGATCTGAACTTATTAGCATTATTATTATTATTATTATTATTATTATTATTATTATTATTATTATTATTATTACTAAATTTACTAAAATTTTAGATGACCCTCTTGTTCTATACAATGCATATTATAGTCTGCTTTAATACAGATGGGCACATGTACAGTGTAAAAGCCACACCCCCTTCAAATAAATAAAGCTGATATTGGTTCTTCTCAGTTGAGCTGATTTGACTGGAATGTAAACATGAATTTGTCTGCAACACATCCTCTGATGCTCTTTTTGATAGGTAAATAAACTTTTGTGATGTTTGCTATAGAATGCGGGATAGTGACAGAATGACAATGTTTGCCATGAATTGAATAAATATGAATAAATATGCAGTAATATATATAACAATGTATAGCTACTGTACTATACTGTTCCATGTGTTACATACAATATAATATAGTAAATTCTCTACAAAATATGTTCTTATCATTTAATTTGCCATTGCTTTGTCATTTAATTTTTAATCTTATGATTATCCATCACTTTCATGTAGTTCCTTCTCAGTTTTAATGGGACAGTTCATTCAAATATATGATTATGTGAGTTTTTTTTTCTCCATAAAATCTTTCAAAGATCTCTAATGTTGTTTGGACACCAACAGTCTTCATAATATATTGTTTTGAGTTCCACAGAAGATGGTGTAATAAATCATAGAAATTACTTTGTAACAATATGCCGTGCACAGTTATTTCGGACATGGTGCAACACAATGCATTTTATACAATTAAAATGCAAAGTGCAGCTTACTTCTGAATCTGAATTGATGTGTTTCACTTTTTTTCCTCATAACATTATTTATTTTTTTCAGGTGTCATCTTTGTAAAACAAGCATCTTTAACTTTTGTGAAAACTGTCAACATTGGGACGACTGTCACTCTTTTGTGTTCAAACATCTTGAAAGAGCCCAGCTACATAGCCTGGTTCAAGAAGACAAATGATTCTCTCCCGCTTTGCCTTGCTACTCAATATGTGAGTGAAAAACCAGCAGACTCCATATATTTGAATGGCTTTAAGAAGAATCACGTAGAGATGTCAGTGAACAGAACATTTTCTTCCTTGAAGATTGTAAATGTGGACATCTCTGACTCTGGAATATTTTACTGTGGAAGCTTTTTGACAAACCACATGATGTTTCACAACGAAACACAGTTAGTGGTAGTAAATGGTAATTTTTAAAACTTCATTCCCTCAGTATCTTTTATAATTCCAAATTTTATACATATTCAGTGTAATTACTATTCAGTTACTATTAATTACTTTGTATTCTCTTTTATCTTTAAAGAGACTAATCATTCTGAAGAGTATATTGCAACCGTGGATTGTGGTATGTGTCACATTTTAAACTATTTGCCACTCATTCATTGCATTTTTTATTTCTAGCTTACAATGATCTTGTTCTCTTTGTTTTTCCCCTGTGTTGTTTTCTTCTTCTTCTTCTTCTTCTTCTTCTTCTTCTTCTTCTTCTTTTGAATGGTTTTAACAGGGGTGGCTGAAGAAAGTTTGAGATCCTGCCATGTCTATTATACCCTGACACTGATCTTAAGTGGCTTGGTTTTGCTTTCCACTGTTTTAGCGATTGTAATTTTCATCAGGTTGAAGAAAAGAAACAAGCAGAAAGGAGGCATGTGAACAATCCACTAGCACCTTTAACTATTAGATTAATTTATTAAATTTTTCTGTAATTCTGGTATTAATAATGATATTACAATATTTCTATAAACTGATAACTTCTGCCTTAGGAGAGCAAATAATAATGATGACTGTCTTGTTTTGTTTAGATGCCCAGCGCCATGAAAACAGTGTCGAGATGAACCAACAGTTGGAGCAGGTACAGTATATTATATCAAAATATTTTTTAACTTACAGGTTATAAATTTGATCTGTTCTGAGATTCACAAATGGTAAATGACGGGCCCATATAAATATAAATATATAAAAAATGCCTGAGCAGAGCACATAGAATGTTTGCATTTTTTTTATTGGTATATATACTGTATTATATACAGGCACAAGATGCAGACGTGAACTATGCAGCTCTAAGTTTAAACAAAAAGAAGAACAGAAGACCAGTAAGAAGATTGCAAGATGTGGAGCCTAATGTAGTTTATGCTGCCACACGGTGATCCACAGATCATCAGACCCTATGTAACAAAACACAAGTGAAACACTGCTTATGCTAAACCACACATCACTGTTAATTGCATTGTATTGCGCTGGTGTTAGATCCAGTCTTACTAGACTTTTCTCCGTCCTGATAAATTCAGTTGATTTTTGAAATGGATACATTTTTATTCATGAATTCGTGTTTTCATAATTCTAACATATTTAAAACATTAATTTAATCAAGTATTTCAACAATTGTAAATCCTGTTTAAATGCATTTATGGCACCTCTACAACATTAAACAGTCTGTGTAAATGTAGCTATTGCTGCTTCAGATGCATCCTCTGTGTCACCTTTCCAGTATTAAGTTGGCATTAGGTACTCATTGCAGAATGATCTGAACTGTCTGTGTGGAAAAACTTCAGATCTGTAGATGGTGATATGGTGTAATGCCATGAAGGTTACAAATACTGATAACAAAGATAGATAACACGGAGCCATGGTATACATGAAATAGTCTTTATTATATCCGAGACACAGGGTAAATCCAACTCAGGAATAAGGAGCGAAACACGAACACAACTTAGTAGACCCGACAAAGAAACATGAGGCAGACTATTCATTATACACTAGACTTGACGAAGGATATACAGGTGCGGGAATCAACTAATAATCAAACTAAACGAGGAAAGGAACATGACCAAATAAGGACAAACAGGAAAAGAAATGGGGCAAAACACCAAACAGTATCTCGTGTTACCATGACTGACAGGCATGCTGGATTCAGATACATTTTGTGGTTTATAATAGCAGGATCTAAACTGCTGTTTCGGTTGTGAGAGCTGACAAGGTAAGTTATATATATAATTATTTTATTATTATTATCATTATTATTATTATTATTATTATATACAGTCAATTAAGCTATTTTAATAATAATAATAATAATAATAATAATAAAAGCTGATCTTTATTTTACCTGATTTACTCAAACACAGAGAAAGAAAGCTATTGCCTTCCATAAGCAATCACAACTAATGCAATAAGTCGACCCACTAACTATGTTCCATAAACCACATATCATTCATAGGCTATTATACTCACTCTAGGCTCTTCATAGGCTATTATACAAACTCTAGACTTAAATGACACTTTGGTTTAACACAGTTAAGCGCAAAGCATTAGGGTCATTCTTACTATTCTTTTCTATTTCAGCTTGGCAACTTTCTATCAAAAAAGTTTACATTTCCACGATTGAAACATTATATCTGAAGGAGAGCTAGTTAAACTACAAGAGAAATATATTCATCCAGCTCAGATTATTAATTAATCCAGTCAATAATTTATTTACTTTATTTACAAAATTCTTCACACATGCAAGGGTCAAATTCCCACCCTGTTACAGGACATCTCAATTCATAAGTGTTTTGAGTGCACAGTTATTGTAATATTTAAATGTTCTAGCTAACCCAGTTGTTGATGAGAAGCATAGCAGATTGTCATCACTCAATGGCTGGATGTCTAAGTGGTGCCCACAGAATAACGTAGTTTTCATAGACAATCAAGCTTTTGGGGCAGACCTGACCTGTTGAAAAGAGATGGTCTTCATCCCTCCTGGGGTGGCGCCGCTCTTCTCTCTAGAAATATGGCACATAGTCTTAGAGTTTGTACTTGACTAACTGGGGCCCAGGTCAGGAAGCAGACAGACTGGCTAAACCGACCATCTACTAGCTGCCTCACGTCACAGAGGTCAGTTAGTTATCAGCACACAGAGACTCTTTCACCTAGATATCACACCATATAGACTGTGTCTGTTCCTCAAACTAGAAAATACAAAAATCGTCCAATTTAAGAGTAACAATTTAGATGCAATACGGATAAACAAACGATAAAGCTTGGCTTACTGAATATCAGGTTCCTTTCCACGAAAGCACTTTTTGTAAATAATATGATCAATGATCATAATCTAGATTTGCTCTGTTTGACAGAAACCTGGCTAAAACCTGATGATTACATTATTTTAAATGAGTCTACCCCCTAACAGAATTACTGGTATAAACATGAGCCGCATACAAAAGGTAAAGGGGGGAGGTGTAGCTTCAATTTATAACAATGTTTTCAGGATTTCTAAAAGGGCAGGCTTCAAGTATAAGCATTTATAGACATTCTGAACTCTATTGGGCTTAGACAACACGTCTCAGGACCTACTCATTGTCGAAATCATGCTCTAGATTTAATACTGTCACTTGGAATTGATGTTGATGGTGTTGAAATTATGCAGCCAAGTGATGATATTTCAGATCATTATTTAGTTTTCTGCAAACTTCATATAGCTAAGACTGTAAATTCTACTTCTTGTTACAAGTATGGTAGAACCATCACTTCTCACTTCAATCTTCCTGATGTATCCCAATTCCTTAGCATATCCAAAACCTCAGAACAACTTGATGATGTAACAGAAACTATGGACTTTCATTTTTCTAGCATTTTAAATACTGTTGCTTCTTTACACTTAAGGAATGTTAAGGAAAACAGTCTGACACCGTGGTATACTGAGCATACTCGCACCCTAAAGAGAGCAGCCCGGAAAATGGAGCGCAACTGGAGGAAAACAAAACTAAAGGCATTCCGTATTGCTTGGCAGGAAAGTAACCTATCCTACAGAAAAGCATTAAAAACTGCTAGATCTGATTACTTTTTGTCTCTTTTAGAAGAAAACAAACATTAACCCAGGTATTTATTCAATACTGTGGCTAAATTAACGAAAAAATTGCATAAACAAGTGTTGACATTTCCCAACATCACAACAGTAATGACTTTAACAACTACTTTACTTCTAAGATCAATACTATTAGAGATAAAATTGTAACCATTCAGCCGTCAGCTACAGTATCGCATCAGACAGTGCACTATAGACCCCCTGAGGAACAGTTCCACTCATTCTCTACCATAGGAGAGGAAGAATTGTATAAACTTG
The DNA here is from genome assembly GCF_963082965.1 of Carassius carassius. Classification (NCBI taxonomy): domain Eukaryota; kingdom Metazoa; phylum Chordata; class Actinopteri; order Cypriniformes; family Cyprinidae; genus Carassius; species Carassius carassius. Next base: position 10,613,310 of record NC_081756.1, read on the forward strand.
TTAAATCAACTAAACCAACAACACATACTGTGTGTTAGACCCTATTCCATCTAAGCTCCTAAAAGAGGTGCTTCCAGAAGTCATAGATCCCCTTCTGACTATTATCAATTACAAACTGTCATTTGGATATGTCTCCAAAACCTTCCAACTGGCTGTTATTAAGCCTCTCATAAAAAAAAACACAACTTGACCCCAAAGAACTAGTTAATTATAGACCGATCTTGAATCTTCCTTTTTTGTCCAAGATACTAGAAAAGGCATTATCCTCACAATTATGTTTCTTCTTAGAGAAAACTAGTATCTGTGAGGATTTCCAGTCAGGATTTATACCATATCATACCATATACTGAGACTGCTCTCCTTAGAGATACAAATGATCTGCTCTTATCATCTGATCGTGGTTGTATCTTTCTATTAGTGCTATTGGATCTTAGTGCTGCATTCGACCACACCATTCTTTTGCATAGACTAGAAAACTTTGTTGGCATTAATGGAAGTGCATTAGCATGGTTAAAATCTACTTATATGACGGCCATAAATTCGTAGCAGAATAAACGTCCCAAGGTCAAAATGTAATAGTATTACTATACTTGTGGGGACATTTGGATAACGTGGGGAAAACCAGTACACACACACCACACACATTGCAATGGTGCATTGTGTGTAGACCAACCGTCTCATGTGTTCTTGGCTTCGTTTGGTGCATCAGTTTATCACAGATGAGGAGCTCTGGTGAACACAACACTTGTTTACTGAACATTCAGAGGTGAATATAATATAATATTGCCATGGCAGATTAAAGTGCGTGCATCTCCTCTCCCCCCTCTGCTACCACATACATTCTCTCATATGACCTCAATCACGGGGCACTGTTCTCGATATTATAAGCACTATACAATGTAATTAGAACATTATTTATTTTTCTTTAAAATTTCAATCCCTACATAATACTCCCTTACCCATCAAGAAAATCATATCTACAACAAAATCCTTGAAATGAGGCACAATACAAAAAATATGTATCATGAACAAGACAAAACACATCTTTAAGAACAGGGGGCTAAAAAAAAACATTTTCTTTTAGCAATATTGAAACCTATACATCAGCAGATCCTTAAGGCATGAATATGTCAGCAAAACAATTCCAAATGTTACATATCAACCTTACTTAAACCAAAGAAACTGGGAAGCACATCCCGAAAGGACAATGTAGAGGTAGGTAACTCAGAAGTTACTCAGACTGCTACCACACCACGTGTGTTCTCTCGCACAATCACAGGGCAATGTTCTTACGATATTATAACCACAGTTCTATACAATGTATTAGAACATTATTTATACTTTTACATTTAAATCCCTACAAATGGCAAACTCAAAACAATTTAAATACATTTTCTAATCAACAGAGCATTCAATAATAAACTATCTTTGAACCTTGTGGGCCCTGGTTATGGCTCATTTCTCTGCTCTGGGTAAAGATTTGATAATGCTTATCTTATCGATAATTTGTGCTAAGAAACTAAAACTAAAATGTAAGCACTCAGAGTCTCCTTTTAACACCTCACACATATTTGCGGAAGCTAGTAAGTTTAACAAATACTCTGCAACAAAATCAACCACAAACACACACATTAAGTTTCCAAGTTTTATGGTGATATTCCATAGACATTGGGATATGTTTGTTTATATTTGTACAAACAGATTGTTTAATTGTTTATACTGTACAAACAGTATTTTCTATCCCCCTCACATAAATCTTGCACAAAAATTAATTTAGCATGATTTACAAGCTGATTTCCTCATGAAAACCAAAAAATGTACAAGGATTTTGGATCTTTGTCTGAACATTTTGTCTCCATTATGTAGGACAGGGGTGTCCAATCCTTCTCCTGGAGGGCCACATTCCTGCAGAGTTTACCTACAGTACAACCAGAAATAAATGCAGCTGAACCAGCTAATAAAGGTCTAATACTAGGCATACTACTTCCAGGAAGGTGTGTTGAGGCAAGTTGCAGCTTAACTCTGCAGGACAGTGGCCCACAGGAGCAGGATTGGACACCCCTGATGCAGGGTATACCTGAACCACACACACACACACACACACACACACAACAGCAAAGACAGAAATAATGCAACTTAACTTGTTAAATAATGCAATTTTATATGCCACAAAAATAACATATCATAATTGCAAATGTTAACAAATACTTAAAAAGCAGGAGAATAATAACAGAATTTAACCAGTGAAACTGCATTTTCATTAATTTATTTAGCAAAGGCTGTTATCCAAAGCGACGTAAGAATGTGAACTGGCATTTTAGCACATTATTTCTGAATGTAGCGTAATAATAAAATGAGACGTGAGCCTATAGCGACTTTTTCTCTCACAAAATGCAATTTCATATGAATAGCATTTTTTTTAACAATGCAGCAAGCATTTTTAAGATAGATTTAACAGATCTCTTCCTTTCCTCTCTCTCTCTCTCTGTTTTGAGAAGAAAGTGCTGTACTTTGTTATTAGTATAAGGCTTTGGTTATTATTATTATTATTATTATTACTACAGGCAAAGAAAAAGTTGTAAAGTTAAAATAACATTATTTTAACCAGTATTTTTCTAGGCAAACTGGTGATGATTATACAGGGGAATGCAGAAACGTTAAAATATGGATTCTGCTCGGAATTTTTTTCTTTCTTTTTTTTTTTTTTAAGCCCTGCTATCAACTAGTACTTGATGAACTGGTTATAAATTATTCTTGTCTCTTCTTGGTTTAAGGCATCAGTATCCACAATCTGCCAAGAGAAAAATAGAAAATAAAATCATAATTTAGTTTTTTACTACAAATTTGCTGTATAATCTACTATAAAAAGTCACAGTTTTGTGTAAAGTTAATTCAGTCACTACAAGCAATATAACTGACAGTAACAAAACTGAATTTTATATTTGAATGTTTTACTTTGGTACTTTGTTCAATACATCACCAACCTGGAAGCTGAAGTAATTTAGTATTGCATAGTTCAAAATTTAAACCTAACCTCATTTACAGTAGATGCAGTTTTATCATTTTTGTATTTTAATCACATTCTGTTTTTAAATTCTGAGAATAGAAAAGACAGTTACCTGCTTCCATTGATTACTGGGATGATTCAAAGTATCTTAATAAATACAAATCAAAATTTATGGTTAAAAATATGATGATGTATGTGGCTCTGTGAAAAGATGAAGCTAGTTATAAGATATAAAGATATTATATTATACTAGATATAAAGTATACATAGAGACAAAGAAGTACAACTACTGTATACCTCCAATGTGGATATTTTGAATCACTATCAGCAGAATTGTAATCACAACCATGGTCATGATGTTCAGTGTTGCCAGAATTACAGTAATTGGGTTCCACGTGAACTGTAATAATACATCTGAAATAGTCACATAGATGTGAGATTTAATGTGCTACAATAAATACATAAAATATGTCACATTCAACTTATGACCAAAGACATTGCAGTACTAAATTTTTTTTCTAGCAAATCAAAAATTACCTTCAACAATTAAATTAGTTCCATTTCCAAAGTGTATCTTCCCACATGTGGCAACAGCGCAGTAATAAATCCCAGCATCAGATGATCTGAGTTCAGTCTGAGACAGACTGTAGACACAGCTCCAGGTAGAAGAGCCGTTCTCTGATCTCTCCGTACACTGATCACTCCTGTTATCACGGGTGTAAATGAGTCCTGTATGAGAATGTTCTGATGAATGTCTGAACCAGTAGACGCTGTATTCTCCTGCACAGATCTGACTCATGACTGAACACTGCAGAGTCACTGAATCTCCTGGATGAAGTCTGTCAGATACAGGCTGCTAGAAAACTGTGGCCCCACTGGCAGAATCCTTACCTTTGAAAGAAATCCATCAAGATGATGTAATTTTTTTACTAATACAATTTTAGTTTATTAATACAGGAGTGACATGAAAGTTCTCACAAAACAGCTAGTTTAAAAGAAGTCTCACCTTTGTGTAGCAAAATCGTCCCTTCTCCAAACTCAATTGTGCTGATGAAGGTCACAGCACAATAGTAGTTTATATTGAAAAAGTTATTTCCAACTTCAAAAGAATACCGTTCTACCTTGTCAAAGCCATTTTGATATATAAAACCTCCTGAGAGATGATTTGAATATGCAATAAGAAGAGGTTTTTTGCCAACAGTCTGTTTAAACCATGAAACAGTGTGTATCATGTCAAATGAATAAGAGCAAGGTAAAATCACACCGCTCCCAAGTTCAGCAACTACAAAAGGATACTGGTGAATGACACCCTTTATCTGACATGTGCCACCTAAAAATAAAAGTAATATGATAAGGAAATCTTATATGAAAATAAATGTTCAACAATCAAGATACTAGTCAAACTTACATGCAAACATGGAGAGAGAAACGAAAAACAATACTCTAAACTTCATTCTGCAGAACTTGCCAATTTAATCTAAAAGAGAAATATAAACAGCAGTCTTGAAATTTTTTGGAATGATTAAGAGAACGTCTCGGTTACGTACATAACCCTCGTTCCCTGATGGAGGGAACGGAGACGTTATGTCGAACCACATATGGGGTCTCACTTGGGAGGCCAATCATCTCTGAATTTAAGAGAAAACGCCAATGAAAATTGGCTAGTGGATTAACATACCTGAGCCACTCCCCGTGCCAACGGGTATAAATAGGGCAACAGGTGCATCCACTCATTAGGTTTTACGCTGAGGAGCCGAGAACGTGTCCCGGCAACAGCGAACGGTTCAAGGTTGTGGCATGGGGACATAACGTCTCCGTTCCCTCCATCAGGGAACGAGGGTTACGTACGTAACCGAGACGTTCCCTATCTGTCGGTCACTACGAGTTATGTCGAACGACATATGGGGTCCTATGGAAAACGCCACAACCTGAACATCGTCACAACCCTGTGGCGCTGCAATTGTTGACAAGCCCTGGCGTGTCACAAAAGCTACGCTTAAGGTCATAACCTTCCCAAATCCCCAGCGCAAATACACTGACCTTGGTACCGAAGGGGCCAAAGGGTGAGTACATCGCTGCTGGAGAAGGCCACGCTGCTGTTCCGCCCACATAAAGTTAATGGAAGGGATTTCAACCTTCAGAGAAAGATTGCTTCAAATCTTCCCTATTAGTTCTTTCAGCTGGCAAGACAATGGGGAAGCGAGCCTAGGAAAAGGTCGCTACGGAGACCACATCCTACCCGTAGGGAGGTGACATGTGGATATACCGATATGGACTGACCCAGGGGGCAGTACTACATATGGAAGGGGTCTCTGAGGCAGGTCCTACCTTGGAGTAGGGATGGAACTGCTGCCAGAAGAGACTGACAGAACGGGTCTGTCAAGGGAAGACACGGGTTTGCCAAGAGGGAAACCTTACCATGGAAGAATACACATATGGGATTACCCGTAGGGAACCAAGCCATATGAACACCTAGCCCAGAACAGGGGCTGACCGGAACTCCGGGCATGCTAACGCCAGTACTGGGCCTGGCGACAGACTGCTCCGCCAAGTCTGACTGCCGAGAGTGCTGAAGGATGCTCGACCAGGGTACGCCAACCGGGGAACTCTACTGGGAGAAGAAAGGCGCTCACATCCCCGTGTTAGGGGGAATGGCGCAGCAAGCGTGACACCCAGCCAGCCCTTCCCGCCAATTACCTGTTACCCAACACACGGGAAGAAACTGGCTCCACACGGAGGTTGTAAAACCTCGCAAAGGTGTTAGGTGTCGCCCAGCCCGCAGCTCGACAGATGTCTGCCAGAGAGGCGCCGTGCACCAGAGCATAGGAGGAGGCCACACTCCGTGTGGAGTGGGCCCTCACCCCCAGGGGGCACGGCTCGCCTTGGGAATGTTAAGCCAAGGCGATGGCATCCACTATCCAGTGGCCCAACCTCTGCTTAGAGACAGCCTTCCCCTTCTGCGGACCTCCAAAGCAGACCAGGAGCTGCTCAGAGCTTCTAAAGCTCTGGGTGCGGTCCACGTATATGCGAAGCGCTCTTACGGGACACAGCGACGCCAAGGCTGGATCTGACTCCTCCAGGGGCAGCGCTTGCAGGTTCACCACCTGGTCTCGGAAGGTAGTGGTGGGAACCTTGGGCACGTATCCAGGCCGGGGTCTCAGGACAACGTGAGAGTAGGCCGGCCCGAACACAAGGCACTCTTCACTTACCGAAAATGCTGGGAAGGTCCCCGACCCTCTTGATGGAAGTGAGCGCGATCAGGAGCGCTGTCTTAAGAGACAGGAACTCAAGCTCGACTGAATCCAGCAGCTCAAAGGGACCCCTCTGAAGTCCCGCCAGGACAATAGAGAGGTCCCAGGAGGGAATCAGGGGTGTCCTAGGAGGATGTAACCTTCTGGCACCCCTCAGGAACCTAACGATCAGGTCATGCCTCCCCAGGGACCGGCCGTCCACTGCATCGTGATGGGCTGCAATGGCTGCAAATGCAACGGCCGACAGCTTACAGGCCTTGGGTGAGAGGCGCGGACTATTCCTCCCAGTGGCGGCGTTTTGCGGACACAAGTGCACCGCAATCGCACTCTCCTGCTGGGGAATGTCAACGCACCCCTAGCTGCCCCGCCATCGAGGGTAGTGAGGACGGAGGAACGAAATGAGCTGCTTCCGGCCGTAAAAAGGAGCCATCCACGACTACATCACTTCCCCATGCACATCCGGGAAGAAAGGAACCAGAGCAAAACGCGGTTGTGAGCCGCGCTCTACAACGAGAACCAATCAAACAGCCGTGAGCACTCAGGGCTGGGTGGCCACCTCCATCCTGATGCTCACAGCTGCCCGGGCAAGCACGGCTGTCAACTCTGGGTCCAATTCGGCAGTGGCGACAACACCCGAGGGGGGCAGCCCCGCCGAATCTTCATCCACAGAGGTCAACAGCCCATCCCCGATGCTGCAATCGACATCTGATCCCCAGCGGCAAACTGAATGACCCGTTGGGACTGCCATAAGACAGCCCAGCAAAATCACCCAGCAGCCGCACAGGACAAACACTGCGGAAGGGGTAAGAGGTCCGTGGGGCGTGGCCCGGCGGAGAAGCTCTCACTGTCTCCTTCAAATCTCCCAGAGCACTAGCCGGCGGTCCTCTGCTCGTGACAGAGAAACCCGAACGGGTAGTGACAGAGGGGTCTGCTCCTTTCCCTTTAAGAAAGGAGAGACGCGATCGCAGCGTTGCCATGGTCACACACGCAGTGCGTGCATGAACCATCCACGAACGCGCCTTCAGCGTGCTGAATGCCCAGACACGGAAGACAACGAACGTGGCCGTTGTCAGAGAACAGGAAATGACCGCATCCAGAAGGACGCGGACGAAACGGCGTCTTTAAAAAGACGCGAATCGTCCGCGATTTGCTCTTTTAGGAAATCTGCTCTCTTAGTTGAAGCGCCCAGGGGAATCGCTGAAAGGGACACCGCTGTTTGCGCCGTACCGCCAACCAGAACAGCTTCCCGACACAACAGATGAATGGCTTTGTGGAGTATAACAGCTTTCATACAACCACTCGGCTCCGAAGCAAAAATCTAATGAGTGGATGCACCTGTCGCCCTATTTATACCCGTTGGCACGGGGAGTGGATCAGGTATGTTAATCCACTAGCCAATTTTCATTGGCGTTTTCTCTTAAATTCAGAGATGATTGGCCTCCCAAGTGAGACCCCATATGTCGTTCGACATAACTCGTAGTGACCGACAGATAGGGAACTTAAAATTATTAATATAAATTGACGAAGCTCATACTTACTTTCCAAGAAAGATAATTAGCTAATATAATCCTCTAAAAAGAAATTTGGCTCATGGAAGTAAAAAAGAGAGATCAGATTACAACTGCACAATAAGTTCTAAATATTTTCATTTCACAGTTTAAAATAAACTGGTTATGTGATGGACAATGTCCGTTGTGTTCAGAATGCTTCCTCTTTTATACACCACTGTGTTCAGAGATCAAACACTTTGACACTTTGATTTTTGACTGGTTGTTTTAGAGAAAGGGGCAGAACTATATTATACTGCCATGAGTCATTTTCATGATTGTGTCTTCACACACACCAGTATGGGGATGGTAGTAAGAATTGGCAAAAAAATTAAAATAAATAACAACAACAAAAGAAACACACTCAATAAAATTCCATTTAGCTGTATGAGTGACTCAATACAGCATAATTTATGTTGGCTTATTGATAAAAAAAAATTATATACACAGATGCAAACTGTCAAATGCAAACAATGAAACATATTTTTCATAAATAATTATTAAAAAATATCCCAACAGAAGGGAAACCCCATGCTTCCTTGGAGTTGGTTGTACTTGTTTACTGTACCTGACCACAGTAGTCAGTCAGCCATACGTTGAAAACATATGCACAGTATGCGAGATGATAAAATGTTTTTATATGAATATTTTGTTCCTAAACATGATAATTATCTGTAAAAGAGAGAGTAAGTCCAATAAGTTAAGGTGAGGATGTCATGGTCAATTGTACAGGTTGATTAAAGTTAAAATAGTGTATCATTTAGATCTGCCTTCAGTTAGCATGAAAGAATGAAAGCACTGACAAGGGGAAAAATAACATTACCCAATCGGTTTTAAGAGTTATTAGTTTGTCAAATGTGTTTAAAGCATTACTGTATGTAAGGCTTGGGTTTTATGGCAATATATATTGTGGCGATGACGTAAAGTGTGAATCAAACTTTTTTCTAAATCATTTATATAGACAGGCCTGATGGAGTAAGCAAATACAGGTGAATCTCAATAAATTAGAATGTTGTGGAAAAGTTAATTTATTTCAGTATTTAAACTCAAATTGTGAAACTCGTGTATTTAATAAATTCAATGCACACAGACTGATGTTGTTTAATTCTTTGGTCCTTTTAATTGTGAGGATTTTGGCTCACATTTAATACAAAATCACTATCACAACAAATTAGAATATGGTGACATGCCAATCAGCTAATCAACTCAAAACACCTGCAAAAGTTTTTGGAGCCTTCAAAATGTTCTCTCAGTTTGGTTCACTAGGCTACACAATCATGGGGAAGACTGCTGATCAGACAGTTGTCCAGAAGAAAATCACTGACACCCTTCACAAGGAGGGTAAGCCACAAACGTTAATTGCCAAAGAAGCTGGCTGATCACAGAGTGCTGTATCCAAGCGTGTTAACAGAAAGTTGAGTGGAAGGAAAAAGTGTGGAAGAAAAAGATGCACAATCTACCGAGAGAACCCTTATGAGGATTGTCAAGTGAAATTGATTAAAGAATTTGAGTTAACTTCACAAGGAATGGAATGAGGCTGGGGTCAAGAAGTCCTAGAGTCTGGAGGAAGGGTGGATAATCTATGGGGTATTGTCAAGAGGAAAATGAGAAACAAAAGAGACCAAAAAATGCAGATGAGCTGAAGGCCACTGTCAAAGAAACCTGGGCAGTAATTAAAGCAAAAGAAGCCCCTACCAAGTACAACCCGAATTCCGGAAAAGTTGGGACGTTTTTTAAATTTTAATAAAATGAAAACTAAAGGAATTTCAAATCACATGAGCCAATATTTTATTCACAATAGAACATAGATAACGTAGCAAATGTTTAAACTGAGAAATTTTACACTTTTATCCACTTAATTAGCTCATTTAAAATTTAATGCCTGCTACAGGTCTCAAAAAAGTTGGCACGGGGGCAACAAATGGCTAAAAAAGCAACCAGTTTTGAAAAGATTCAGCTGGGAGAACATCTAGTGATTAATTAAGTTAATTGATATCAGGTCTGTAACATGATTAGCTATAAAAGCTTTGTCTTAGCGAAGCAGAGTCTCTCAGAAGTAAAGATGGGCAGAGGCTCTCCAATCTGTGAAAGACTGCGTAAAAAAATTGTGGAAAACTTTAAAAACAATGTTCCTCAATGTCAAATTGCAAAGGCTTTGCAAATCTCATCATCTACAGTGCATAACATCATCAAAAGATTCAGAGAAACTGGAGAAATCTCTGTGCATAAGGGACAAGGCCGGAGACCTTTATTGGATGCCTGTGGTCTTCGGGCTCTCAGACGACACTGCATCACTCATCGGCATGATTGTGTCAATGACATTAATAAATGGGCCCAGGAATACTTTCAGAAACCACTGTCGGTAAACACAATCCGCCGTGCCATCAGCAGATGCCAACTAAAGCTCTATCATGCAAAAAGGAAGCCATATGTGAACATGGTCCAGAAGCGCCGTCGTGTCCTGTGGGCCAAGGCTCATTTAAAATGGACTATTTCAAAGTGGAATAGTGTTTTATGGTCAGACGAGTCCAAATTTGACATTCTTGTTGGAAATCACGGACGCCGTGTCCTCCGGGCTAAAGAGGAGGGAGACCTTCCAGCATGTTATCAGCGTTCAGTTCAAAAGCCAGCATCTCTGATGGTATGGGGGTGCATAAGTGCATACGGTATGGGCAGCTTGCATGTTTTGGAAGGCTCTGTGAATGCTGAAAGGTATATAAAGGTTTTAGAGCAACATATGCTTCCCTCCAAACAACGTCTATTTCAGGGAAGGCCTTGTTTATTTCAGAAGGACAATGCAAAACCACATACTGCAGCTATAACAACAGCATGGCTTTGTCGTAGAAGAGTCCGGGTGCTAACCTGGCCTGCCTGCAGTCCAGATCTTTCACCTATAGAGAACATTTGGCGCATCATTAAACGAAAAATACGTCAAAGATGACCACGAACTCTTTAGCAGCTGGAAATCTATATAAGGCAAGAATGGGACCAAATTCCAACAGCAAAACTCCAGCAACTCATAGCCTCAATGCCCAGACGTCTTCAAACTGTTTTGAAAAGAAAAGGAGATGCTACACCATGGTAAACATGCCCCGTCCCAACTATTTTGAGACCTGTAGCAGAAATCAAAATTGAAATGAGCTCATTTTGTGCATAAAATTGTAAACTTTCTCAGTTTAAACATTTGCTATGTTATCTATGTTCTATTGTGAATAAAATATTGGCTCATGTGATTTGAAAGTCTTTTAGTTTTCATTTTATTAATATTTTAAAAACGTCCCAACTTTTCCGGAATTCGGGTTGTATTGAGTGCATGTACAGTAAATGAACATACTTTCCAAAAGGCCAGCAATTCACTAAAACTCATTTTTATTGGTCTTATGAAGTATTCAAATTTGTTGAGAGAGTGAATTGGTGTTTTTGTTTTTATGTAAAATAATTAAAAGAACAAAGGCGTAAACTACCTCAGTCTGTGTGCATTGAATTTATTTAGTACACAAGTTTCACAGTTTGAGTTGAATTACTGAAATAATTGAAGTTTTTCACGACATTACAATGTATTGAGATGCACCTGTATATCCATGCAGCTTTTAGTGGGCAGGAACTATTAAAATGGTGGAGTGGAAAAGGAAGCATGGCTGAATGAGTATTAGAATTTGATGCGCTTGGCACAATTGCACTTATTATAAGTATATATGTGTCCTCTATACTTCTAAGGCTTTCAATATATTCAGTGGTTGGAATTGGGTTAATAATCTTTGACAAGTTCTGTTGCTACTGTCTGATTACGTTTCTGGCTACATTTAAAATCAAAATATATTGATCATTTAATATTGGTTGTAATGCTAAAATGTTTGTTTTCAACTTCCAAATGCTGTAGGTGTCCAATGACTGAGAAATAAATATTTAATTGCTGAAAATTGAACCTTATTTAAAGAAGCTGTTTAGTAGGATCATGATTTTGCATACAATTGCATAAATGACTGCCTGACACATAATATATTATTATATTATATTATATATATTATATATTGCTGATGCAAAGTAGTTACCAAACACTAAGTAACTAAATTAGGATACAATAATGAGTCATTCTCAAACTGTTAAACATTAAACTGTTGATTACTTTAAAACTTACCTTCATCTGGGAGATGACGGCAATGTTTGAATATGTCATCTCTTAACTGGTTGCATATGTCAGATTTATTGCATGACTCAGGCAGAGAAAGCTGCTGCTATTAAACACTGTTTACTTAACTGAATTAGTTTAATGGTGAAGGGATAGATCAAACAGGCCAACTGATGGAAGGTTTGCAAAGAAATTCGATGTGCCCTTGTAAAAGTACTTTTTAGTTTTTTTAAAATACAAAAATACATTGGTTTAACTCTTAGTAAAGCAGATTATAACATTTATAAGATCAACCCACAAGCTCAGTGACAGAATTCAGTAAAGTGGGAGAAGGATTTTTTTCATGTACATCTTTTCTTGCACTCCTGGATACTCTTTCTTACAGTAGGTGTGACCTGTTTCTTACATAATCTGCTTTAATACAAATGGGCTCATGTATAGTGTAAAAGCCAGACCCCTTTCAAATAAATAAATCTGAATTTGATTCTTCTCAGTTAGGCTGAACTGATTGGAACATAACATTAACTTTTCTGCAACCCACCCACCTTTGCTCTTTTCAGGTAAATAAACTTCTGTGATATTTGCTATAGAATGTAGGACAATAACAGAATGACAATGTTTGCCATGAACTGAATAAATAAATAACAGCAACAGTAATATATAACAATGTATAGCTACTACAGTATACTATACTGTACCACATGTTATATACAATATAGCATGATATAGTAAATATTCTACAAAATCAGTTTATATCAATTAATTTGCCATTGCTTTGTCATTAAATTTTTTTAATCTTATGATTATACATGACATTTATTTAGTTCCTTCTCAGTTTTAATGTGAAAGTTCATCCAAAAAGTAATTCTATAATTCTGTTTTAGAAGAAGAAGAAGAAGAAGAACAGAAGACCAGTAAGACGACTGAAGGAGGTGGAGCCTAATGTAGTTTATGCTGCCACATGGTGATCCACTGATCAAAACCTCTGTAACAAAACACAAGTGAAACTCTGCTTATGCTAAGCCACACATCACTGTTAATTGCATTGTAGTTAACTAGTGTTAGATCCAGTCTTACTGGACTTTTCTCCGTCCTGATAAATAATCTATTTTCATTCATGAATTCATATTTTCATAGATATAACATCATATTTAAAACATTAATTTCATCAAATATTTCAACAATTGTTTAAAAAAGTTTACATTTCCATGATTTAAACATTTTATCTGAAGAAGGGCTTTTTAAAATACAAGAAGCACATATTGGTCCAGCTGAGGTTAATATTCTTTAATAATTTTTCATGAAATTCTTAACACATCCCAGAGTCAAATGTCTTCTGTGTTACAGGACATTCTCAACTCAATAAATGTTTTGAATGCACAGTTATTGTAAAATGTACATTTTATAAGAGCTAAATGTACCTTCCTTTTACCTTGGAAATGTATTTTAACAGAGTGTTTATTATCTTGAAAAAAAGTTGTCAAATTTTGAAGCACAATGTAATTTCAACATTAACTAAAATTTTAATGGAATTTTAAATGTGAGGCACATTTATTATGAGCGGCTTCCGTGTATGACAGATAACGGAAGTTAGAGAAAAGACTTTATTGCATTTGAAAATTAATATTTTTTCTTGCAAAAACGCATGGATTCACTACAGGAGGCCTTTATTCAAAGCCACCCCTGACCCCCAGAACTGTGTGAGGCACATTTAATATGAATGCGCGCACTTTATTTGATGACTTCTGGACTGTTCGACTGCAACACCCCAAACACAAGCTAATTTTCATTTTTGGGTGAACTAACCCTTTAAACACAGTTTCTAATCAACAGAGCATTCAATCATAAACTTTCTTTGAACCTTGAGGGCACTGAGGGACATTTATTTGCTCTTTATAACATTTATGCAACTCTTTCTTTTAAATGCATTCTAAATTAATTATAAGCACCAATACATGCTGTAAACACTTATTTATCTAGCTTTTACATCCACTGTTACAATATGTCCACCCTACTGTGCAAAACAGTAACAGGAGGGACATTTTATGCTAAAGTCAGACAATTCTACTCACGTGATGAGCAACAAGCTAGTGTGTAATGATCACTCAGAAAGACTGTCGACCTGTTTATTAACCTTATTTTCAGAATTACAAAAGAATATCAGTTTCCTCTATAAACAAGCATAACAGAATAGACATGCTTTAGCACATCACTGAATCATTCTAAAACACAGAAAAATGGGTGAAAATTAAGAAGTGATACTTACTCTCTTTCTTGTAGATAGTTTGCAACCAGAAATTATTCTACGTCCTGAGAATCATGTGATTAGGGAAAATTCAAGGGGTGGGTTCAGAGGGGCTTTCTATCAGAGTAACGGGGGGACATTCAATTCAGGCACACAACATGTTCCGAAGACTTGAAGCATAAAAAATGTATAAATAACAAAAAAATATATGTTGAATAAGAATATTGTAAATAAGAATACACAACAATATTGAAAAAAATTTGAATACTTGAATTTGTTTGTTTATTACTTACATTTGTGGCTGAAGTTATGCAAGCTTCCTTGGGGACATGGTAGTTTAGACTACTTGCACTAAAATCATAGTTATTATTTTTAATTAATTAATTTTGGCTACATATTTATTGTGTTCTATGGTAGAGGGGCAGTAACTGTGTAAGATGAGCATTTAAAAAAAACTAATATTGGCCCATTTTTACACAAAATATAACACCTCATCTGGACTCAAATGGCACTGAATGACCATTGTGTCATCGCGTTCATGATAGTTCATACTGTTGTATCAATGCTATTTGCATCAATATTTTTAATTTGGATAATAAATCAATCAATAAATAAATGAATACAAAAATAAAAAATAAAAATAAACAATCAATCAATCAAGCAAGCAAGCAAGCATGCGTTTTGGAACTGTTGGCAGTTACAGGATTTCATGTTTCATCTAGCACAGCAATTGAAATCAACCGCAAGGCATTTCCTCTCATCTTTAATGTGAACACTCGGTTAGCGCAACAGATTTTCCTCCAAATTATGGAAGGGAAGGAAAGTGCACGAACAGCCACAGACAAAAAGGACAGGTGGTGAAAAAAAAGAAAGAAAGTTGTGGACAGTATTTTTATTTGTATAAATCCTGTTCATATACTGTACATAAATGTTAGATGTATCTCTGAGGATAAGCACTAAATGTTGTTGCTCAATGACAATGAAGTAGTATTCTATTCTATTCTATTCTATAATTTTTTTTCTACAAAATCTATGCAAACAACAACAATTTCTTTGCATTAGCAATCAACTGAACTATTGATTTGTGATCTGTGAATAAACACTTTGTTCTTGGCTGGTTTTCCCTGAAGATCTTTTTGAGGTTGTAAGCCTTTTGGAAAAACTCAGGGATACATAATTTAAGGCATCGGTTTCTGTCTGCAAAGGAAAAAATACAAAAAGAAGAAAAAACATCAAACTACATCACTGAAAAAACAGACATTTTATGAACTGGTATAAATGTACTGTAGCCTACAGAAACCACACATGTACATTGGAAATAGTTTAGGACAAAATGTTGAGAAAAAAGCTTTAATCTAGTTGCTACATTTTGACATTGATACAAATATACTTATTTTCCTCAAGTCAAAATGTATCATGCTATAATAGCATTTATGTAATGTGCTATTATAAAACATCTGAATAGCTTTTTCTATATACAGGGCAAATAAAAACAGATTACCTGATTCCTTTGATTTCTGGGTTGTTTTGAAGCTTCTTAGGATAATAATAAAAAATACTTCAAAAATAGCAATTTACTGTTTAATATTAGTAAATTATAGAATTTTACCATAATCCTACAGTATATTATTATATTTACCTTTTCTGTGATTCTTGTGAATTAGTCTCACCAGAAATATGTTCCCAATAATGGAAATGATGCTTATTGTGAACAAGGTTAAAACAACAGGATTCCAAAAAGTCAAAGATGCTGAAATAGTAACAGTTTTCATGTACCACCATATATACAAATAAATATGTCAAATTGTCAACTGAAGGTATTGTGGTATTTTCTGTATCAAAGTAAAATATATCTGTACCTTCAACAATTAAATTAGTTCCATTTCCAAAGTGTATCTTCCCACATGTGGCAACAGCACAGTAATAAATCCCAGCATCAGATGATCTGAGTTCAGTCTGAGAGAGACTATAGACACAGCTCTGGGTAGAAAAGCCGTTCTCTGATCTCTCCGTACACTGATCACTCCTGTTATCACGGGTGTAAATGAGTCCTGTATGAGAATGTTCTGATGAATGTCTGAACCAGTAGACGCTGTATTCTCCTGCACAGATCTGACTGATGACCGAACACTGCAGAGTCACTGAATCTCCTGGATGAAGTCTGTCAGATACTGGCTGCTGGAGAACTGTGGCCCCACTGGCAGAATCTTTACCTTTGAAAGAAATCCATCAAGATGATGCCATTTTTACTAATACAATTTTAGTTTATTAATACAGGAGTGACATGAAAGTTCTTACAAAACAGCTCATTTTAAAGTCTCACCTTTGTGTAGCAAAATCGTCCCTTCTCCAAACTCAATTGTGCTCATGAAGGTCACAGCACAATAGTAGTTTACAAAATCAATTTCCTTTAGGCTAATGATGCTCATATTGAAAAAGTTAGTTCCAACTTCAAAAGAATACCGTTCTACCTTGTCAAAGCCATTTTGATATATAAAACCTCCTGAGAGATGATTTGAATATGCAATAAGAAGAGGTTTTTTGCCAACAGTCTGTTTAAACCATGAAACAGTGTGTATCATGTCAAATGAATAAGAGCAAGGTAAAATCACACCGCTCCCAAGTTCAGCAACTACAAAAGGATACTGGTGAATGACACCCTTTATCTGACATGTGCCACCTAAAAATAAAAGTAATATGATAAGGAAATCTTATATGAAATTAAGTGTTCAACAAT
This sequence comes from Carassius carassius, assembly GCF_963082965.1. NCBI lineage: Eukaryota > Metazoa > Chordata > Actinopteri > Cypriniformes > Cyprinidae > Carassius > Carassius carassius. Next base: position 10,630,226 of record NC_081756.1, read on the forward strand.
CAAGATATTAGTCAAACTTACAGGCAAACATGGAGAGAGAAACGCAAAACAATACTCTGAACTTCATTCTGCAGAACTTGTCAATTTAATCTAAAAGAGAAATATAAAGAGCTGTCTTGAGAATTTTTGGAATGATTAAGAGAACTTAAAATTATGAATATAAATTGACGAAGCTCAGAGGAAATACTTACTGTACTTTCCAAGAAAGATGATTTGCTAATATAATCCTCTAAAAATAAATTGGGCTCATTGAAGTAAAAAAATAAATAAATAAAAAATAAAAACAAAAACAGTATATTCGGGTCAGATTACAATTGCACAAAAAAATTTTATATTTTAATTTCACAGTTTAAAATAAACTGGTTATGTGGTGGACAATGTCTGTTGTGTTCAGAATGCTTCCTCTTTTATACACCACAGTTTTCAAAGATCAAACACTTTGACACTTTGATGTTTGACTGGTTGTTTCAGAGAAAGGGGCAGAACTATATTATTATGCCATGAGTCATTTTCATGATTGTGTCTTTACACACACCAGTATGGGGATAGCAGTAAAAATTGGCACAAGCAAAAAAACAACAACAAAAGCAACAACAACAAAAGAAACACACTAAATCATTTCCAGTTTAGCTGTATGAGTGACTCAATACAGCATAATTTATGTTGGTTTCATTTGATTAATATTTTTTAATATAGCTACACAGATGCAAACTGTCAAATCAAACAATGAAACATATTTTTGATAAATAATTATTTAAAAATATCCCAACAGAAGGGACACCACTATGCTTTCTTGGAGTTGGTTGTACTTGTTTACTGTACCTGACCACAGTAGTCAGTCAGCTATACGTTGAAAACATATAGAAGATAAAATGTTTTATATGAATATGTTGTTCCTAAATATGCTTATTATCTGTAAGAAAAAAAAAATATAGAGTAAGGCAAGGTATGGGCAGTATTTCAGATACATATGTTTAAAATAGGTATCTGAAATAAAAAAAAACACTAATTTGTATTTAAAGCATTTGGAAAAAAAATAATATAATAATATTAATAATAATGAATGCAATATGCATTTAAAAACATTTAAGATTATTATTTTGTTTTTTTTTAAATACTGGGGTGTTGATTTAGTTCAGACACACCCCTTCCCCCAACCCCAACATTCATCACATGAGTGAGACTTTTCTGGAATAAGTTAAGCTGAGGATGTCATGGTCAATTCTACCTGTTGATTAAAGTTAAAATAGTGCATCATTTAGATTTGCCTTCAGTGAACATGAAAGAGTAAAAGAGCACTGACAAGGGGAAATATAAAATTAGCCAATCAGTTTTAAGAGTTATTTGTTGTTTTTTTTATCATCTAGCTTTTCAAAAGTGTTTAAAGAATTACTGCATGTTGGGCCTGGGTTATATGACAATACATAATGTGAGGATGATATAAAGTGAGAATCGACTGAAATTTTTCAAAATCTTTTATATAGATAGACCTGATGGTGTAAGCAAATATATCCGTGCAGCTTTTAGGAATAATTAGAACAGTAGAGTGGAAAAGGAAGCATGGATGAATGAGTAATAGAATGTGATGTGCTTGGTGTAATTGCACTTATTATAAGTATATACATTTAGACCTGGGCAGAGAAATGCTGTTGCTATCAAACATTGTTTAACTTAATCAACTGAGTCAGTGTAATGGTGAAGGGGTAGATCAAACATGCCAGTTGATGGAAGGTTTGCGATGAAATTTCATGCACCCTTATACAAAAATATAGTTTATTTTGATACTGGGTGTGTATTTTGTAGTTTATTTTGATACACTTAAATTTAAGGTATTGTATATTTTATCTTAAAATACATTTTGGTGCATCTTTACCCAACCCTGAGTTAAGCATTCGTATAGGTCCCTCAGTATTATCAGCCGTTTTCTCATTGCTTAATAGCTCATTAAAAGGTGAATTTAGCAGGCAAAACACGTCATCACTTGGAATTTAGCAAGTGGAATTTGTTTACCTAATGGACTCACCTCCGATTAATTCAAGTTCGTTAACTTGAACACTTAAATTCATGGCATTGATCATAAGCTGCCTGATCAAACATTACTTCATGCATCTCTACATTATTGAAATGGACTCAGCGAGTTATGTGACTGACTCAAGAACAAGTTCAGATCGAAATTCATCCCCAAGAAGGATCAAGAGATCTCTCTACAATGTCTTCACAAGATAAGTTCCTTTTTATGCTCTCAGGTTTGCCAACATGTGTGTTGCTAAGGCTATCTGTGTTGCTTGGGCTCATTTAGTTGTTTTCAGTTAAATGCTTGTGTTGTGCTAGTTTAGGCAACCTGTTAGCAGTGCCATTTCTAGACAGGCGAGCCAGGCAGTCTCCTAGGGCACCACCAGCTGAAGGGGCGCCAATGAGTGCATGTACTGGCACTACATTTTAGCAGGGTTGTTATAAAGAGTGGCACGATCACCCTGAAATATGATTGCCACATTGGACTGGATCCCCCAACTGGATTTTTTTGGCCATTCAATAAAGCTTACGTCAAAGGCCAATTAAAAATATTTGTACAAAAAATAAATTGCAAAAAAATCTGTATTTTATTTAGGTAGTATTTGTGGCAGTTGATAAATCATGTTTCGAGATTTGTCCAAAAGGTGTGCATTTTTGCAGCAATGCATTATTAAAGGATCAACATGTCATGTAATAAAAAATTTTAACATTTAAACTTTAACAGCCAATTAAAAAATATTGGTATAGTAAAATTTGCTAATTCACGAAATCAGTACATCCTTTATTAAACTCTTTGTCAAGTTTTATGCATCCTTATGGAGGAGTTGAAATGCTGAATCAATTCATTCACTTCTAACAGCACTTAATGGGAGCAGCATCATACACATAGTTATTTAAAGGGGAAGTTCATGTGTTAATGAGTAGCAAAGTATTAAGTAGCTACATACATTGATTACTTTTATGCCACTGATCAGGCTTTTAAATGTAGTTTGGGGTAACAAAGGTTTTTATAGGTTTGACTGAAATAATAATGCACTAATATAATAATAACTGACACTTAAAATCAATGTTTCAAACAACAACAACAACACAATTGAAAAAAAAAAGATAAAGACAAAAAGTAGCCATTGATAATATCTAAACAAGTATCCAAATCCAAATGTAATAAAATTTATTTATGTGTGATTTATATGTAAATTATGTGCAATGTCTTAGCTTCTAGGGGTTGTTAAATAGGGCTATACAGGCATCTAGTGGCAACACAATATTACAGACAATATATTGTGTCTTAACAGTTTTAACAGTCAATTTACAAAAAAATGCATTCAGATTTGTGGAACTCAAATTGTGCTTAATCTCCACAAATTAATGTCTTTACTACGACAACCAATTTGAATGTGACAAGAAACTGGTGTCTGAAAATAATATATATATATAAAGTTTGGACACACCTTCTCATTCAAAGAGTTTTCTTTATTTTCATGACTATGAAAATTGTAGAGTCACACTGAAGGCATCAAGGGCTATTTGACCAAGAAGGAGAGTGATGGGGTGCTGCGCCAGATGACCTGGCCTCCACAGTCACCGGACCTGAACCCAATCGAGATGGTTTAGGGGTGAGCTGGACCGCAGACAGAAGGCAAAAGGGCCAACAAGTGCTAAGCATCTCTTGGGGAACTCCTTCAAGACTGTTGGAAGACCATTTCAGGTGACTACCTCTTGAAGCTCATCAAGAGAATGCCAAGAGTGTGCAAAGCAGTAATCAAAGCAAAAGGTGGCTACTTTGAAGAACCTAGAATATGACATATTTTCAGTTGTTTCACACTTTTTTGTTATGTATATAATTCCATATATAATTCCACATGTGTTAATTCATAGTTTTGATGCCTTCAGTGTGAATCTACAATTTTCATAGTCATGAAAATAAAGAAAACTCTTTGAATGAGAAGGTGTGTCCAAACTTTTGGTCTGTACTGTATATATAGGGATTTTGCCTAAGGAGTCAAATTGGCTAGAAACGGCCCTGCTTGTTGGCAATGTGTGGTACTTATCTTTTGTTACTGGCAACATGCTTTTCGCTGCAATATGCTGTGTTTAAAGGGGGGTCTAATTCCGTTTCATGTATTCTGAGTTGTTTACAGTGTTAAGAGTTGGATTCTTATGCGACCCGAGAAACAGCACGCCACTAAACACTTTTTGTTCATGGTTATGGAGTCATTGGCAGTGCTGAGAAGACTGTCTATAAAGATGAGAGTTTTTGGATGTGAGGAAAATATAACTTTATTCAGTGTTATGTGAACACTGAATCACTTAGAACAAGGGATGCAATTAGTTTTTCTGGGGCAGCAACAGAGTTTCATAAGCATGTTTGGTGTTCCCATCATTTTGGTGATGAATGTTTTATAACAAGGTACATTCTGATAATGGATTTGCACATCGTTTGATACTGAAAGACTGAGCAGTCCCAGTGATAAAAAATCCTGGTCATGACTAGGAACTGCTGTAAAACTGCATCAAATGTCTGTGTTTTGTTGCCAATCAGCCCATAAGTGATCACGACTCTTAAGTTCCAACCACGGCTTGACTCCAGGAGCTCGGCTATTTTGGGAGAGAATCATCAGCTGTATCTTTCTTTGATAAATCTAATAAAACTGAAGACTCTTCAGAGATGTGAATGATGTAATACTATGCTATAGGTACTCAAGATTAACATGAAATTCGCCGAAACTGTGTTTTTTATGTTCCCTCTAATCTCAAATCGCCTTAATTTTTATAACACTACATCACAGATTTAAACAGAATATAACGACCATGGTGCAAACGGAATCATTTCTGCTGTGGTGCAGCTCCAAATAGAAAATCGTTTCAGTATTTGTTAATGAATATAACTCATGAAACTGATATCAGTCATGCTTCTGAGGCAACTTAGCTGTTCAGTGAACTACAACAAAATAGAACGAGCTTTGGTGATAACTAAGCAAATATTTAATTACTTAATACTGATTTCTCACTAGAAATAACTTATCACGCCATCTTCATCTTGCTCAACCATCACTGGATATGACACACAGGATTGTGAGTATCTTGGCAGTGAAGGATGCATCTATTCTGCCTTTAAATATCGACCAGATGAAGGTATCTCAGGAGGAGGAAGACATGACTTGATGACATCCAACCTTGAAATGTGTCATCCAAAGGCAGCATTTTCCAGTTTCAGATGCAGTCGTCAGTTCAGCATTGATTCTGCTTTGGTATCAGACATGCTGTTTTGCTTAGTCATATTGGAAACATGCTTGCTCTTAAAAATCTTGGTGGTTATTGGGGATATGTTTGTTCTTAAGCTACCTGGTCATTATTGGGAACATGCTTGTTCCAGAGCAATCTCGACATTATTCGAAACCTGCTTGTTCTTAAAGCTGTAGCTGAATTGGAAACATGTTTTTCTTAAGTCTATCTGGTCTTATTGAGACAAGTTGCTTAAACGTTTAAGGTTTTGGCAACACATTTATTAGGTCATCTTTTAAAACCAACAAAATTGTTGCTACAGTTTATGCAGGGTTTGGCAACATATTTGTTTTGGTCATTGGTTAAGGGCAACATGCTTGTTGCTCAAGGCTTTGAGATTTTTCTATCAGTTTGTGTTGGGAGATATCAGCAAATAGTTTTGTTTTGGGGGGTTATCGCTGCTCTCCCTGCTCTTATTCATGCTACGCAATCCAAACTGTACACTACTTGTCATTCATGTTTGACCATAGTGGTCCTGACACAAATAAAAAAATTCTTTCATCAATTTCTCACCCTCATGTCGTTCCAAACCAGTAAGACTTCCATTCATCTTCGGAACACAAATTAAGATATTTTTGATTAAATCCGAGAGATTTCTGACCCTGTATAGACAGCAATGCAACTGGCACGTTCAAGGTCCAGAAAGGTTGTGCGACATCGTGTTAGTAATTAATGACCAAATTTTTGTTTTGGGGTAAACTATCACTTTAACTAGCCTACATTTAGCACTTTGTGTGTGTTTGTGTATGTGTTTTGCCAGTTAGAAAATAAAAGCCCAATAATAAACTCACAGTTGACCACCACAAAACACTCAAAAAATCTAGGAGTGAAAGATGCATACATTACCTGTCCACATGTAGTGTGTATATTGTGTGAGTCTCCTGGCTATAAAACTCCAGAGAGAAACACAGAACTGTGTGGGGTTTGCTCTTGTTAAATAATCCCAATAACTTTTTGACCCAGCTTCTCTTAAAGTGCCTCTGTTATCCTATTTGAATTTTTTTTTTTTTTTTTGATTTTGGGAGTCCCTAACAACAGGTTCACATGCATGCAAATTCAAACAAACACTTTCATTTTCTTATAATATGCATTTAATTTCATGTTATTTCTCAATGACTCTCAAACAATTAGTTTGAAGATTCATCTTTCCAAACCCCTCCTTTGCATAATGCTACTAAGCTCTGATTTGTCTGATGTTCCAGTCTGTTGTGGCTGGTCTACTGCATAACAGTGCATGTCTGGAAAGGGAATGTCCATCACAAGTACTGGAATACGGCTTATCAATTATATATATTTTTGTAATAATAATAGTGCACTACCCTGATCTAAAAAGAAAGAATCAGAGGGGAAAATGTTGTTTTACACTAATGTTAGAGAACCAGACCCACAGCTTGGTAGTAAAGACCCAAAAATAATGATATGTGTGTTAGCCGAACACAGACAAAGAGTACTAATAAAGCACTGCAGTTTGTAAATCAATGCATTGCTCCATCCTTTATCATGACTCCAAGTACAATAGGCATTCTACAACCCCAATTTCAGAAGAGAACTTTATTTATGATGCACTTTCAGCTTTACAACTTTGCAGACTGTTTACATTCACACTAAGCTGCATTACACACTTCATGAAATGCAACTTCAAAAATCAATAATGGGGCACTTTAAGTACCCAGACAAAGAGAACAATTAAAGGAATAGTTCAAGACGTTAATGGATGGACTGGAGTCAAGTGAATTACTAATTGTGTAGATTACTGTAATATATTTATCAGCTGTTTGAACTCTCATTCTGTCAGCACCTATTCAACGCACAGGATCAATTGGTGATCAAGTGATGCAATGCTAAATTTCTCCAAATCTGTATAGATGAGATCTACATCTTGTATGCAGATGTAAATATTAAGCCAATTTTCACTTTGATTTATAAATTCTTGATTCAATTTGATTTATTTCAAATCGAGTAATTTCAGTTAATGTTTAATATCACATTTGTTTACATATAAAATAAATTGCCTCTGATAAATCATACAAGCAATGTTACAGACAGTACTATATTTATTTATTTATCCATGGATTAAAAATAGGCTCAAAAGAGTAATTTGTTCATGAACCTAACTACACAGATCCTACTGAAAGTTTGCTTTTCCAAGTGGATATCATTCAGTGGGCCTTCTGTCTCTTGATCAATGTAAAGAATCGAATGACCCAAGAATCTTCTCCGTTACTCTTTATACCATCACAATTCAGATTCTACATTAAGGGAATAACAAAATAGCTCACCAAAAAATAATTATGCCTTAGTATTATTATTATTATTATTTCTTTTAATGTTTTTAATGATATACAACAAATGCATATCCTCACAAATGCAGTGTTGAGTTTGATGACCTTTTAAGAAAAGGCCCTTGACTGAAGGTTCATAATGAAAAAGGTGTCAGTTCAAAATATTTACATTAAACAGAAGTTATAAAATTATATTAAAAACAGTACAACAGCATTATATTATATTAACAGTATACAGATACAGATAATACCCAGTTCAGTGGAGAAATAAATCAACAATTTCTCAGCATTAACAATTTTCTCATTGCTTTGTAACTGTGAATAAAACGTTTCTTCTTGGTTGGTTATCTTTGAAGATCTTTTTGAGCTGGTAGGCTTTTTGGAAAAACTCAGGGCTACATAATTTAAGGCATCTGTTTCCGCAATCTGCAGAAGAAAAATATAACAACCATCAAACTATGTAACTGAAAAAACAATCATTTTATAGATTACCATTCATATATAGAAAACACACATAAAACAGGAAAATAAATAAATACCTACAAACAATCAGGTTATCTTAGCCTCAGGGCTCTGAAACGGTTCAAAGAACGAAAACGAAAATGGAAATAAACTAAATTTTGAAAGTAAGAGAACCAGAAACAGAAACAAAATCAAATTTTATAGTTCCAAACAGAATCGAAATTTTGAAATGGCCATTAACCGGTTAATAACGTGATTTATCATTCCATTTAATATTGGAAATTTGCTGTCAACCAATCACGAATTCCAGTGGCCTATGCAAATGAAGCCTACAAGTGAAATGTCAGTTCAGCTGTGAACTCAGATAGGTAAGTCGCAATAGCAATGCCTTAGCGTTTATCTGAGGATATGTAAGATGAATTCAACAGATCACACGCACCTGCAGCGCTTCTGTGAATGGAGAAAACGAAAAACTATAGGCTTACATAAAAAGGAATATATACACTATATCACTTAAATCATATTGACAGATTAACAAAACGAAAGAAAATATGTGCTGAATTACGTTTCGTTGTGACACAAGTGTTCCAAAGTTTTTGAAAAGGAAAGCTTTACAGTTTTAATTATTTAGCAAAACTGTCAGCATTGGTATGACCATCGCACCAATGCCTTACGCCTGAGACACAAAATAATTTTGCTATATTGAATCCTGTTCATTATCAAAATAAAATACAGTTAAATAAATAATAAATAAAAAAGAAACAAATAAAAGGTTACATTGCTCCGTTGTACAAAATTTGTTGAGTTCAGCTGACCGCACCTCACTGTGTCGATGAAAGTACAAACACTATATAATAAATAATATTGTAGCATCCAGATATATATATATATATATATATATTTAAAACAGTGTTATTAAATGGTATTTCTCCCACCCGAACCGGTTTTGGAACGGAAATAATATCAGAAGAGCGCAGGAAACGTAAAAAAATCTATATCGGTTTCAACCCCTGCTAGCCTACCCACTCATTTCCCTCGAGCATTAAATTAAAGATTCATCTCTTCGACAGTAGTGTGATGCATGTTGCTTTTAATAAAAATAATCTGCACTACAAATTACCATTTTGAGAAAAGATGTAGGCCTATCACTTTAAACTTTTACCACTTTATTTATCATACACACCACTATTAAATAGTGTGGGTTCATTAAGATTTTTTTTAGAAAATAATTTTATCCAGCAATAATGCAATAAATTGATCAAAATGAAAATAAATAATTTTACATTGTTATAAATAAATAAATAAAAAATTCTTAAACTTAAATGATTTCTGAAGGATCTTATGACACTGAAGACTGGAGAGAATTATGCTGAAAATTCAGTTTTGCCATCACAGTAATTTTTTTTTTAAACATAATATACTTCTTTTTAAAAACATTACAATTCCTCCTGACTTCAAACTTTTGAACTGTAGTGTAGGGCAGATTGTTTGTTGATTGATATAAAGAAAAAATGTGTGTAAAATAGTTTTGCAGACTAAAACATTTAATAAAAAAAAACATCTGAAATGTTTTGCATTCTCTATAACTTAAAGAGAAAAAATTGATTACCTGATTCCTTTGATTTCTAGGTTGTTTTGAAGCTTCTTTGGATAATAATAAAATATACTTTGTTAATTTCAATCATATGCATTTCATAAATAGCAATTTACTGTTGAATATTAGTATCTTATTTCATTTTGCCATATTCTTATTTTAATATATTTACCTTTATTTTGATTCTTGTGAATCAGTCTCATCAGAAATATGTTCACAATAATGGATATTATACTGATTGTGAACAGGGTTAAAACAACTGGATTCAAAAAGGTCAAAGCAGAAGAAGCTGAAATGATTAAATAGATTTAAGAGTTCCTGTAGCAACATAATTATAAAGAAATATTCCATCAACTGGCAGACTGAATATAGTGTGGTACTACAGTATAATATAAATATATATGTACCTTCAATAATCAACTTAGTTCCATTTCCAAAGTGTATCTTCCCACATGTAGCAACAGCGCAGTAATAAATCCCAGCATCAGATGATCGGAGTTCAGTCTGAGAGAGACTATAGACACAGCTCTGGGTAGAAAAGCCGTTCTCTGATCTCTCTGTACACTGATCACTCCTGTTATCACGGGTGTAAATGAGTCCTGTATGAGAATGTTCTGATGAATGTCTGAACCAGTAGACGCTGTATTCTCCTGCACAGATCTGACTGATGACCGAACACTGCAGAGTCACTGAATCTCCTGGATGAAGTCTGTCAGATACTGGCTGCTGGAGAACTGTGGTACTTCTTATTCCATCACTCTCTGAAAGAAATGTAACATATTGTAAATACATTAAAACAACACACATATGTGAAGTCAGATTGTGGGTGAAGCTCAGAATATTGTCATAAACTCACCTTTATGTAGAAGAATCGTCCCTTCTCCAAATTTAACAATGTTTAAAAATCTCACAGCACAATAGTAGGTTGCAAAATCATATTCTTCCAAGTGTCTGATGGTCAAATTAAAAGAGCCATTTCCAGTTCTGATACGATATTTATTTGAATTGTCAAAGTCATTTTGATATTTAACACTTCCAGAGCCGTGTTCTGAATATGCTACGAGAAGTGGTTTCTTGCCAAAAGAATGTTTATACCATGAAACAGAGTTTATAAAGTCATCTGAGTGAGAGCAGGGTAAAATCACACTGCTTCCAAATTCAGCAACTAGCAACGGGTGTTGATGAATAAAATCATCACTTTCACATGTAACATCTAAAAACAAAAAGTGGAAATGGTAACAAATGGTAACATACTTACAAACATAAATATGAAATAAAATGCACAATTAAAATACAATTTTAAACATACTTGCAAGTGTGAGGAGAAAAAGGGTAGACAAAACTCTAAACTTCATTTTGCAGCACCTGTACTTAATCTAAAAGACAAATAAGCACACATGAATAGAGATGTCTGGGACATACAACTATGTTTAAATAGACAAAATTAATAACCTTTAGATCACTAACAATTTAACATATATGCATTTGCAAGACGCTTTTATCCAAAGCAACTCACAGTGCATTCAGATTATACATTTTTATTTTATTATTATTTATGTTTCTCTGGGAAATGAACCCACAACCTTTTGCGCTGCTCTACCACTGAGCCACAGGAACATTTAAACCTTTAAAAAAACTGACTGTGTTAACATCCAAATCTAAGAACTTTACCGAGAAAAAAGAACTGATTAGCAAAATTTTGTTAATCAAATAATACAATACAGTAGGCTAAGACGTTTTGCTATTATTAACGTTTTGCTATTATTAATTTGGTAAAGTTCTTAAATTTTTAAAGGAATTACTTACAATCGCACGAGAAAGATGTTAATATGATATTACAGTCCTTTAATAACGATTGAAGTAAAACAGATCCAGTATATAGGTTTAGCTTAGGTTGCCATCATGGAATAAAATAAAAACGTATTTAAAAGAACTAAAGGGCCCTGTTATGAGGATGAAAGTGTCAATCGGGTAGCATGTCTTATTTCAGGCTGTTTCCTCTTTATATATAGGGCAGTGTTCAAAGATCAAACAGTGACACTTTGAAATTTGATTGGTTGTTTCTGAAAAAGGGGCAGAACGAAATTTCCTTTAGAGATGTGGATATTCACAAGCAGAGCTGGTGACCAAACACAATCATATTATCAACAACATAATAATTTCATTTACAATAAAATGTTTCTGTAGCTTACAGACATTGAACAAAAGTGAAAATCTAATGAATAGGTTTACCTAAAACAAAACAAAAAAAGCCAACTTAAAGTAACTGTGAGTGTTTTAACTTGATATCAGTTTTTAAATTCATATCACTGACTTCAAGATACACTGACTTCTAATATGGAGAATGGCTTCTGTTTCTTTCCCACACTCCCCTCATACATCTGTTCTGTATAGGCTAAGCATACACTGTGCGATTACAGCAACATCTTGTTACCAACTCTCACTGTTTAAGTAAATCATATGCAATTTCAAGCCAAAGCTCAGGATTTATGTGTGGTCCATTTATCGAGCTGCAATTGACTGAGTGAAATAAACTCGTGGGACCCTCCCGAACCTGGAACTGTGTAGCCTCCATCACTTCTGTCTGTAGCACACACCATGTCACCATGGTTTAATCTGCACGATGTGGCCACACATCAGGGAGTGGTAACATACATGCACATACACACACACAAGCAGGCAAGCATTATTTAAATATTTTCTGTCAATCGTTTGATTAATTTATTTTATGAATTTTGTATATTTTTCATATATTTATTAATAAGACAGACTTGGTTTGCTTTTCTTTCATAATACTTAATACATAATACATAAAACTCAGTTCAGTTTGTTTGTCATGGCTTTAGTTATCTGAGTTCAGTTTTGTTCTGTTGACCTCTTTTATTAGGCCTAAGTTAGTTTATTTTGATTTCCTTTGTGCATTATGATTTTTCTCTAATTTGGCAAATGCTTTCTTTGATTTATGAAAATTTTTTGGGGGGAAACTTGTTTTTTTTAATGCGCTATTATTTTTGACTGCTGGGTCCCTGACATTGAGGGAAAAAACACAGAGTTTAGGGCAGTAGGTCCGTAGTTCTGCTTCAACTATACCCTCACGAAGGGCGGCAAAAATTTCAGACATATCAGAAATTAATTCGAACATCTGACTGCCAGTCAGGAGAGGCTAGTCACCTCTCGTTACCCCCTGTACACTGCACGTCAAAAGACGCATGACAAACCTGAAATTCGGCCCAACTCAAAAGAGTCACACAATCAGAATTTGGCTCAAAATCTGACAAAAATTGCAGAGTGTATATCTGGCCTTACGGGAGTAAGTTTCATGGGCAAGTACAAAATCCTGTGAAAAAGGCCAATTAGTTAATGGCAGTAACATGCAGGCATACAACAACATTTTATTTATGACAATTACGATAGGGATATATTTATGACAATAAATTCCACTCCCTTAACTGTAGGAGTTTCTAAGCTAATGAACACAAAACTACATACAGTTGCTTTAATGACCATTTTACAATGGAACTTACATTTAATCATTTACCCGGAAATAGTAAAAAAATTAATAAATAAATAAAATATATATTTATATTTTTTAACATTTTATTTGTATTTATTTTTAGTGGGGGAGGGTGTAATGACCTAAAATAAATATTTAATTGGTTTCATTTCTTTGTTTTTTGTAGATCATTTGCATTAATTATATGTCAGAAAAAAGATGTATACTGTTGGGGGCGCTGGGTGAAGAAAGACATGTAGGTAAAAAGGTTAGAGAATAAGGGCAGTATAGACATTGTTCGTGCAACTCAAATCTGTTGCAGAAAACACAAAGAAAAAAACAACCGGGCAAATAAATCTACAGAAAAGCAAATGATGTCGTCGTTATTGTCCAAGGGAGCAACACATATAATATATATTAATAATCAAATTGGTCAATTAATAATCAAGACGTAGTCATAGGCCATTTATTTGCTTTTCAGTAAAGATAAGCTCCAGGGTTACTTTTTTCTGTAAATCAGCTTTGCTATTACTATTTCTTTTATTTCTTTGGGGTGTAAGAACCCTGCATTGAAGCATGTAATGTCTTTTAGGAGACAGGTTTACATGTTTTTGGAATAACCAGATCGTACACTTAATGTTTCTTTTCATATAAAACATGAAGGGGGATCATATATGATTTATGCAACTACCGGAAGTTTACGCTGCTTTGTATGCGGCGATGTTGACCACAAACGGCAGATGTGTTCGCATAAAGATTGCGAACAGGAAAACGTTGGCCCAGTGAATGTGATAGAGACTGATGATCAGGTTTCATCTATACAAACGGGTCAGGAGGACCTTAATAGACCTTTTAGATATGTGGTGGATCAAACACCCACAAGTGAGACAATATACTTGGATTAAAATGACAGATAATATACCCAGCAAACACGTGACGTAACCGCGACCAAAAGTGACGTCAGTATTGGTCGTGGGTTCGTCACGTCACCAAAAGACTATGCCACGACGTTGGCAACATCATCAGAAGGTAGTCTCGTGACCACAGCTCTTGGTCGCTTCCTTACCTCCCCACAACGTTGTCTAAAGACCAGCTGACGACCTATTATTTTGGTCATTTTCTAACCTCCTCACCACGTCTTAGCCACGTCATTTCTTGACTTTAAGCAGATGTAGAAGAATTTACTCAAGTCAGTGCTGTTCCATTGGATAGGATATATATGTCTAATCATCTTAGTAGTCAGAGTATTGATTGTTTTATTACTTCAGTAGGGTACACAGATCATCATTTGGTTTCTCTAATTATAAATATGTCCAAGTGTATAAAGTGTATCGTCTTATTGGCATTTTAACACTAAATTACTTAAGGATCTTAAATTTTGTAAACATTTTGAGATTTTTTGGCAACAGTGGAGATCGTGTAAAGGCACTTTTGGAAATTTAAAACAGTGGTGGGAAATAGGGGAAACAAACATTAAAATGTTTTGTTTGCAACATACTGCTAATTCCACTATTAAATTAAGAGAAATTATTCAGTCAATTGAAAAGGACATAGCAAATATGGAGGTGGATCTAATTAATAGATGTGATTCTAATCTGTTTAACCATCTGCAAGAAAAAAAGAGAGAACTATGTTTGTTTTTGAATGAAAGGGTGGAGGGAGCTCTTGTGAGGTCTCGGTTTGTCTCTGTTAATGACATGGATGCTCCTAGTGCTTATTTTTTTTTAATTTGGAGCACAAAGTGGCACAACAGAAACAGATGTCATGTCTTTGCCTTCCTGATGGGAGGGTGACCAGTAATATTACAGAGATGAGGCATCATGCAGTGGATTTTTATTCTAGTCTCTATGCTGCTGAACAATGTGATACTGACTGTTCCAAACAGCTAATTCAAGACTTGCCTAAAAAGTAGACTCAGACTCTAAGACTGATTTGGACACTGAACTTTCTCTTCAAGAGCTCACTACTGCAGTTGGTCAGCGTGGCATTGGACGATCTCCCGGTATTGATGGGTTACCCTCCAAATTTTACAAGCATTTTTGGAACTTTATTGGATAAGACTTATATGAGGTTTTCTGTGAATGTAGAAAAAATGGTTGTTTGCCTATATCTTGTCAATGTGCTGTGTTATCTTTATTACCAAAAAAGGGAGATTTATCTCTTTTAAAAAATTGGAGACCCATTGCATTACTGACCACTGATTACACAATTATGTCTAAGTGTCTTGCTAATAGTTTAAAAAAAGATCTAAACTTGGTTGTACAAAAAGATCAAACTTATTATATCCCAGAGAGAACAATAATGGATAATTTGTTTTTAATTTGGGATATTTAAGATATTTGTAAAAGTTTTGATTTGAAAGTTGGTTTATTTTCTTTAGATCAAGAGAAAGCCTTTGATCGGGTTGATCATGGCTGTCTTTTTAAAGTTTTAGAAGCTTTCGGTATTGGTGATTCTTTCCTAAATATGGTCAAATTGCTGTATTCTGGTGCTGCTTACATTGTTAAAATGGGAGGTGGGCTAAGCCGGCCAATCCCAGTTTCAAGGGGTATCAGACAAGGTTGTCCTGTATCAGGGCAACTTTATAGCATTGCCATTGAGTCTCTTGTTTTATTTTTCCTGGTTTATCTCAGAGTTCAAGTATTGCTGTAAGTGTGTATGCTAATAATGTGACTGTGTTTGTTAATCATGATGAGAATCAACATGAAGGCCCTGGTTAGTGCACTTAATGTAATGTGTATGAAAAGGCCTCATCGGCGAAAGTAAACTGGGATAAAAGTGAGGCCTTTTGGGCAGGGCAGTTTTCTAATGAGAATCTTCCACAGTTGCCAGGGGGTCTTGCATAGAAAAAAGAGGGGTTAAAGATTTTAGGTATTTATTTGGTGACCTTTTTCTGGTCAGGATAATACTGGATTCGAGCAGCCGCTTTGTATCTTCCAGTGCAAGAAGGCAGGCAGGGCTTGGTGGATATCAAGTCCAGGATAATTACTTTTCGGCTCCAAACAGCCAAAAGACTCTTGTTCAATAAAAACTCTGCCTGGATGGACACTGCAACAGCTCTTTTAAGGAGGGCAGGTGGAATGGGGTTTGATAAACATTTGTTTTTAATGCAATTGCAAGAGAAAGAAATGGTGGATCTTCCTCTCCTTTACAGATCTGTGCTAGAGGCCTGGAAGGTTTTTATAGTATCAAGATCACCTAATACACCTGCTGGTGACTGATTGTTAGAGAAACCATTTTTTTCAACTCCTTTTTATATTCTAGACAGTTATCATCTGAAAATGTGCAAGCACGACTGTTAGCGGCTGGGTGCAGTAAGCTGGGACATATCCTGAAAAGTGATTTGAAAGACTTGAGCCAAAGAAGCGATGTGAAGTCGATCCGGGTTTAACAACAGTGCACTGCAAAGATTTTCAAGGACTTGAGCACAGATCATCAAGTTTTCTTGAAAGACCCAGATGTCCCAAATGAATGTGTTAAGGGGTATTGTCATCTTTTTCCCTTAATCAATGTAAGCACGGCTGTGGACGACTGGGTAGAAGATGAAAGCTGTTTACTGACTTTGAAAACACCAGTTCTGGAAAGCTTTGATTCTGCTGGAAAGAAATCGCTCTATTTGATATGTGTTAAAGTCTCCAACATGCAATCTTTGAATGGAGTTTCTTCAACAAGATGGACACAGTTCTTAGGATCTGATTTTTCTCCTAAAGGCAGCTGGTGTACCCTGTACAAATGTCCGACTGACAAGCGGAGAGGTGACCTCCACTGGAGGATTGTACATGGGGCAATAGCTACAAACAGACATGTGGTACGCCTCAATCCTAGTGTTGGGGTGGGTTGCCAATTTTGTTCTGAGACTGAGTCAATTCTTCATCTTTTTGTGCATTGTTCACGATTGGTTAATCTTTTTTAATTTTTTTGCATTTGTTTTTTATCCCTGTTTCTAGATTTTTCTTTTCAATTGTTCATTTTTGGGCCAAAGTATTAAGTTCAAAAGAAAAATGTGACTGTTTTAATAAATTTTTTATCTGGCACTGCAAAATTGGCTATTTGGAAGACAAGAAAAACAGACTGCTGGGGCAAAGGTCAATAAACGTTGTGCCTATGTTTTTAGGTTTGGTAGCTTCTCGAATTAGGGTGGAGTGTGCATATTACAAGATGGTGGAATCTCTACCAACGTTTTGAGAAATATGGGGAATAAATGAAGTATTATGTACACTGCATGATAATGAATTGATCTTAAGGTTTTTTTAACCCAACACATGAACAAAATAACTGAGCAGTGAGTGGATTCTAATTAAAAAGCCTCTTGACTGTCTGTGTTCAAGAAATCAAAAGATATGTCTGTGATTGACTACAACGCTGTACAAACACATTAAATACAAACCGGTCTCCAGAGCACAAACCATAACACACTGGATAATTTGCCAAATTAGCATTAAAAAAAGTTATTATTACAGCTTTAACTAAGGGTACTATTGATTTTGTGTGAACACTCTCAAGTGCCCCCATTGAACTGGGCATGTACACTAGTGTTACATTTGTTAAAAAGACAGAATTTATCTTATACTAAACATCTTTCACTTATATAAGTCTTGAAATATGTGCTGTATATACAATGCTGCCTGGGCATTGAATATAAATATAAACTAGTTACCCTTGATATTCTATAAATGTTAAAGGTGCAATAGATCATTATATTCAAACATTTTTTGTTATACTGGTTGAAAATCTCTTCACATCCCGATAACAATCATTAAGTTAAGTGGTTAAAATGTATTTATCTCTATTTATATGTTCTGTGGAATGCTCAGGTCCAATCAAAATGCTCATTCAGAGCGTTTTAAATAGCTTTCCTACCTGTCTATCAATGTATGTATCTGCATAAATCTGCCCACCCTGTTCGCGCAGTCAGAATACGTCATCAGCGCATTCACGCAAGCTGTGCAGACAGAGCTAGAATGGCAGACAAACATCAACAACCTGGTCTTCCTTCCTGGTATTGTAGTACTTTTAAAGTTTTCTCGCTTGTTAATGACACATGATGTAGACCAGCGGTTCCTAATTCCAGTGCTACTGCACATATTTTGCATGTCTTGCATAGTTAACACACCAGATTCAGATGACCAACTCAAGCTATGTGAATGAACTGTGTTCCGATCGAAATGATCCCTACACCGTGTTCATTGCTCCCTACTCTCTGATCAGGGGTTTACTTTACTTCAGAAGATGGACTGGAATTGGGAACCGCTGATGTAGCCTATTGTAATGTTGTCTCTTGTATTCTGGTCTGTGAGCATAAATGCATTCGGGGGGTGGCTTTGGAGGGAGGGTGGGACATTCGCTTTCAGTGCTATCAGGCTAAAGTTAGCATTTTCCAAGAACTCCTATTGCACCTTTAAATACTCTTTAAATGACATAATTTTAGTAATATATTGGTAAAAGTTTAATGTTTCTCCTAAAATAAAATTGAAGACATCTTAAGACAAAGCTGATTATCTCATTGAGACATATAAGAGGATCAGCCCTTAGTATCCTGAGCAGAGTAACCTGTCAGAGTCATAGCCTTGTGGGCAGCACATCAATGTAAAAGCACACCTGCATCTCAGACAGTCCCAACTAAAGGTACTTTCCCGCTCCTGTTCCCTTCTCACCTGTCCAGTAGTCCTATCTCTTTTCCTACTTATTCAATACTATACTAAAAAATCCAATATAATCAAGAAAAAAAGAAGAAGCAAACTGTAAAACATTTTTTTTAATTGGGTCTTGAAAGAAATTACAGCAAAACAATAAAGAGATCTATATTTCTCACAGTCCATTCTCATTTTGGACAAATTTCTCTCAGATTTGTATAATTTCTCAGTTCTGTTTACGTTTATTTATCCTAAGTAATTTTAGGAGAAATATCTGAGACACCATTAATACTAAAATTAGAAAAACATGAGAATCACAACTAAATCTTCTGAGTTTAGAAAGAGCCAACTCTGAGCATTGAAATTTTCCTATTATGGAGTCTTGACAGAGATTGCAGAAAGACAATGAAGAAATATTCTGTTTCTTCTACCACATTCTTGGTTTTGACTCTTTTTTTCCCCCACAAGTATTTCTCAAGTCTCGTTTGTGTCCAAAAATGAAATAATTAAAAAGCAAGAGAACAATAACAGAACTTAACCAGTAATACAGCATTTTCATGATTATTTAACAGATGCTGTTATCCAAAGCAACATTAAAATGTGAACTTGTACACATACTATGAATATTACAGTCATTAGAAAAAAATCATGTTCGCCAACATAATCATCAGTCCTCAACAAATATGCTGTAATAATGTTTTCACCCATCATTACTGTTAACTAGTGCTTGATGGACTGGGTATAAAGGACTTGTGTCTCTTCTGGGTTTAAGGTATCAGTATCCACGATCTGCCAAGAGAAAAATTGGAAATAAAAACATAATTTGGAATTCTGATACAAATCTGGGTTTAAGGTATCAGTATCCACGATCTGCCAAGAGAAAAATTGGAAATAAAAACATAATTTGGAATTCTGATACAAATCTGCTATATAATCTACTATACAATGTCACAGTTTTGTGTAAAGTTAATTCAGCCAATAGTTTTATAATATGTATATATATATATATGCACGTTCTGTATTTAAACTATGAGAAAAGAAAGTAACTACCTGCTTCCATTGTTTTCTGGGATGATTCAAGGTATCTTGATAAATGCAAATCAAGATATATGGTTAAAATATGATGATGATATATGTGGCTCTTATAAAAACATGAAGCTAGTTGTTGTACAGTAAACATACAGACAAAGAAGCACAACTATACCTCTAATGTGGATCTTTTGAATCACTATCAGCAGAATTGTAATCACAATCAAGGTCATGATGTTCAGTGTTGCCAGAATTACAGTAATTGGGTTCCACGTGAACTGTAAATCTGAAATAGTCACATAGATGTGAGATTTCATGTGCTACAATAAATACATAAAATACATCACATTCAACTTATGACCAAAACATTGCTGTACTTAAATAATTTCTAGCAAATCAAATATTACCTTTAATAATCAACTTAGTTCCATTTCCAAAGTGTATCTTCCCACATGTAGCAACAGCGCAGTAATAAATCCCAGCATCAGATGATCTGAGTTCAGTCTGAGAGAGACTATAGACACAGCTCTGGGTAGAAAAGCCGTTCTCTGATCTCTCTGTACACTGATCACTCCTGTTATCACGAGTGTAAATGAGTCCTGTATGAGAATGTTCTGATGAATGTCTGAACCAGTAGACGCTGTATTCTCCTGCACAGATCTGACTGATGACCGAACACTGCAGAGTCACTGAATCTCCTGGATGAAGTCTGTCAGATACTGGCTGCTGGAGAACTGTGGTACTTCTTATTCCATCACTCTCTGAAAGAAATGTAACATATTGTAAATACATTAAAACAACACACATATGTGAAGTCAGATTGTGGGTGAAGCTCAGAATATTGTCATAAACTCACCTTTATGTAGAAGAATCGTCCCTTCTCCAAATTTAACAATGTTTAAAAATCTCACAGCACAATAGTAGGTTGCAAAATCATATTCTTCCAAGTGTCTGATGGTCAAATTAAAAGAGCCATTTCCAGTTCTGATACGATATTTATTTGAATTGTCAAAGTCATTTTGATATTTAACACTTCCAGAGCCGTGTTCTGAATATGCTACGAGAAGTGGTTTCTTGCCAAAAGAATGTTTATACCATGAAACAGAGTTTATAAAGTCATCTGAGTGAGAGCAGGGTAAAATCACACTGCTTCCAAATTCAGCAACTAGCAACGGGTGTTGATGAATAAAATCATCACTTTCACATGTAACATCTAAAAACAAAAAGTGGAAATGTTAACAAATGGTAACATGGTAACAAACATAAATGTGAAATAAAATGCACAATTAAAATACAATTTTAAACATACTTACAAATCTGAGGAGAAAAAGGGTAGACAAAACTCTAAACTTCATTTTGCAGCACCTGTACTTAATCTTAAAGAGAAATAAGCACACATGAATAGAGAAGTCTGGAACATGCAAGTGTGTTTAAATGGACAAAATTAATAACCTTTAGATCACTAACAATTTAAACATACTGACTCTGTTAATATTCAAATCTAAGATAAAAGAGCTCATTAATTTTGTTAATAAAAGTACACACACACACACACACACACACATTTATATATATATATAAAGTCACAAAAAGTCTTGCTATCCTTAATATGGTAAAGATCTTAAATGTTTAAAGGGATTACTTACAACCTTAATTAAAAGATGTGAATTTTATATTACAGTCCTCTAATAACGATTGAGGTAAAACAGATCCAGTATGTTCAGCTTAGATTACTATCACGCAGTACAATTAAAATATGTATTTAAAAGATATAAAAGTCCCTGGTTATTTGGCTGAAACTGTATGTCTTATTTCAGGCTGTTTCCTCTTTATATATACGGCAGTGTTTAAAGATCAAACGCTGACACTTTGAAATTTGACTGGTTGTTTTAGAAAAGGGGCAGAACTAAATTCCCTTAATAAAATCTTATTACAGACTAGTATAGCGAAGACATGAGAAACAGAATTGCAAATTATGTCAGCTGCCAATTAGATCTACTGTACTTAGTGTGTTCAGTGTGACTTATTTTAGCTTAATTTCATTTTGAATGGTTTCATTTTGCAATTTTTGTTAAATTTAACCCCAGTGAAAGTATCAACAATAGTCTGTCCTTAAAGCTGACCATCTTCCTTAAAGCTGACCTGGTCTTTGGAGAACAGTTCAAGGATTTGATGCAAAATGTAACTTTTGGGCTTCAATGCAGAGATACTATTTTACTTTATTATCCAAACACAATAGTCTCTCAAAACACACTGCAAGTAACATAGGAATGGAGCCAGGCTGGTGGAGTTAATGAGAATGTGTGACACCTGCCCCACTCACTGGTCTCGAGTCCCACAGAGGTGTTTTGGAAGGATAAAAGGAGGAGTGTCAACAGTGCTGGACGGGAGAGGACCCGGCCTGGATTTTATTTTGTGTTTTGTTTCTGTTTGTGCACGACAGTCATTCGCGAGGGGCTGTCACGCTGTTTTGTGTTTATTTTATTATTAAAGTTTTATTTAAATGTTCGCCAGTTCCCACCTCCTTCTTCCTGTGACTACGAACGTTACAGTGTTACAGCCAAGAATCTTAAAATGGGCATATCATTTGAGTAGAAGAAGTGCATGGCCTATCACAGTGTGAATTGGCTCATGTAATTCCTAGGAAATGATGATACAAAAAATTAACAGTAAAATGCTAATTTAACAACTACAACATAGTCACAGAAATTCAGTCCGGCACACAATGTAAAGCCAAACCAAAACTCACATTAACAATTAGCTAATGAACGGAGAGAGAGAGAGAGAGAGAGACAGAGAGAGACAGAGAGAGAGAGAGAGAGAGAGAGAGAGAGAGAGAGAGAGAGAGAGAGAGAGAGAGAGAGAGAGAGAGAGAGAGAAATGTCCTCATGTTTCCGAAAACATTCATTTACATTTAACAGATGCATTTATCCAAAGCAACTTTTTGTACTGGTAAAGCAACGCTCTACAACTGAGCCACAGGAACCACAATATTTGGCCCCACAACAAAACTCATGCAATTGCATTTATCCAAAAAGACTTACAGTGCAGTCAAGCTATGATTAGCTTTTTACTAGAGTGCTCCATGAGAGTTGAACCCACAACCTTTCGCACTACTAAAACAATGCTCTACCACTGACCCGCAGGAACCCCAAATTTTGGCCCAACATCAAGGTTTAATTTGCAAATGCATTTGCACCCATTTGTGCGCCCATGGGTGTGCTGGTCTAAAAAAGAGGTGTGTTCAGGCGCATTGCTGGCGCATTGCTATTTTAAGGAGCTGAAAATAGACTGCGCTATAGACCAGCGCAGAACCTGATTTAACCAAGTGAGACGTTCCTGGGACAGCATCTTTATTGTCTCTGGAACAACATTGTGATTAACCAATCACTACCTATAGTAGGCTACCTATTTGCTATTCAGCCTATTACTACGTATAATGAATGAAATTGGCTAATTAATTGAACAATCGTGCCAAAACACACGTATATATTAACTGACTCATCACGCAGAGCTTTGGTGGATTTCTGCTTGTCCCGTGGATGATCTGCTCGCGCACTTTAACTTCGCGCACGAGCAGATTGGTTTTTTTAGTCGTTAAAATAGCAAAAGTGGATTTGGACACGTCCTGAGTGCACCTGCGCCATGCGCTTTACAATTTGCTTTTAGATCATTAAAATAGGGCCCTATGGCTGTACCATTTTGGTCACGTAGGGGGTCAGGAGGGTCCCTCAGTCACCTGTTCGTCTCTGTCTCTCTTTCTTTTTTTCATGAGTTTATCTGTGTGCTGGTAGCATCAAGCTTATACTTAATTGCTTAATAATAATTTATTGCTTACTTTTGTTTGCTAAATTAATATATACGCCCATTGCTATGAGATAAATAAAGCTTTTTATTCAAATTAAATTACTTTGCAAACTGATTCCAAATACACACACTGAGGACATCTGTTGATCACCTGCATGTTATTGCAAATGTAAAAGATCAATGCACCGAATCTTACTGCCATACAAATTTGTATAAAAGGGCAATCTACAATATCCTTAAATACTCATTTCTAAATCTTTGAATATGTAACATATATTAATGTGATTAAAATTATTTTATAAATTTTTGTTTCAAATAAAGTTAAAGTAAATCATATAATTTCATATTTGTTTCTTTTAAATACTTCTAGTCCATTTATATTTCCTTAGCATAGTTTTTATGGAATTTATTTACTAAAAAGGATAGATCATTGACTGTCACTGGGTGACTTTTTGCTCAGGGGCATTCAGTTTATTTTGAGCCAATCTCTTGAACCTAAACGGTATGGAAAGATTCACGGAATTCACGTTTTCAGACATATGTAATGGATTGGAATGTAGTATGGTCTTAGTAAATATATCTCTAAATTAAATAAGCTTTTGTCAGTCTTGGCAAGGTCTATTTTGTGTGTCTGAAGGATGGTTGCAGTATAAGAGCCACACATATTCTCAAGTGCATAAGCAGGCCCGGCCCCAGCTCTAAGGTGTCAAGTGGGCTCTGAACATGTAAAAGCTGAGCCTGATAATTGTTGTGGTTGTAGTTGTTTATACTAATTATTACAGTATATACAATCATGAGTTAGAGAACCCTTTTTAATACAGGTCACTTTTGTGAATCATTCAAAAAAAATTGCTGCCTGTTT
Source organism: Carassius carassius (assembly GCF_963082965.1). Lineage (NCBI taxonomy): Eukaryota > Metazoa > Chordata > Actinopteri > Cypriniformes > Cyprinidae > Carassius > Carassius carassius. The sequence continues at coordinate 10,654,686 of NC_081756.1, forward strand.
CCACTAGACTTAAAACCAGGGAGTAGGTTGTGATAAATATGTTCACATGGAAGGGTTATTTTTGACTTCCATAATGGAGGCAACTTTTTTTTTAAAACAATGGTACGTGTGTGGTTTTGATTCAGAGAAGGGTGTGAAAACACACCAGTGGGTCAGTACTGTGGTTGGAAAATGATCAAACAGTGATGAATGCAGATCATGCTTGCAAAAGTATGCACAGAGGTGCAAACAAACATTATCTGTACTTATTTATGTGTGTATATATATATATATATATATATATGTGTGTGTGTGTGTGTGTGTGTGTGTGTAAGTGTGTGTGTGTGTGTGTGTGTGTGTGTGTGTGTGTGTGTGTGTGTGTGTGTGTCTGTATAGTGGTGTGTGTGTATACTACAGGTAGATTGGGTAAATATGCACTGTATATGTATATGTTTTTTGGAAAATTAATTATTCTATAGATGAAACATCTTATGTTCATCAAAATTAATATTTCCAGTATTTCTAATATTTAATTACAAGTATATATACTGTTCATAAAGGTTTTATTTTTTTTTACTATTATGTCAGTGCTAAAGATAAAATGTTTCTCCGCTGATGTTCACCACAGCAGTTCTCAGTCTGTACTGAGCAGCTTCTTCCTGTCAGTCACTCTACAGGAAATGATGTCATAAACTGTGGCCTCTAACTGGAACACTTGTTTAGTATCAGATCTTCTTCTTATATGGACAAATGATGGTTCTGTTTAAACATGATTTTGTGATTTGTGGTTGTACGTGCCACCACAGTCTTTATCAATCAAGGCAAGCTTTTTTGCATTTTATTATAGTGATTCTTTTATCACTTTGACGTTTATGTCGCAGGCACTTGTGGACGTTTGTGGTGAACGCAGCTCAAATGACCTCTTGATTTCAGATTGAAAGTCAGTCAGATAGCAGAGACTTCTGATGTGGTACAATGGTTTTAAACTCTAATATTTTGTTTGTCTTCAATTTCTCGGGTTCAAATGCTTTACGTGTGCAAATAATAATGGCAGTTCAGAAACTCACAAACCTATTGGACAGATATTATTAACTTTAATGTTGTATCACAAAGTCTGACAGTTATTCAATATAGTAGCATACAGCATCTAATTATGCATAATTCCCTATAGTACACAAAAAACATTGTACATGTAGGTCAGATATGTTTTGAAAACTATATTTATTATAACAGGGCATCAGTGATCAAACTAAGCATGCTCAGCATCCTGCCACTGGTACCTTTTAAACTTGTTGATGTGAATTTCCCACAACAACATTGTGTTTTTAAAAATACTTTGCACCAATAAGCAGTCTTTCCGACCACAACATTGATCTCCCTTCCAACTCTTTGATCATACTTTACACCCAAGACCTATTTTCAAGAGACTATATTCATAGCTCTTTCCGTCATTTATGAGCTTTTTTTTTCTTTCTGCTAGCAGTGCTACACAGAATGCTTCCATCCAAAGTGACCTTATATATTTTTTTTTTTCTGAAGGGACAATGTGTTCCACATACTTAAAATTGATGGTTAATGTAAAACAGAGCTGTCAGTCAATTAATTGCATAACAGTATTTCCAGAGAAATCTCCCAAATTAAGGTAATTCAAAATCATTAATGTGGCAGATGATTAAAACATTGAATAGACATTAAAAATAGAATTAAAGATCTAACAATAAATGTTGAACTGGTATACAATTATAATTTCATCATTTATTTAGCATTACAATTAAAGGAAAATCTCCTCAGTGCATTGTAACATTTTAAAGACAAATGCATTTCTTCTTTTTTTTTGTGCGTTTTGTGAATTCAGTGCAAAAATTCAATAAATTTAGGGCCATGAACTCCGTACTTTCTTTATTTTATATGCGCTTATATATGTAAGTACTTTTTTATATAAGTGCTTGTGTACACACACACACACACACACACACACACACACACATGTATATAATTATGTAAAGTTGTTGTTCTTTAGCATAGGGAAGTGTAAGACTATATAAAGGCAAACCTCTTTGTGTTCTCTCTTTCAGTCTCACTATCAAGGAGGAACATAAAACCGTCTGATGGTTTGTATGGCCAAACCCCATGATCTTTAATGATGCCTGTAAGTATACAGTTTTGAAACAGAGTTTTGTTTGTTAGAGAATAGTAGTAGTTTGCCAGAGTAACTTTTTAGTATGTCAAGCTTATTAACAGTAATGGACGTAATGGATATTTTGAAGTTTGGTAACAGTGCCCTGTAAAGTACTGCCTTGAGATTAATTTAGTATTTCTGATGTTGTTGTTATTATTATTAGAATTCTTTCTCTGCATTTGGCATAATGAAGGAAAATAAAAGATCAGTTATTATTATTATTATTATTATTATTATTATTATTATTATTATTATACATTTGAATGTGTTCTCTCCCTTCTCTTTCTCATGATAGAGATTTTCATTTGTTTGTAGCCAGCTCTACAAGACGCTTCATTTTTTCATCCTAGTAATTAACATTTCAAAGTGTAAGTAACTATATTTTCATACAATTAGACTAAATTCATACTTGTTTTTACTTTGCTAAATGATTGTTCTTAAAAGCAAACAAAACTAAGTATCCTCTCACCTATTACTATCTTATTGATTTCATTCAGGCAGCTCAGGTAATGCAGACACTGTGACTAAGAATCATCTGAAGATCGTTCAAGTTGGAGACAGTGTTAACTTAGCATGCAATTTTCCGAAAGATCAAAGAACCAGCACTGTTTGGGTCAAACAAAGAGTTGGAGAGAAACCCCTTCCAATCGCTTCATCATATCAAGGTTTACCTGAGACATTTGAAAATGAATTTGACCAACATAATCGCTATTTTATTGTAAAAGATGAAATCAGTTTTAATTTGAGCATCACAGACATAGAAGAATCAGACACTGCAACATACTATTGCATTCAACTTTTTTTTACGTTTACAATCGGGGACGGAACTGACCTTATTGTAAAAGGTAAGATGAACAATCACAAGCTTAATTACATGTTATATATTATTTTTAATCAAATAAATAACTAAATATTATTTATCCACTTTCTTTTTAGGCAGACACCTGAACATGCAGTCTGATCATGAGAGAGCTGTGCTAGATCCAGTGCATCCAGAAGACTCTGCAGTGGCTCTTCAGTGCACTGTCCTCACTCAGAGCTGTGCAGGAGAACACAACGTCTACTGGTTTAGACGTGAATCTGCAGAATCTCCTCCAGGAATGATATTCACTCAGGAGCGCAGGAACGCTCAATGTGAGAGGAGCTCTGATGTGAACTCTACTGCACACAAATGTATCTACAGCCTGCCCAAGAGAAACCTCAATCACTCTGATGCTGGGATTTACTACTGCGCTGTGGCTGCATGTGGACAGATACTGTTTGGAGATGCAAGAAAACCTGACATGCCAGGTGACCATTTAAGTCTCCATGAAAATAAATTCCTGAGATGGCATTAATATATTTAAAAATACATTTTTGTTTATTTGCATTACTACAGACAAATGCTTTCAGACACACTGGATTACAGCTGCATTGATTGTATTAACTTTATCTGTGATTGTGATTATCATTATGAGTGCACAGTTGTACAAGCACCAGCAAAAAGGTATGAATTATTTCATGTTAACAGGCCAATTTTAAATTTTAATACAGTGTTCAATATCAGTGAAACTGTAATATGTGCAAATTTACATTGTTTCTTCAAGATGGGATGCACAACATTCAAAACAGTCAACTTGCGGTAAGCTAAATGTTTTTTTTCTTCTATGAAATTAATATTTGTATAATATTTAATATTTTCAGTTAATTTAATCACTGCTACCAATCTAAATATTACACTTAACTGTATGTTTTTATGCAATCTATATGACTGAATGTTTCATGACTACTGTTCTATGTCAGGCTGACGACGCAAATGCCTTGAATTATGCAGCTTTGAGCATTCAACAAAAGCCCTCCACCTCTAGAAGACCCAGAGAAAGAAAATCGCAAGACAATTCATTATATGCACATGTGATATATCAATAAATTTGACTTTAATTGAAAAGTTCTAAAATTCAGAAGTCTATTGAGTTGAGTTGAGTTGAACTTTATTGTCCAGTCTGTTTTCACCGAGAGGAAATTTTTCTTTGACACTGTAACATACATTCACTGCTTAAAAATCACATCACACATCAACAGCACAGATACAAAAGAAATTCTATAGTTAAACAAAAAATAAAAAATATTGACAACGGTTCTGTTGTTTCAATTTAAAACACTGTACGATTTAAGATAATCACTGCCATTGGAAGAAAAAATCTTTTATAGATATTTTTCCTAGCCAAGGGAATTTTTAGTCTACGTCCAGATGGGAGCAATTCAAAAGCAGAGTGAAGAGGGTGTGTGTTATCTTTAAAAATCGCAATTGCCATTTTACCCATAAAATGATCAAACAAGCTCTGAAGTGGCTGTTGTTTTTGTCCAGTAATCTTATTTGCTTGATTAATTATTTGTGAGAGTTTGTTCTTTTGTTTTAATGTTAGATTACCGTACCATGAAACAACATTATATGTGAGAATACTCTCAATCATTGATCGATATAACATAGTTAGGGTCTGCTGACTAATATTGAAGCTTCTGAGTTTCCTGAGGAGACCCAGGCGTTGTCGTGCTTTTTTATGAATGTACTCCACATTACTTTCAAAATTAAGTTTCTCATCTATAATTGTACCCAAGTATTTAAAATTTGAGACCTGCTCTACAGTTTCTTCCTTTATGACCACTGGTTTATATTCAGATGCGGTATCTACTCTTCTCGACTGATTTCTCAAGCATAGCTCTTTTGTCTTTTCAATATTAAGATGTAAAAAACTACTCTCAAACCAACAGATAATACTGTCAATGTACTCAAAATATGAGGTGCAGTTCATTTCTTTCTGACATGAGACCAATGCCATATCATCGGCATATTTTATAAGGGTAAGGTTATCGTCATTGCACTTCAGTTCATTTATGTAAATGGAGAAAAGTATTGGAGACAGTGCACATCCCTGCAGTACCCCAGTATCTAAAACCAAGCAATCCAACATAACATTATTAACACAAACTCATTGAGGGCGACCTTTTAAAAACTCCTTAATCCATAAAATCATCCAACTACTAGCACCTAACTCATAAAGGCGCTTTAAAAGAAGATGAGGTTGGACAGTATTAAAAGCAGATGAGAAATCCATGAAGAGTATTCGAACATAGGAATTTGGGTTATCTAGATGATTTTGAACCTTGTTTAAGAGAGTGAGAGAGGCATCCACAGTGCTCCTATTTGCCTGATAGGCAAATTGCATGGGGTCTATGCATGTCTCGATTTGGGATAACAGTTCCTTACATACTATGCGTTCCATACATTTGCACAGAATAGATGTGAGTATTTTTGTAAGCTCTGAAATTAGGAAGTTAAAATAGTTCCTAATCATTATCGTTTATTGATTAATTTAAAATCAATAAAGTTGCATCAAATAAAGCATTTAATTAAAATCTTTGCTTAAGGGTAATTTGTTTTTAACTCAACATGTAGAACTGAATTTTTATTTATTAGGATATAATAGAATTTCAACCCTATGATAAATTCCATAAACCCATGCTTTAAGTTACGGCATCAGTGTTTGCTTTAAACACCATTGGATGTTTGCCATTACCTTAATTGTTGCATAATTATGTAAAGATAAATATACATCTGTACACACACTCATGTGTAATATATTGATGCATACATTTCTGTCTTACTGTAAAAGTCTTAAGTTTAGAAGTGATCGTGCAAGTGACATAATATATTAACAAAATGTGCTGAAATTGTGTTAAATACCTGTCCGTGGTACTGAAGTAATATTCTTGAGGCATACTGCTTTTTTTTATGTAGTAGCATGACTTCATTAGATACTATATCTATCCAGAAATAGACATGCTTGTTCACAGATATGACTAAGGACATTAATAAACTGTTCATGAATATAGAGTGTGACACAATGTATGTATTGATTCAGTAATAGATTGTTCTAATAACTCATCCTGACCTTTGACCCATGTCCTTGTAGATCATGATTCAAAATAACCTTTATATATGTAGAGTTCAGATGCAAAAGCCTCTAAGTGCCATCTGAAATTTTCATCTAAAATTAGGATTTTTATCAAGCTCCTATGCTTAGGTTGAGTCATTTTACTTTAATGACAATGTGCAGGTCCTTTTCCAGGCTATTAAGGTGAAATAACTGAACATAAATATAGGAGCCTGATAAAAATCCTAATTTTAGATGAAAATTTCACATGGCATTTAGAGGCTTTTGCATCTGAACTCTTCATATATATATATATATATATATATATATATATATATATATATATATATATATATATATATATATGTAGTACAGACCAAAAGTTTGGACACACCTTCTCACCCCATCGAGATGGTTTAGGGGTGAGCTGGACCGCAGACAGAAGGCAAAAGGGCCAACAAGTGCTAAGCATCTCTCGGGGAACTCCTTCAAGACTGTTGGAAGACCATTTCATGTGACTACCTCTTGAAGCTCATCAAGAGAATGCCAAGAGTGTGCAAAGCAGTAATCAAAGCAAAAGGTGGCTACTTTGAAGAACCTAGAATATGACATATTTTCAGTTGTTTCACACTTTTTTGTTATGTATATAATTCCATATATAATTCCACATGTGTTAATTCATTCGTTTTGATGCATTCAGTGTGAATCTACAATTTTCATAGTCATGAAAATAAAGAAAACTCTTTGAATGAGAAGGTGTGTCCAAACTTTTGGTCTGTACTTTATATATAAATATAATATATATATATATATATATATATATATATATATATATATAAACTAAGCAAGCCATAGGCGACAGCGGCAAGGAACCGAAACTCCATCGGTGACAGAATGGAGAAAAAACCTTGGGAGAAGCCAGGCTCAGTTGGGGGGTCAGTTCTCCTCTGACCAGACGAAACCAGTAGTTCAATTCCAGGCTGCAGCAAAGTCAGATTGTGCAGAAGAATCATCTGCTTCCTGTGGTCTTGTCCCGGTGGTCGTGTGAGACACACACACACACACACACACACACACACACACATATACATATATATATATATATATATATACACACACACATAGTTAAATTAAGCCCGTTTTTAAATATGGAACTTGTCTTCTGCCATTTTAAAAATAATATTGTCAGTCTTTTTGCAAATAAAAAAAGATGAGGACTGTGATTATTGTCTATGTGCAGGTTAATGTTGTTTTTTAATGTGCATTTTACTCTTGCATTAAATAATGTTAAAAAGCATTTTTTTCTAATTGGTCTAAATTGGACCTCTTCTTTAAATAGCAATAATTTTGCCTTATGTATTTTGGTGTATTTGCCTGTTGACAAGTGTATAATACAAGAGAACATAGAAATATTATATGATGGACAAAGTTTGCAGATGAACTCCCTCTGGTGGAAAAAAAATGTGTTAAAACTATCCTGAGGGCATTAAAATGTAAGCCCTGTTGTACATTTGGCAGCAGCAAGAAACAGGTTAATAAGTGTGAACTACTAACAATTGAATTGCTTACAAACGGCAGAGGATTGCTGAATTACATAAGTAAGGTTGTCCATAAATGAATGAATAAATTCATTTAATTTATTTGTCAGGAAACTCATGTAACCTTCAATATATATATTTTAGTACTTTTAGCCACCCTGCTCGATTTTTACCTCCCACACTCATTCACAGCCCACAAACACCATTCTGAGCGGAAATGATTTTCACTGCTCTTTTCCATTACATGCAATGTTTTTTTTTCCTGACACTTATTATACAGTATGTTCAACAATTACTACAAAAAATTGCAAATTTTAAAAAGCACATTTTACATGTCATTATTTAGAAGAAGCTTCAGTAAATAAACAGACAAGCAGTGAGTCATAATAAGTACCTGATATGTTATAACTAACAGATATGAGTAATATTTAATAATAATGAACTGAAAGGCAGAATAATAATGCCAAAATATGAATAACAGAGAATTTATTCTTTCAATTTTGATTATCTTTTTATTTGCTTCATAATTAAGTGGCCACATGGTCCAAATACTCAATTTAGTTTGATTAAATATAATTCTGTGCATAACATTTTGATGCTAAACATTGGCAAGCGCAGACAAACCACTTATACGGTTCCAAGGTCAATGTATTACACTGATACCGGGCTCAGTTCTTGTCATAATTTTCTGTTGTTGTATAAAAAATAGTGCAGGATCCTCTAGCTGTGGTCAAAAAGTGAAGGCAGGAAGGAAGAAAAAAAAAGTTTCCACATAACACCTTACATAATTACTGTATCTGATACAGATACAGCCTCTTCTGCTGAAACAAACATCTCTTTCCATTATCATGGGGGGATAACAGACGCCATTCACATGTTTAAATCAACATACGGTAACTACTTTGATGTGTTAATAAATTATTTTGTAGCAGTAAATATTTGTACTATTAGTAAATGTTTCATTTATATTGAATTCAGGTGCAAATTTGTCAGTCTACTAGATTTGCTGTTACTATGACCCTGAATATGACATTAAAATGAACATTATGGTGAATCAGCCAATAGAATCATGTAAAGCTGCTTTTCTTTCAAAGGGTGGTACAGTACATAAAGGTCGCTGTGTGTCTTGTCTCTCAGACTGTGTTGAGAAGGAAGGGAAACCTGTGATATATTCAATGTCAAAACGAACCTTGATCTTTAATAAAGTCTGTAAGTACAGATTTTAAACAAAGCCTGTTTTTTTATATTAACTTGGATATGAGCTATGAATCAAGTGTTTTATGTTTCATGTGTTTATACATTTCTTCTTCATTTAAATAATTTTTTACCACTCTACCACCTTTTTCTAGATGTTTTACCCTAAAGGTTCTGAATCAACCAGTTCCGAATTATCTCCTAAAAATGATTAATCATTATTTCATCCTTTTGATTTACCTTTCTAAATGTAAGTACTTATGTTTACGTACTGCAAAATAAAGCAATTCTACTGCAAGCTAACATTTTCTCATCCATGACATTGAATTTTTCTAGGCAGCTCAGATAATGCAAACATCGTGACTCAGAATCATCTGAAGATTGTTCAAGCTGGAGATAGTGTTAACTTCGCGTGTATTTTTTCAAAAGAGTCAAGAACTACTGTTGCTTGGGTCAGACAAAGAGCTGGAGAGAAACCCTTTTTAATCACTTCATCATATCAAGCTTTACCTGCCGTGTTTGAAAATGACTTTGACAAACATAATCGCTTTTTTGTAACAAAAGATGCTGGCAGTTTTAATCTAAGCATCACAAATGTAGAAGAATCAGACACTGCAACGTACTATTATGTTAAATATGTATACAAGTTCACATTTGGGCAAGGCACAGATCTCATTGTTAAAGGTAAACATAATGTTTTCTTAAATTTTACTGTGGTACATGTATTGTAGCACATTGTTTCTGGTCAAATTACAATCATGTCGTTGTTGTTTATTGTGTTTTTAGGCAGACACCTGAATCAGTCTGATCATGAGAGAGCTGTGCTAGATCCAGTGCATCCAAAAGACTCTGCAGTGGCTCTTCAGTGCACTGTCCTCACTCAGAGCTGTGCAGGAGAACACAACGTTTACTGGTTCAGACGTGAATTTGCAGAATCTCCTCCAGGAATTATATTCACTCAGGAGCGCAGGAACGCTCAATGTGAGAGGAGCTCTGATGTGAACTCTACTGCACACAAATGTATCTACAGCCTGCCCAAGAGAAACCTCAATCACTCTGATGCTGGGATTTACTACTGCGCTGTGGCTGCATGTGGACAGATACTGTTTGGAGATACAAGAAAACCTGACATGCCAGGTGCCTATTTAAGTTGCATAATTTTCTCTGACTACTCACTGATTTATTGTATAATTTATTGAATTACTTTAATTTTAAATTAAGGTTTTCCGACACCTTGGATAACTGCCCTGGTTTTAGGAACTTTAAACTGTTTATCATTGATTGTGATCATCTTTCTGGGTACACAGTTGTACAAGCAGCGAAAAAAAGGTAGGAATTACTGCATACAATTTTTCCAATATGTGACCCTGGACCACAAATCCAGTATAAAGTCAACGGAGTATATTTGTAGCAATAGACAAAAATACTGTAAAATTGTATGGATCAAAATTACTGATTTTTCATTTCATTATCATTAAATCATTAGGACATTAGATAAAGATCATGAGCCATGAAGATATTTTGTAAATGTCCTACTGTAAATTTATCAAAACTTATTTTTTGATTGCTAAGAACTTAATTTGGACAACGTTAAAAGCAATTTTCTCAGTATCTTTTTTTTTTTTTTTTTTTTTGCACCCTCAGATTTTCAAATAGTTGTATCTCGGACAAATAATGTACTATCATAATAAGCAATACATCAGTGGAAAGCTTTTTTATTCAGATGATGTATAAATCTCAATTGCGAAAAATTGAATATTATGACTGGTTTTGTTGTCCATGGTCACATATGTGAGCAAATAAACATTCTTCAATGACAATGTAGTTATATAACCCATTTCTGATTGTTTTTCAAGATGGGGCTCTTCAAACTGGTCACTTAATGGTAAGCATTTTAATATTTCATGTGCTTTTATACCATATGTAATTCAATATAAATGCTTAGTCTTTATAGTCAATATATGTCTAAATGTCTAATCTAGGATGAAGACAGAGATGCTTTGAATTATGCTGCTTTGAGCTTTCAACAAAAGTCCAGCACCCCTAGAAGACCCAGAGAAAAATATACAAGATAATTCAATGTATGCACATGAAAAACTTATACATTTTACTAAAAAAAAATGTATCTTATATTAACATTTTAAGAGTTTTTTAATTGATAAAATCTAAATTTATTTTAATATTTTAACTGCACTCAACTGATTGATTTGCACTGTAAAAAAATACTGTAACGTGAATTACTGTTCCGGTTTTCTACTTCAAAAATTTCAATTTAATTCAGTGTGTTACTTGATGTTAATTGTGAAATTTACTAGCAATTTCTGAATGAAAATTGTATCTAGTCAAAAAAAAAAATGTTAGTGTAAGTTTATTTATTGTTTCAAATAAACTGAACTGATTGACATTTAATTTTAAGCAACTTTCATGGACTCTTGTTTGTTGGATGTCTGCATCAATACAGCATATCATTTTAAGATTGACTGATTGTTGAAAAAGTCTGAGATTAAGAAGAGCTAGAGAAGTTGAAACCCTTGTCCATGGTACTGAAATGTGAAAATTATGTTTGCATTATTTTCTAGTTATGCCAACTACTGCATAATAACAATAAGAATAATACGGTATAATGAGAATAAGGTAGTTAAACTACATACATTCAACACATACTGATGACATTTAATCGTGACAACTATATTGATAAATAAGTCAATATGTCCTTTTCTTACATCTAGAATGTAGTGTAAGCAATATTTTCACATGAACATTAAAGAGAATGTTGCAGAAATGTGTTTAATGACCTATAGGGTGATACTAGGGGTGTAACAGTACATGTATTCGTATCAAAAATTTTCAGTACAGGTCTTTCAGTTCAGTGCGCATGTGTACCGGACAAATACATAACTTCTTTGGAAAGGTATTCCAGTTATATTGTAACTTTTGTTAAGAAACACAGTTTAATCCTTCAAATTATGTCAAATAGGAATCGCCAGGCCATTATGAGGGGTGCTTTAGCCCACTAAAAATGGTATTCAAATGACACACAGTACTCAGATGTTATAATCACTGAGTAAATGATTAAATTTTAACAAAAAATTAAATTGTTATAACTTAAAAGTTAATTTCAAAAACCTACAATCTACATGTTTTGCATATTTTTTTTTTAATTTGAGTGTTGATTATTATATTTAAAAATAAATAGTGATCAAATTTAGGCTTGAGCTCTGTTGTTAATTGTAACCTTAAATAAATAATGTGAAAGGACTTCCTACAGTTTAGAGCCTAATCTGATGTAGATTTTTATCCCTAAGAACATTAATTATAATGAAATTTATTTAAAGAAAGATACTTTTTCAGTAAACCACAGTTTAATTATATATATATATATATATATATATATATATATGTGTGTGTGTGTGTGTGTGTGTGTGTGTGTGTTTCATCCATTCAATCATATCTGGGACAGCACTAGTCCACATCATTTTTAAAGAGAGTTGCAAAAAGTTATGCTGCCTAATATTATTGATAAATGTCTCATGAGGCCCCTCTTGTGGACACCTGTGGCAAAAAAAGACCAGAATATGATGCTATGAGGCCTGTACTAAAAACTAAAGGTATTCGAAAATCCCACATTAATGCTAAAATGTTAAATCCCAGTCTTAAAATCCTAACTTCATGCTAAAGTTACATACTGTCAGGTTTAAGAGAGTGTTTTTAAGGTATGTCAAACTGTTGCCTTCTGGTCAACTACAAAGCACCATCCACCAGAACAGACAGGCACAAGAACAGTTTGTTCCTGAAAAATGTTCATAACCATAGACTGTCCATCATAACTGACACATTTATACATAGCATCTGAAACTGTACATATGCAAATAACTGTAATAACATCTGTACATTCTTTTAAACAATTATTATGTTTTTTGTCTATATTTCTACCTCTATATATAGTGCATTATTTAATTTTCAGATTTTCTTATATAAGTGTTATATTTCATCTCTACTGTGTAATTACTATATACACTCACCTAAAGGATTATTAGGAACACCATACTAATACTGTGTTTGACCCTCTTTCACCAATTCAACATGGCATTGATTCAACAAGGTGCTGAAAGCATTCTTTAGAAATGTTGGCCCATATTGATAGGATAGCATCTTGCAGTTGATGGAGATTTGTGGGATGCACAGCCAGGGTACGAAGCTCCAGTTCCATCACATCCCAAAGATGCTCTATTGGGTTGAGATCTGGTGACTGTGGGTGCCATTTTAGTACAGTGAACTCATTGTCATGTTCAAGAAACCAATTTGAAATGATTCAAGCTTTGTGGCATGGTGCATTATCCTGCTGGAAGCTTTGCTGCATACCTCGGTTGTAACTGCCGCATACTGGATGTTTTTCCCTTTTCACATCATTCTTTGTAAACCCTTAGAAGTGGTTGTGCGTGAAAATCCCAGTAACTGAGCATATTGTGAAATACTCAGACCAGCCCGTCTGGCACCAACAACCATGCCAAGCTCAAAATTGCTTAAATCACCTTTCTTTCCCATTCTGACATTCAGTTTGGAGTTCAGGAGATTATCTTGACCAGGACCACACCCCTAAATGCATTGAAGCAACTGCCATGTGATTGGTTGATTAGATAATTGCATTAATGAGAAATTGAACAGGTGTTCCTCATAATCCTTTAGGTGAGTGTATGTCTGCACAATCGTTTATGTTTGTACTTTCTTTTGCTCTAGAAGCTCCTGCTATCACCAAGTCAAACTCATTGTCAAGTCAAACTAAACATCTCAATGAAGTGGGTTATTTAAATTAGCAAATTATTGCAAGTAAAATACTTAAAATAGTTTAGACCCTAATATAAAAGATTTTCACTTTATATACAAGTGCTGGTCATATAATTAAAATATCATCAAAAAGTTGATTTATTTCACTAATTCCATTCAAAAAGTGAAACTTGTATATTATATTAATTCATTACACTCAGACTGATATATTTCAAATGTTTATTTCTTTTTTTGATGTTTATAACTGACAACTAAGGAAAATCCCAAATTAAGTTTCTCAGAAAATTTGAATATTGTGAAAAGGTTCAATATTGAAGACACCTGGTAAATGGTCTCTCAGTCTAGATCTGTAGGCTACACAAACATGGGGAAGACTGCTGACTTGACCGTTGTCCAAAAGACGACCACTGACACCTTGCACAAGGAGGACAAGACAAAAGGTCATTGCAAAAGAGGCTGGCTGTTTACAGAGCTCTGTGTCCAAGCACATTAATAGAGAGGAGAAGGGAAGGAAAAGATTTGGTAGAAAAAAGTGTATAAGCAATAGGGATAACCGCACCCTGGAGAGGATTGTGAAACAAAACCCATTGAAAAAGATGGGGGAGATTCACAAAGAGTGGACTGAGAGGTCCAAAGTTATGTTCTCTGATAAAAGTAAATTTTACATTTCCTTTGAAAATAAGGGTCCAGGAGTCTGGAGGAAGAGAGGAGAGGCACACAATCCACATTGCTTGAGGTCCAGTGTAAAGTTTCCACAGTCAGTGATGGTTTAGGGTGCCATGTCATCTGCTGGTGTTGGTCCATTGTGTTTTCTGAGGTCCAAGGTCAACACAGCCATATACCAGGAAGTTTTAGAGCACTTCATGCTTCCTGCTGCTGACCAACTTTATGGAGATGCAGATTTAATTTTCCAACAGGATTTGGCACCTGCACACACTGACAAAGCTACCAGTACCTGGTTTAAGGACCATGGTATCCCTGTTCTTAATTGGCCAGCAAACTCTAAAAAATCTATGGGGTATTGTGAAGAGGAAGATGCGATATGCCAGACCCAACAATGCAGAAGAGCTGAAGGCCACTATCAGAGCAACCTGGGCTCTCATAACACCTGAGCCGTGCCACAGACTGATCAACTCCATGGCATGCCGCATTGCTGCAGTAATTCAGGCAAAAGGAGCCCCAACTATTTAAGTATCTAAGTATTGAGTGCTGTACGTGCTCATACTTTTTATTTTCATACTTTTTAGTTTGCCAAGATTTCTAAAAATACTTTCTTTGTATTCAAATTTTCTGAAGTTCTGAATCTGGGATTTTCCTCATATACTCATCAAATTAAAAGAAATAAACATTTGAAATATATCAGTCTGTGTGTAAGGAATGAATATAATATACAAGTTTCACTTTTTGAATGGAATTAGTGAAATAAATGAACTTTTTGATGATATTCTAATTATATGACCAGCACCTGTATATCTAGTAATTTTAAGTTTAGAATTTAGAATGCTTCAGATTTTCAATGTATTCAGGGCTGAAAGTCATGTCTAGAGTTAAATGTTTCTCTGTTGATGTTCACCACAGCTGTCTCAGTCTGTTCTGAGCAGCTTCTTCCTGCCAGTCAATCTACAGGAAAATATTTACTCTGTCTTTACACTTCTGACTGACACTCTAGTTGGCGTCACATGTTCTTATCATGGACATATGCTGACTTTGAGGAGGAGTCTGTGCTTTGTGGTATCAATAGCTTAAAGCCTAAAACATTTTGGTGCATACAGTACCTATGGTTGTTTGGGCCGCGGTGCAAAAACGCTTGAAGGGGCCTCCACCACTGCAACCAACTGCCAGCTTAAAAACAGGATGTGGATTTTTTAACAAGTTTGTGCTTACTCAAATGAGTTGGTGATCTCAAGGCATCTTTCCACAAACTAGATGTTATATGTATTTTTGTCTCCTTATAAAATGTCATAGCAAATATTATGTAGCATTTCTTTTTGTTTAAACAACAAAAGAAAAATAATTATTAATTTTATTTTTGTTAATATTAACAAGGAAATCCACAATAACAGAGTAAAGGTGATGACATGTTAAGATGTTTAATTGATAAATATTTTTGTTTGCAAGTGTTGTTGTTTTGTTTTTTGCTACTCAGCTGCAAGCATTAAGATCTCATTTTTTCTGCCAAAGCAAAAAAAAAAAAAAACACTGACAGAGGTCAGTCTTGTGGGTAGGAAACTGCTTCAGCAATGATGTGCTGAAGTATATGTGCATGCAAACAGACCATTTTAATTACATATATATAATTAAGGTTTCCTTGTTACAGTATAATTATATATTATATTACATTATATTATATATTATTATATATTATTATATTCTAATATATATATTAAGTACTGCGTAATATTAAGTAACTGCATGTACTTACTATATCGTCAGGGTTTGGCTTAGGGTTAACAAAGACACCATAAAATAAAGTTTTACCATATGTATATACAGTACATACACATACATAATATATATAATGCTTAAAACTTTTGAGCCCTAAATCCAGCTGCTTTAGATTAAAATATTTTGTCATTTTGCTTCAAAGACTGAAAATGTATCCGCTGATATTCACTCTAACACCTTTCACTCTATAATGAGCAGTTTCTTCCTGTCTCTCATTCAAAAGGAAATAATGAAACTCGTCTCTGCCTTCTGACTTCAGTGGCAGCAACAGTCACATCCTCTCCTCATATAGAGAGAGTCTGAGTCTGTGCTTTAAGCTTTGATAGTGGCATAAACAAGGCTAAAAGTCATCATCTGTTTTATGATTAAAATGAAACAGTAAGTCTGTTAGTGTGTAAGAAAAACATTATGTCTGTAGCCTGTCCTCCAACAAAAAACGACCATATAGGTTGTTTGTGCAAGCACCTTATTACGACCTATATTTACGTTTTAAAGTTAAGCAGCCTCTAGCGGGCGTAAAAATAATGACAGTGTCTGTCATCATGAAATGACGTATAACGTCATTACCAATTAAAACGCACGTTTATTTAAATGCAATGTGTGGACTTTTGATCTCACAGTAATTCGTACATATTTTATTACGTGGCTTATTCATTCGAATGACCACACCTAACCCTAACCACACCACACTTAACTAAATCATGCTAAATTATGATTTATTGAGCATATACATTTTACGTGCTCGTCCGTTCTCTGGGATCAAACCCATGATAGCATGATTACATATCAAGGCATAATGCAATAATCTACCAACTGAGCTACACGAAACACAAATCAGAGTGCAAATAAAAGAGTACAAAACATTAAAATGAAAACGACCTTTTGCCGATAGGGGCGCAATGGTAGAATACGCTCTGATGGGTCATATTTCAGGGATTTGGACAAACGACCTACTTTATACGAGCGTATTGGTTGGAGGACAGGTTGGAGCCAACACAATATAGCGAAAGTGTTATTTTTTCATATCTGGGTTGTGTGTCTCTAATATTGTGATGGCTTATGTACTTTTGTGGTAACTCAAACATTTCTTCATATTAGATCATTAAGAAAGCAAAGACTTACTGATCAATACATTAATAACACTCATCAAAACATTACCTTTGCAACTAAATTGTAAGCAACATCTGAACATGTTATATTTTTAAATAAATGTTTCAAATGTGGCATATAAAATGTCTGTGAAACATTAAATATGTGTTTCATAGCTACCCTAGTTCACTGCTTTGAGGAAGAGTTGACAAATGATGTTTAGTTTGCATGTATTTTTATTAAGGGCTGCATTTCTGAACCAAAATTTAGTTCTCTTATGTTTGTACAGAAACGTTGTGTCTGCCTGTGTTTTCTGCATGAATATGAATAATTAAAAGATTTTGTAAGGTCATGTCGTATTGCAGTGTAAAATTATTAATTATGTCTCTGTCCTTGGTGCTGAAATTACAAATCCTGGTCCCACAAACTTCTGACTTTAATGACTTTAAGGCCTTAACTGTTACAAACACGCCAGGTTCCACCTCCACTCATTCACAACGCACTCCCTCACCTGAGTACTGAGCACTTCCACCTGACCCTCATCATTACCCAATCACCTCGGCACCATAAATACCACACACACGCACTCAATCAGCGTCCGGTCTCATTCGCGACAAGGTCTTACCTGTATGCTAACTTAAAGGACTAACTCTTCCTCTACTTACCTCTCTCCAGCGATTCTCCGAAGATCAAGATCCCCAGTGTGTTTGGTTCACCTCCCTCCTCTGACCTCTTCACCCAGCTCTCACGGATCCATTCATCACTCTACCCAACACTACCTGCTCCTCTGCTTGTGTCTATTAATAAACCCTTCTGTCTGTTACTCCTCAGCCTCCCGAGTGATCTGTAACATTAACAAAAGCGCACAGTATTCTCATGGATAATGAATTTAATGTATGGAATGTATGAGTATAAGAGAGATATGTATTTTCAATAATATTTTTAAAATGAATAAAAATGTATCATGTACTAATACCCACAGAAATTATCATCTGGCCCATGAGAGCCACTTTCCTACAGAGTTTAGCTCCAACCCTAATCAAACACACCTGAGAATACTAATTAATGCCTTAATGATCATTAGAAAAATAGTTTGAGCAGGGTTGGAGCTAAACTCTGCAGCGCATAGACCATTTAGGGCAAGATTTGAGGAACCCTGTGCTACATCATGACAGTATAATTGTATTTTGTTGTTATTACATAGAACAGAGAAAAGGCTCATTTGATGTTTTTGTTCTTATGATCTAACCTAATAATCAAACATTAACCACATACATATTTACAAATGCCAAACTTTGTTATGTATACCAGTAGTTTTAATATATGTCATTTATCAGATGACAGGGAGCAGAGAGAATTAACTGCTGTCATTCAATAGTAAATAACTTTTTTTTTTGTGATGAAATGATAGCTGGGTTTTTTAACATGTTGTGGTTGTGATGCAGCAACCAGGTGTGAAAACAAAAAAATGGAAACTACACAATAGCATACTCACTAACACTGATCCATTCTGCCAACGTCAATATGTAACTACAGTACAACAGCAAAATCATATTCCTTTAACTTTAAAAAGCAGACTTTGTAAAAAGATAATCTACTGATATAGACTTTTTAAACTTTGTTTTTTTTTTTTAAATTGTATCATTGCAAACTCCACCATGACATGAGCTGATTGGCTGCTGTCACAGAGTGGTTTTAGCTCAGTGCAAACCCTTTCTCAAGTGACCAATCAACTTTTAGAGCACTGAATAAATAAGATAGAAGTGTGTGTGTGTCTCATTTGTCTGAAGTAGAGATTGAAGTAAACATTTTATAGACAGTTTATTGATCCACTTCTATTACTTAAAAAAAAAATTTGGGGCTAATTTTTTTCTTTTCTTTTTTTTCAGTGAATTTAAATATGAGAATAATTTTTGGAACGTCAATGATCATGAGATATTTAATTATTTTGTTCATCTCAACAATAGGTAAACATATTTGAATATATATTATTATTATTATTATTATTATTATTATTCAACAGAACTTTGTCTGTTGATCACTATATAAGACAAAATGTACTTTCTTTTTGTTTTCAGTCTGCTCCTCTAATGCAGAAGTTGTTCAGGAGGATAATTTAAAAATAGTTCAAGCCGGAGAAGATGTTAACCTCACTTGCACCTTTTCAAAGCTTCTGCAAGTGACAACAGCATGGTTTAAACAGACAGCTGATAGAAAAAACTTACAGATTGTATCTTTATATTTAAAACAACAACCCAGTTGGAATTTGGACTTTGATAAAACAAATCGTTTTAATGTTATTAAAGGAGATGATCATTTTAATCTAACTATTTTAAAGACAAAACCTTCAGACTCCACAACATATTACTGTGTAGTCTCATCATATTACACCGTTGAAATGGGTGCAGGAACCAGATTACTTGTCAAAGGTATGTTTCCCTGCTTATTTTAGCTTTGTTTGGTTGGAGGTAACTGAATTTTTTTGTCCTGACCATTACTTTCCCACTTATGTCGCCTGTCAAGATGCAGCTGTGGACAGACACCTAACTCTTCAGCAGTCTTCAATAGACACACTTCATCCTGGGGATTCTGTGAGTTTGCAGTGCAGCATCTTCACTGAGAGCTGTGCAGGAGAACACAGTGTCTACTGGTTCACGCAAAGCTTGGGAGAATCTCAAGGAGTCCTTTACACAGAAGGAGAGAGAAATGGTCTGTGTGAGAACAGCACTGGGTCTCAAACACAGAGCTGTGTCTACAATCTCTTCAAGAGCAACGTCAGTCACTCTGATGCTGGGATTTACTATTGTGCGGTGGCCGCGTGTGGAGAGATACTGTTTGGAAAAGGAACTGAACTAAATTTTAGAGGTAAGGTTTTTAGATAGATATTTGATGTTTTCACTCAGGCCTGGTTCAAATATCAGGTGAAATAATACCAAGGAACTGATCTACTATTCGCACCCTGAATTATGTCTAAAACTTTTGGTCATTTCAGAGAGTGTCGATGTGAACCCAACCCTGCTTGTTCTTGGAGTTTTAAACATCATATTTTTGACTTTAGCTGTTTTTCTTGGCATAAAAATATGTCAGGATCCAAATAAAAGTAAGATTTCATTTTGGCACACATACTGTGAAATAATAATATATTTATTTTGTCACACAAAAATGTGTGTTTTTACAAAAATGCAACAATTGCCACTAAATATATTATATTTTCTTTCTTTTCTTTTTAACATTTTATTATTTGCCCACAATCCACAAATTTCAAGAGTGTCAAGTAAGTTATTTTATGTTTTATGTTTTAGGATTTATGATTATGTATTATGTTTTAGGATTTCAAAATGTTCAAATCATGTAATTATTAATTAGAATTATAAGGCCAGTTTTATTAAGTGCAAATGATTGTGCTGATGTGTCTTCTTAAGACCCAACTTTACATTTTATGTGACATTTTTTCCTCTGATCTTTGTTTGTAGGGTGAAGACATTCTGAGTTATGCAGCAAAAAGTTATTTCTTGACAAATGAACCCAAAGTAAAGATCACTGAAGAACAATCTCTTGTGACATACAGCATGTATAAAAAAACTTATAATTGCTAAAGGTCATAATAAATAGCAGTTTTCAGTTCAAAACTAAATGCTGCATAAGTTTATGGGGTAAAACATGCTTTAATTTTCAGTACTTCTTTGTAACAATGTACAATGTGCATACCAGATTTGCAGCTATAAATGTTACATTGTCTTTTTAATGTACTCTGTAATATGCAATTTCATGTTTAACATGTTATTTGAGTTTTACATATACTTGGCTGCATGTACACATGACCCTCTATCCAGAACAGAAATCCATCCACAGATGCTTGTTTGTATATTTAACTCTGTTTTCTTGCATTATATTGTGGTTTCAATAATTGATTGTATCTGAAATCAGATGATTTGTCTCAAAGAACTTGCCACACATTCCTTTTTATAATCTCAATAGAAATGTAAGACAAGATGTGTAATTTACAAAGTAATTTTCCATAAATTGTGTTATACAATAGTGCATGATCTGTGATATCTATACACCTGTTTTTTAATCTTCCGTGCCCCCCAAAAAGTTAACTATAATGTAGGGCTGGCTTTACATTTCTGTAAATAAGCAAACATGAAGTCTGCTTTATGCATTATTGTTTCTGTATCTTTTATTCATAACTGTTTGTCTTTTTCTTTTTACACTTAATGCACATTCAGTGTCAATGACAATTTAACACAGCCAAACAGACTTTTCATTCATCAGACGTACAATTTCACTTAAAATATTTCCGCTGCCACATTTATCAAAAACACACACCGACAGAACTACTGAAGTGTTCATAAAACATACTTTTTCAAACTCATCTTAGGCCGTTGCACCGATTGTCACGAAAATTGAACCAGATTATCTTCAGACCATGGTGGCAAAAATATATGGAATTCAAGTTGTTTCATCGAACCGTTGTTGAATAACATGCAAAAGAATTCTACAAATAGAATGCAAAAAAATGCATGTGAGGCTATATCTCCGCAACGGTTAGTATATTAGAAGGTATATAGAGACCAAGCTTGGTATTTGTTATAACAAGCATGACCTGAGACTACCTGCAGTGCTTTGGCACTATGCCACATAGCAGTCAGAAGATATGAAAAATGCATATTTTTACTTTTAACTTCTGAATAGTTGGGACAAAAAAGACAAAAACTGGGTCCGATTCCCCAAAACATTCTTATCACTAAGTAGTTCTTAACCTATTCCTTAACCTCTCTCTTAACGTTATGGCTCGATTCCAGACACGTTCGTACGCTAAGTATATCTTCTGTAAGTCACACTTTCGTAAGGTTGGTCTGGAACATTCATAAGCTCTCTCTTAGCGTTGTTTGAGCTCAAGACACTGTGCAGCAGTCTTTAGAAATCAGCACAGCGCAGTACAAGTCAAACTATGGTATGTTGACAATGTTGTGGCTCAACAATGATTTTATGCTATGGACATTTTAAGACTAATAATAAAATATGTTTGCAATGGATATAGGCCTATTTATGAAGCTGACTTTATGTGGTATCAGAACTAATATGTTGGTAATTAGACTAGGCCATTTCGTAATGTCATTAAAGCGTTTAAATTGGCAATCACTTTTGATAATTAGAAATCTGGCAAAAAATGTGGCTCTAAATGTCTAAGATCTATAAATGGGTAAGCATGGTGGAGTCCAGTAAGCGACCAACTATGGCAGCGATCCAACGTGTCTTTGTATTGAATCAAAGATGGCTGCGGAGCCGTTTAGTCCATGTCAATTTTTTGACATTTTGCCTGACGTGGCTATATTAAAACAATTTGCTGGCATCCCCAGAGTCTTAGGCCTGGTTGATGGCACACTCATCCCTATCGCCAATCCATCTGTGATTGATCAGGCGTACATATCGCGAAAGGGATACGCGGCCATGAATGTGCAGGTTATAGTGGACCATAGGGTTGTGGTCTCAACCTGGTGGCAAGGTCCAGCAAAACTTCAAGTTCCTCTGACGAGAAGCTTGGTGCCCTTTTTTTACGTTGCTTCCCCACTATATTCTTTATCTAACTCTCTCTCTCTCTGTTCATTGTAGATAGGTTGTTTTTTATTGAAAACATTAATCAATGGCAATCAATATCGCATTAAACAGAAGTAACTGCAGCTGCTTGCCAATCAATTCTGATTGTAAAGTACCTTATCATTAATATAAAAGTGTATTAAATAATCTTTAGAAGTCGTTAAACCCAGGTCAAGAAGCGGCACAAGTGGCACAACGGGATAAGGAGGGTGGATGATTATTGAGGGATAACCGGTTCGTTTAACCTTCACAACATATCGTGTGAATATATTACTGACCATTTGATAATTTAATTTATAGTCTGTATTTTACTGATAACTTAAACTATGTTAAAAAAAATGTTACTGGAATAATTTGAGGAATGTT
Organism: Carassius carassius; assembly: GCF_963082965.1. Lineage (NCBI taxonomy): Eukaryota > Metazoa > Chordata > Actinopteri > Cypriniformes > Cyprinidae > Carassius > Carassius carassius. The sequence continues at coordinate 10,677,776 of NC_081756.1, forward strand.
TCATTTGCATAGAACGTGTTGTCTTTCTTAACGCTGTAATGCACCTTCGAGTGAAGTGGAAAATCGATTCCTGAGCAATCGATGCCAACTAATTCAGCACCTTCACTTGGGACAGCGCCTTTGTAACGTTGGACGTAAGAGGCAGCATGTTAAGAAGCTTCCTAAAGGAAACTTCGGGGAACACACTTAGGAACATAAACAACTTTGGTAAGATATATCTTTCGAGTCTACTTAGCATGCTAAGAGTGAGCGTTATCGGGGAACCAGGCCCTGGTCTCTTTAGATTCATTGCATCTTTAATGCCAAGTCAAATGATATCCAATTTTCCCCATGTCAGTCATTCTGGTTTACACATGCTTTAATTTACACATTGACATATCATTACGAAACACTGCAAGCATCTTTGACACCATGCCCTGATGGTACTCAAAAAGTTTGGTTTCATATAAAAGTTATAATTAAATGGTAATAACTTTTGCTTACATTAGCCTATTGTAATGGGACTGATGTTGATAGATTCCATGGATCATGTCGAGAACATCAATACAAATTTTTGCCATAATTGACTGAACTTCCTGTCCACCATTTTGATTTGATTTATTGCTTCATTTGCCCATCACTACTGCAGAGATATTGAAGCACATGGCAGGCAACGATTCGAAATACTCGCCATTTTTTATATTGTGAAACTCTCATGGTGAGGAAAGCCACCTGCTGGCTTAACAGGAGTCATATAAATAAATAACTTTTTTTCCCATTCTTATTTATTTACTTATCTCTTGATACTATGCAGTCAGTGTATAAACAAATAACGCAGAAAAGTTCATCCAATCACAATTAATTTTTTTATGTTCTCAAGTAAAAGTGGGAGTCTGAGCTTCGCCCCTTATTAGAGTCTTCAGAGCTCTTGTTTCACACTGACAGATTTATCAGCAAATCAAATTGTTCACGTTGCACCTGCTGGTTTCAGTTTTAAACTAGGTAATTTTGTGTTTAGTTTGATCAACATAAATACAAGGTTCAGTATATAAAGTTTTTTAAACAGATGAAGCTTGATTTCTTTCGTCTCCAGAGACACCAGACAGCAAAATGTGATCATGTTTTTTTAAAACAAAAACAAATGTATTTTTTCTCAGTTTATTAATGTTTTAAACGAGCGCCAACCTCCCGCTCTCTCTCGTGAGGCCAATAAGGAAGTGACTAAAACTGCAATTCATCGACTGGCCGCTTGAGGCTGGCTGCAAAAGGGAGTCAGTCCCATAGACTCCCCATGTTAAAATGCCCAACTTTAGAGCAGAAAAAAACATGTTTACAGCCTGGTTCAAAAAATGATTTTGGTCTAAATAGCTAATTTTGCCCTTCATGACAACTGTGAGGGGGGTGGATTTTTTTATAACTCATCCGTTTAAATTATATTAAGACTTAAAGTTCTGCATAATTAAGGGCGTGGCCACTTGAGTGACAGGGAGATTGCCGCTGCTGACACTGCCGTCGCGCTAGGTGGGCGTGGCTACAGCAACTAGCTCCCACCTTTTTGCCCATTTTTGATTGTCCGGGAGAGTCGCGCGGTGACGTGCTGCCAAGATGGCGACGGCCCGCTCTACACACTTTAGGTTTCAAAAACTATCTTCAGTAGTCTACGGGTGACGTCACGGACACTACGTCCATATTTTATACAGTCTATGGTTTTAAATCTACATTTGTGCAGATTTGGGAGGATTTATGATATTTTTTACATTTATATAAATATATTAAAAATCTATTTATCTAATCTATAATCTATCTTTTTTTTTTTACTTTTCATGTAAAATACACTTTATAAAAGACCCACATTCCTAATTTTAATTAATGGGTATAACATGGCTGTTACAAGTATGGGTGTATGCTAACGAAAGAATAAAGAGCTTGAGGAGGATCTGGATCAAATGAGGAGTCTACTGGATAACGAAGGAGATTACAGACTATATACAACACATTAACATCAGTAGGTTAAGTTACAATAACAGCATTACAATCACGGACCAGGAAGAACTGAACAGACCGGGTATTTAAAGGTCCTATGACATGAAAATTTCACTTTCTGAGGTTTTTTAACATTAATATGACTTCCCGTAGCATGTATGTGGTCCCCAAGTTTCTAAAAATTTTAATCGGTGTAAATCGAGATTTTACTATCTTTCTCTGCCTTTGTGAAAATGGAAGCTCAAACGGGCTGATCTGGAATCTCCTCTTTGTGACGTTGTAAAGAGAAATTGTAAAGAAGCGTTACAAACAGACTTTTATGATATGGATTCGACAGCACCGCCACAAACAGTGAGTAACAGTGTTCATTAATGCCTGATCTGTGATCAGTGATTTCTGATGTGTAGTTAATCATTCAAGTTCACACAGACTTTCTTTCTAAATTGTTTAATACTGTTTATGCATCAGTGAATCAAGCCAGTGACTAAACAATCAACTTCATGTTGTTTCTCTTAGAAGCATGAAACAAATCTGTTATTTAAATTGTGATTTAACTACAGAGAGCGATCAAAGAACGCTCCCTTTTTTCGGAGCTCTCACACATCGCGAGTATATCTGCACTCTTGCCCAAACTGCCGTTACAATGAATGACGCTGTTATGCTGCACAACGGAGCTCTTACTGTATTCATGTGTTGTTAGTTGTGGTGAAAGCATTTTGTGAGAGAAAACGTGTTGCAATAATGACGAGATCACTGCATTCACGCGATAAACAGACTCTGTTTACTCAATGCTCATCACTGCAGCAATTCATGTGATGGGAAAAGATCGAAAAAATAATTATATAATCAACAAATCCACGATTTGTTAATCTCGACAGCTGTAGTATACAAATATATATATATTTGAGAGGGGTCCACATGTAATACGCATTTCGAATGCAAAGATGTCAGCCAATCACAACAGTTGTCGTTTACTCGGAGTCTCACAGCAGTGACGCCCCTTCAAACAGAGCATTCAAGCCAGACGGCTAATATCAGGATATAAAAAATGCTTTTTATTTCTAAATTTTAAATGTAAAAATCATACTAACAATATAAGTACACCTAAGGAAACATTAAAAAGCATTTAAAGAAAAGGAAATAATCCATGTCATGGGACCTTTAAACACACAGGAGGTAATGAGGGAACTGGAGACAGGTGGGGAATAATCAATTAACAAAACAAGAACAGGAAGAAGACCAAATAAGGAAACAGAAAGTTCATTAAAGTAACAGTTCGCCCCCTCCCAGAATGGTGCGTCCTCGCACTGCAAGAGGAATACCAGCGGAGGGAGGGTGGGGGATCTGGAGGCGGGCGTGGGGCAGGCAAGGGGCAGGCGAAGAGGGAGAAAGGAGGTAGGAACCAGGGCGGAGTGGATGGAGGGAGGAGCCAGGGAGGAGCCTGGAGAAGGAGGAGCCAGATGGTCCTCCAGAGACCAGCCAGGATGGAGATCCACGGTGGAGTCAACGGTGGGAGGAGCCATGGTGGAGACGGGGCTGACGACACCAGGGGGCCGACAGACGGAGACTGCACCGGTAGGTGAGGAGCCCAAGATGGAGCAGCACAGCCGCAGGGCCAGGGTGAAGCTGAGCATCCGGAGGGCCTAGGTGGAGCAGAAGGCTCAGGTGACCAAGGCGGAGGCAGGGCCCTGGAAGACCGCTGCAGAGCCAGAGTGACTGAGGATGGAGGTGGAACCAGAGGGAAGGAGGAGCCTGACAGAGCCGGAGGGATGGAGTGACGAGGTGAAGCCAGAGGAATGGAGTCCCGAGGCGGCGGATGGTCGACGACTGACCAAGGTGGAGCCGGAGGGACGAGGGAGCCCGGTGGAGCAGGTGGGATGCCAGGCCACGGTGGAGACGAGGGAGCTAAGAGCCAAGGCGGAGCCGCTGGGTCGAAGGACCGAGGAGGAGTCCAGGGCTCGGAGGCTGGAGGCGGAGACAGGGCTTTCACACGCCAAGGCGGAGCTGGAGACTGGCAGTCCAGCTGCGAACCATCGCGCCCAGATGGCGCGGACTGAGGGTGAGCTGCGGGACTGACTTGCACCAGCAGAGATGAGGTCGAATAACTGGCTGGTCTAGAAGGAGAAGAGAGAGGGAGGATGGGCGGAAACACAGGAGGATCAGGGCTGGACGGAACCAGCGGAAGTGAAGCAGAGGAACTGGCAGGTCTAGGAGAGGTGGGAGAGGGAGGCTGGGAGGGAATACAGGAGACACAGGAAATTCAAGGCTGGGCGGAACCAGCAGACACACAGAAAATTCAGGGTTGGGCAGAACCAGTGGAGACACGGAAAATTCAGGGCTGGGCGGAACCAACGGAGAAACAGAAAATTCAGGGCTGGGCGGAACCAGCGGAGAAACAGAAAATTCAGGGCTGGGTGGAACCAGCGGAGAAACAGAAAATTTAGGGCTGGGCGGAACCAGCGGAGAAACAGAAAATTCAGGGCTGGGCGGAACCAGCGGAGAAACAGAAAACTCAGGGCTGGGCGGAACCAGCGGAGAAACAGAAAACTCAGGGCTGGGCGGAACCAGCAGAGAAACAGAAAACTCAGGGTTGGGTGAAACCAGCAGAAATGGAGCAGAGGAACTGACTGGAGGAGGTGGGAGTGGGAGACTGAGAGGGTATACAGGGGGATCAGGGCTGGACGGAACCAGCGGAGAAACAGAAAATTCAGGGATTACCTCCATAGACCAGTCCATAAGGTCCATAGGTTGCTCCATATCGAAAGACCGAAAACTGCTCACCCTCAGTCGCAGTAGAGTGGGCAGGGCTTTCCTCCACGCCCTCGATCTCCACTAAAACTCCCACGACGCACTGTGTTGCTGGCTCACAAACCTTGTCAGTCGCGCTCTCGAGGTCCTGCTCCCTGTCGGTGATAGGCTCGGGCTCTGTGGCTGCGGTGGGCTCTGGCTCTGTGCGGCGTCATGGCGGCTGGCTGGTCTCTGGGTCGGCAGTGGGGCTGGAGATATCCTCTTCGGCGGTGCAGATGGTCCATGAAGATCCATTTTTCTCCAGCACCCACTCCACGAAAGCGGCGAAATCCTCTCGGGGACCGTTCGCTGGTAGACGTGCCTTACACCATTTGCTCAGGCCGGTGTAGTAGAAGTTGGAGAGCGAGTGGTCGGGGAATTGGGTAAGGCTCACCAGATCAAAAAAGTCCCTGGTATGGTCCTCCAGCGAATGGTCCAGTTGCTCCAGGCATAGGAGACGGACTGCTGGAATCGCCATTCCGGGAGAGGGAAGAAAACTAAAACCAAAAAGAAAGAAAAACGCTGCTAACTAAACTGTTTTGGGTCCGTGATTCTGTTACAAGTATGGGTGTATGCTAACGAAAGAATAAAGAGCTTGAGGAGGATCTGGATCAAATGAGGAGTTTACTGGATAACGAAGGAGATTACAGACTATATACAACACATTAACATCAATAGGTTAAGTTACAATAACAGCATTACAATCACAGACAAGGAAGAACTGAACAGACCGGGTATTTAAACACACAGGAGGTAATGAGGGAACTGGAGACAGGTGGGGAATAATCAATTAACAAAACAAGAATAGGAAGAAGACCAAATAAGGAAACAGAAAGTTCATTAACGTAACAGTGGCAAATGTGCCATAAAATGATGGAAAACTGTTTTCTCTTAAAATTAGAAAAACATTAAATTGAAACTACAGCCACAAGTTTTTTATTTTATTTTTTTATTTATTTAGATTTATGTTAAGAGATTATAAAATCATTATTGTAATAATGAGTTACTGAGTGATGCACAGCTGGGCCAACCACAAGTTACTAGGCGTCAGCCGACGTCACAGCGCTAGCTGGAGGCAGCAAAACAAAGGGGAAACTTGAGGAGGCCCACTCAAACCAGTGCAGATTCTGCTACGTAAGGAGTTTAAAATATCATCTTGTCGTGATGTTGGGTGCCAGAATTTTTTTTTTTTTTTTTTACTTTTGAGTCATCCCTTTTCTTAAAAAATATTTAAAGGTTGGAATGTGAAGTTCATCATATTTCAAAACTTTCTGTTTTTGTGAAAACCTGTATCTGAACTGCAAATCATGTTTTTAGTGTCATTTTAAGGTTTAATATCTTACCATAGATATTGCTCTACTCTGCTCATATGGTATTTATTTTACTTGTGCTGGTCTTAAAAGGTTTTTACAAAAACTATTGATTCTGGTACAGATTAAAAATAAAATAAAAAAAAGGCAGGTACCCTGAACAGCCCCAACCAAGCCAACCACCCCTATTTGTTTCTGCCTTTTATTAAGATTTAAATGACTTTTTGTCATCATGCAGCACTACTTTAGAGTTAAATTCATTTATCAAGAAAGTACAACACTCAAAGTATTACTATATTACTATATATAAGTATTACTATATAACTCTATTCATCTTTCGTATTTTCTTGTACAAACTTTTTTTGTTGTTTTGTCGTCATTTATTGGTTATAGGCCATAACATATTAGGCTATAAGCATATTAGCAAGAATTAAAATAATGGTGTATTACTAATTGTTGTGTCTACGTAATGTGAGTAATATTATTACTGTGAACATTCCTTTGAAATGGACAAAATACATATTTCTTGGCTACACTATGAGCTTACATAGCTAGTTGAGAGGTTGCAAAACATCCAATTGTGCAACATTCTAACATTAACTAATATGAACTGTAAGAGAAAAAAAGAAATGGTACCGGTAATGTTCTACATTATCAGTTAAGTTTCCCATGGCATGGCATATATTTCAGTTAAGTAGACATTTCCTTACCTTTAAACACAATACAATGTAATCCTTAATCAAAATACAGGTAAAAAACCTGTGAAAAGTTAATATGGAAACATCATTTTTTTTTTATAGATATTTCTTAGAGTTTGCAAAACCATGCATTCATCAATCCAGTTTAGTTAAACTTGATCATGCTCTGCCATCTGCCAACCCATTGATTCAAACTACTGTATTTTCAAAATGTTTAAACGTTTTATATCTTGGATGCTCGCATCACTTCTACTAAATAAACACAGGAACTTTTATATGGGGCCCTTTAAAAGTTATATGCTTAGGAACATGTTTCCTGCTATTTTCCTCTTTTAAACTACAATGCATTTTTAGCAATGAAACAACATATTAACCAGACAGTTTTAGAGAAGCCAGCTTCTGTTAACTATGAACTGGTAACTAAACAGTAGTTTGTATAACGTGTGTATTAATAAATGAGAAATGTTTTTTGGAGCAACGGAAAAATGGTTGGGTTAGAATTTTTTTTTAGACATTTTGATGTGGCAAGGGGTGTGAAAGCATAAAAGCTAAGGTGAAGGTGCATATATGCATCAGTTGTTTGGAGCAGAGGCCGATGGACACATGGTAAGACTGCAGTCTAGTCTAATCTATTATCTACCATTATTCTTTATCATGTCTTAATGGATTGATAGTGTGCCCACCATTCACTTTTACAGGGCAATTCAAAGCACAAGGATCATTTTGGAAGACGATTGTTCATGAGATATTATTTAATTGTTTCACTCTCCTCAACAACAGGTAAAAATGTCTTTTAACAATTCTATTAATTTACAACTTATTTAACACTACATAACACTTAGCTTAAAAGCTGCCTGTTGTGTGCTTTGTTTTTCAGTCTGCTCCTCTAATGCAGAAGTTGTTCAGGAGGATAATTAAAAAATAGTTCAAGCCGGAGAAGATGTGAACCTCACTTGCACCATTTCAAAGCTTCTGCAAGCGACAACAGCATGGTTTAAACAGACAGCTGATAGAAAAAACTTACAGATTGTATCTTTATATTTAATACAACAACCCAGTTGGAATGAGGACTTTGATAAAACAAATCGTTTTAATGTTATTAAAGGAGATGATAATTTTAATCTAACTATTTTAATGACAAAACCTTCAGACTCCGCAACATATTACTGTGTAGTCTCATCATATTACACCGTTGAAATGGGTGCAGGAACCAGATTACTTGTCAAAGGTATGTTTCCCTGCTTATTTTAGCTTTGTATGGTTGGAGGTAACTGACTTTTTTGTCTATAACATTTCTTTCTCTCTTATGTCGCCTGTCAAGATGCAGCTGTGGACAGACACCTAACTCTTCAGCAGTCTTCAATAGACACACTTCATCCTGGGGATTCTGTGAGTTTGCAGTGCAGCATCTTCACTGAGAGCTGTGCAGGAGAACACAGTGTCTACTGGTTCACGCAAAGCTTGGGAGAATCTCAAGGAGTCCTTTACACAGAAGGAGAGGGAAATGGTCTGTGTGAGAACAGCACTGGGTCTCAAACACAGAGCTGTGTCTACAATCTCTTCAAGAGCAACGTCAGTCACTCTGATGCTGGGATTTACTATTGCGCTGTGGCCGCGTGTGGAGAGATACTGTTTGGAAAAGGAACTGAACTAAATTTTAGAGGTAAGATGAAGATGAAATGCCTGGTTTAAATTGGCTTGGTTTAATCTTTCATCTTTGGAAAATAAATTGATTCATATAGCGGAGTATGTTGTAATGAACTGATCTTATAAATGAAAAAAAAAGTTATCTAAGAAATTAAAATTCATTTTTGACTTAGTTTCAGAGAGTGTTGATGTGAATCTATCTCTTCTTGCTCTTGGAATTTTAAACATCATATTTTTGGCCCTTGTTGTTTTTCTGGGAATAAAACTATGCAGGGGTGAGAATAAAGGTATGACTTTTTGAATAAAATAATTTATTATATTAATGTAAAATTTGACAGACTAAAAATTACATATGATGGCCATTTATAATGACAAGAATCTTATTTTTCCAAAGTGCCTGCATCTCAAGAGAGTCGAGTAAGTACATTATTTTCTTCAGTTTGAGATCTTAAATGTAGAAAGGACTGCTAACTGTTTTCTCAATTTAATATTAAATATTAGTACTTTTTAAAAAATTATAATAATAAAGTTTCAAATATAAAAATGTTAGGACTTTTGGTTTATATTATGCCATATCATGTCATTTTTCTCTTTTAATATTAGAATGAAGACACCCTGAATTATGCAGCCATCAGTTTTGGTCAGAAACCTCTGAACACTAGAAGAGCCAAAGCAAAGATCAGTCAGGACCAGTCTCTGTACGCACATGTCAGATCACACCAGTGACATTCACAGGTTTAGATGTGCATATAACTTCTACAATGTTTACATGTTTTCATTATTGTCTTATAACAACACATTGGACTCAATACATTTAATTTGTCAGAATAATTTCAGTAATTTCTACTCCATTTTTAGTTACTGAAATTAAATTCAAAGTACAGTTCAGTATAGTAAAGTGCAATTAATTTTTCACTGCTGACAACACTGTGATTTTTGTTTTCAATTAAGTCGTCTATAATGATACAATGCTTCTAAGGATCATGTCTAGGATTTTTCCATAAAATGAGTGTAGTTAACAATCTCATCAAAATATGAATTGCAAGATGATCGCTAAAGGTGACCATATTTAAATGTAATTTAATGTTTAAATACTGCGTTATTTAGGCTTTGTACTCTATATTGTTAGACATTAGAATTTGTTTGGCATAGTAAGGATAATTGTGGGAAAGAAAGGTAGTGTGTGTTTGTGTGCCCATGTTTTTTTGTGGATTCATGCATGTATGCTGTTAGACTGTGTGTTCTTTTCTGGGCAGCTTTGTATCTTTGTTTTGGTATGTTCTATGTTACAGTGTGTGCTTCATTTGCATCTTCTTAATGACAATAAATTTATATGTGTATCGTCATATTGTGGTGTTTGAAAATCACAAGAACTAACAATAAGGGTTGATAGAGAATGATGGTTGGTTTATATTGATATATATATATATATATATATATATATATATATATATGTCAATTTTATTCAATGATTTCTTTTTTAATCAAACTGCTTTATAGCTCATCGATACACCAACATATGAACAGTCTATTTAATATTTGTGGAGGAGAAATTGTGTCTCATTAGAGAGGAGTTTTGGAGCTTGGGTTTGCTGAGGGATATGGATTCACACGTAAGCAGTCTGCATTTGGAAAGCTATATTTGTATTTAAACATTCACTAATGAGTGACTAATTTAATTATTTATTGCAGATTGGAAACGCCTGCATGCAGCTTATTATTGAAATGGCTCGGAATATTGTATGTATATAAAATATTACAATGTAAACTCTCAAAGAGTATACATGTGTCTGAATTAACCTACATTTTTGCTTGCTTTCTTTTTCCATAGGGCAAAGATATATGCATAGAGAACTTTTATGTTGTTCCTACTTGGAAGGAAACCCCAAACATTGTTACAGCATTACCGGTGAGTGTATATAGTGAGTGGGAGGTAAAAACTATAAAAAGGCATAAATTCTTATTTAAAAAATTTCATAATTTCTGAAATCAATTTTAGGAGGATGCAGATATGAAAGACTTGATAGTCTTTCCAGCATGGACAAAAGCTAATGGCCCTGACCACTACATTGTCTGTGTAAGGAATTATTTCTTACTAGATATTGAGTGTCTCATAGATATGTTGATTACAGCGTAATTGTTGTGTTTCTAAAACTAAACTTATCATCAATGCTTCTTCCAAGAACTTTAGAAATAAATCTTGTTACACCTTAACACATTATAGATTATGAGGCCACTTTGAAGGGAGATAGTCTTTTTAGACTCTCAGTATGCAGAGCACGAATCCGGCTTTGGAGATGTGGAATACAGAGCAATTTTTAGGTCCACCTATGAATTTAGACATGCAGTTTCAGGCTCTAATTTTGGCTATGTTCCTTTAGCCATTTCTAGCTTTTGTTCTACTATACAATTAGCTTTGTTCAAAGTTTAAAGGCCATGTTCTATTGCCTTAACTCTAATTTTTGGCTATGTTCTCCTAGCCATTTCTTGCATGTTTTGGCTACGTTCATTTAGCCTGTTTTGCATGGTGTGTCTGACACTGTTCTCAGGTTACAGATGAGCTGTCATTTAAATTTGATCAGTCATATTCATGTTTTTTTGTCTACAGACAAATTGCCAACCAAATTGATCCAGGGATCTGGACAGAAATGACTGGAAAGGATTTTTCGGTGATAATTCTACTGCACAAATTATTATTTTGCATCCGTACCTTTTATCTATTATTAATTTCTAAACTGACTTTCTCATTTTATCAATCATAGGCCTTGCCACATCAGACAAGAGGGAATGACTGTGGTGTTTTTGTGCTGATGGTAGGGTCTTTCATTTGTTTATAAGTAAGGTCTAGTGAACAGTGTTAACAACAGCTTGTCTCCTGTATTTCAGTACACCCTCTCAATGGTCTGTGACATCGAGTTCGATTTCCAAGAGGTAAGTTAAAAAAAGGAAATTTATGTTTATTTTATTTACTTTAAGTTTATTTGGTAAAAGTAGAAAACAGTATGACCTTTAACTGGGCATTTCTTTCAGGTTGACATGCCCATGATTAGAAAATGGTGGTGCCTTATGCTAATGGAACGATTTCAAATTGACGGGTATGTCAAAAAGTATTGTACATTTTGGTAAAATATTATTCAGAGGTCCCATATATGAGTTAAATTTATTTAAATTAATTTACTTTTGAATATTTTTTCAATACAACATTTTATTTAGCATGAGTAACTAAACACCCTTAATAACTCTCTTAAGCGACAATTTCTTTTCTTTTCTTTTTATTATTATTCCTATAATTTTTTTTTTATTATTGTTTGCAAGCTATGGGCGCAGGTTTGCCTTCTGGACAGACGAGGCAAAATGCTTATTGGAGGCAAAAACTCAACCTCTGTATAGGCTAAAAAGAAGCAATTTCCTTTAGTAATTTCCTATCAGTAATTTCCTTTCAATTACACCCACGCTCAAAAAATAAATACTGGGTAATTAGTTTGAGAACACAATGATTTTTTTTGGCACATGCATTAAGCAGGAAACGCAAATATTTATTTGGATAACTTTAAATAAAAAGAGACCGTAATATTGTATTCTGATGTTTTCAATGGCATTTGGATAAGGGTGTTATACGATCTTCCGAACAGCAGGAGGCGCTGTCTTGAAAAACGAGGGGTCTGAGAATGCGGGACTCTGGGTGCGGGACTGTAGATGCAGCAGGCTCCGAGTCTGCAGCTTGATAATATTGTATAAGACAGCGGTTCTCAATTGCAGACCTCGCGCCCCACTGCTCTGCACATTTTGAACGTTTCTCTTAGCGCTTTAGACATTTGTTCTATTCGAACATAAGTGCCCTGCGAAGTGGACATCACAGGATATTCAGCCATGATTCCAGTTCGAAGCGAACGTAGCTATATGTTCCAATCAAAGTGCATTGAAGTGTGCAAGACGTGAATTTAAATTGTATTGATTTACAGACGTATATGATGTCACAGTTGTCCATGTTTAAAGACGCTGCACAGCCCAAATCAGTGAATGAATGTTTCGATGTGAGGTAAACTTCAACAGATTTCCCCTGCTCAGAGAGTAGGGAGCAATGAACATTTGAAAAACAGTTCATGCACGGAGTTCATTTCAAACGAGCTGATTATCGGAATCAGGTGTGTTAACAAAGAGAAACGTGCAAAATATGCAGAGCAGTGGGGCGCGAGGACTGGAATTGAGAACCGCTGCTATAAGAGGACGTTTTGCCTCCAGAGGAACGTTGGGTGATGTCAAGTGATTTTGAAACATGACATCTTCAAGCTACTCCCCTTCACCTTTACCAGTGAATATGTTCATATTCGTTTTGTTCATATTACATTGAGTTGTATATACACACTATTGGAATTAAATTAATTTGACAGACAGCATTCTGTCAACATCAGACCAGAGCTGCCAACTCTCAAGCATTCACCGTGAGACACACGCAATTGACTCTTTTCACACGCTTTCACGCAACACATCAATTTTCTCACGTACAGAAAAACCACGAAGCAAAGAGGACACGGAGACCAACAGACTAGACAGAGCAGGTTACTTATGATATAAAAATATGGGTAAGTTATAGCTAGCTAATTATCAAACGCAGCTACGGTTAGCCATCGCTAACATTAGCACGTTTATAGAACAGCCTTCGATACATTTCTATGTTATAACTTCCCGAAAAAAAATACACAAACATATAAAACAAACTTCTAGCTAAATACTAACAGCATCTAACTTACCAATCCAAAAGAAATGTTGCAAGTTCGGTGTCGAACCTCATTTCTTTCAGGTCCATCAGTTGTCTCCAGCGATTGAAAGCAGTGCCAATGTTTACTCTGGTTCGGCTCCTTTTCTTATCGGATTTGATTTGTGTTTCCGAGCGCGGTTGTTTCCCTGTAGCGGGTGGTGGTCTCTTGCCAAGGGCTTCAACCATCCTTTCGCTTGATTGACATCAGGTTAGATTACGCCCACAAGTCGTGCGAGTTATTCGTGTATTGCAGGTTGGCTGGTTGTTATGTTGCCCGCATACCGCCTCCTATGGCCGAAACTGGTATTACAACACCTGTTGGGCCGGGGCTAGTAATGCTACTGCTAATTAAGGTTGATATCTCTGCAGCACTATAACTTTACATTTTTTTAATGACATCATCGCCCTTATTTCTTCTCATACTTTTGATGCGTGTAGGTAATTTTTTAAATATTTTTAGCTCAATTTTTGCACATGGCACCTTTAATGTAACTTTTTAAACATGAATGTAGGGTTGTCATTTAATGAACTGAGCAGCCTACAGCCTACTGAGCAGTTTTCTTCCCACAGATTCCATTGTGCACTCTTGCTAATCCTCTCACGCCCTAAAAAGTTTCCAGAATGTGAGTATTTTATGACTGTAAAAGACTGACTTACCATTAAATAAACAAAAATATTGTATATGAACTCTTCTTGTCCTATATATAACAGATTTTAGAGTGTTTTTTATTATTATTTAAAATGAAAACCTTCAATAGGTTGTAGGGGTGCAAAAATAAACAACAGGAAACACTGCAGAAGGTTTTGCCACAAACTCAGCTGACAGACAAGTAATTGTCAACTTACAGATAAACAATTGCACAAAAATTATAAATAATATGAATAAAAGTAGATAATAACACAAATATCCCTTTAAGGGTGATTGGAATATCTATTTGTATGCCGACTGAGGCATCGAGGATGAAATTTTGAAAATCTTATCATTAAAATGCTTTGCAAAGTCCTCGCAAAGAGAGACAGATGCCTCAGGAAACAGATTAACAGTTGGACAACGAACCGATTCAACTGTGGAAAATATGATATTTGGCTTATGGCTATTTTTTTTTTTAACTCAGAAAGATATCTACACTTTGCTGCTTTAGCAACTCGCTGATATATAAAATTTCATGACACTTGTAGTTTGTCTTTTTTCCATTTACGTTCAGCCTTTCTACAGGTCAGTCTGAGAGAAAGAGTAAAATCATTTTGCCAAGGTGTTGAATTGTGTTTATGTTTTTTCACCTTTAGTGGTGCAACAGTGTTTAAAATATTAGAACAGTTTGCATTGAACAGACTCAGATGTTCATCAGCACCCAAGTGATACGTAGATGAATTGATATCCTGATTAGCACTGAGATGTACATGGAGGAAAATTTGTCACTTGAACGGCCCAAGATCAGGATTTTATCATGATTGGTGACAATTTCCCCCATGAATTCAGCAAATTCATTAAGAAATTCCTTATTTCCACGAGGTGGCCTATATATAATTGCAAAAACCACTGGGTTGTCCAAAGCGAGTAAAAACAACTGAACTACTATGAGTCCTAGTGGATAAAGAACGACAGAGGTGAGAGTATTTAAAAACTATCACTACTACCCATCCCTTGCACCACACACTGGCCCGCTCACAAGCCGCCCGAGTTTGGTCCCTGTGTTCCACCTCGCTGTCCCACTGTCGGTATGGCTGTGGTTTCGCTGGTCCAGCTTGTATGATTTCTAAGTAACTGGTCAGCACTACCCAGCCCATCTCACTGGCCTCTGAGTACCATCAGTCTCGGCTATGCGATTCAGTTCGCCCAGTGTCCCCCCCAAGTTCGGCGGAATCCGTTTCACTATACTAAAAGCATCCGATACCCCTGTTTTGCGGGTAGAGATCGCAGTCCTGTTGGCGAAGGACATGAGAGAGGTCCCTTTCATATGTCGATCCTTCCACGCCAGAGACCATGTGCCATGCCCTGTTTTCAAAGGACGGGCATATCAGCACAAGGTCCTGCCCTTCAGGCTATCCCTGTCTCCCCGTGTCTTCACGAAAGTAGCGGAGGACGCTCTTGCTCCCCTCAGAGAGCATGGTGTTCGCATCCTCAACTATCTAGACAATTGGCTTATACTAGCACAGTCTTGGGATCAGTTGTACAAGTACAGGGACCTGGTGCTCCGGCAACACAGCCTGTTGGTCCTTTGGGTCAACTGGGAAAAGAGCAAACTCTCCCTGATGCAGAGGACCTCTTTTCTCGGTATGGAGTTGGATTCGGTCAAAAAGCGTGCCTCACAAAGGAATGTGCGTGGTCGGTGTTAGCCTGCTTTAATACTTTCAAGGGCAGAACAGCGGTCTCACTGAAACATTGTCAGAGGCTCCTGGGGCATATGGTGGCCACAGCGGCACTTACACCGCTCAGCCTGTTGCATATGCTTCAGTACTGGATTTATGTCCGAGTCCTGAGGTGGGTGTGGAAGCGCCACTCACTGGGTCCAAGTAACACCAGCTTGTTACCAAACCCTCATCCCGTGGTCAGATCTTGCATTCCTCCGGGCAGATCTCCAGGCATACTATGGTTCACACGGATGCCTCCACCTCCTCCTTTGGAGTCAGAAGTTCCTGAGGTCACTTCAGTGCTCATTTCTTTTGGAAACTGCATTGATATGTACTTATTGGCACGTATTTCATGTCTCGTGAAAAAGTGCCCTCAGCTACATTTTTGCCATGAGTCCAGAAGGCAAAATATTCACAAAAAAAAAAAAAATAATAAAATTTGTATATATATAAACCTGATAAAGTCAAATTATCCACTCCATAACATTACTAAGATGAATCAAACTATTTATGTGCACTGGGAGCTTTCATGTGCTTTGAAGGACACAAAGTGCACATTAACCAAATCTGCTGGGTGAAACTGAAAATTTGTATTTGAATATGAGTGTTGAGACATTGTGGTGCAAATTCTCCTGAGATGAACTATTCCTGTAAAAAAAACTATAACTATAAAGCGTGAAATGTTACCAAAAAAGGTATGTCTCTGTCCATGGTGCTGAAATCATACTTATGTCAAGGTGTGTTTGAACAGAACACCTCCACCTGTCTTTGATTAGATTAATTAATTCATAATAACCTAATTTATAAATGATAACAATTTATATATATATATATATATATATATATATGTATATATATGTATATATATATATATGTATATATATGTATATATATATATATGTATATATATATATATATATATATATATATATATATATATATATATATATATATATATGTATATATATATATATATATATGTATATATATATATATATATATATATATATATATATATATACAATAGCAATTGTAAGAGAGTGAAATTGTTACACCACACTGTGGGCCTATTATAATGCCATTTGCCTAAAACATGAGAAGGTCAAACATCACTTGAATTGCAGTTTAGTCAGCCACTCTCATGCTTTAATCATACAGTCATAAGAGGCTCATTGGAAAGTTTCAACCACAGAGGTGCGAGGTATCTCATTCTTTCCATTTTTGATCTTAGTGGGTGACTGCAGTTTGGCCGTTGTTGTTTTTTTTTCTCTTTCTTTTTTTTTTGGCAGGACTCATAGTCCAAAACCACAAGTGTATAAAGTGGCATGCTGCTGCTTCTACCAACATCAGACAACAGAGAAAATGGAATTGTACTGGTTGATAAAACGGCTTGATTTTTGTGTTGTGACAAAAAAAAAAGTGTTTGGAAATAAATGTGTCAAAAAACACTGTTTCTATGGTTTACATGTTGTGAAGTCATACTTTACATCTCAACATTTTGTTTTTCTGCTCAACTGGCCTGTGTTGTAGCCTGTCTGGCCAGAGGACCAGTTGCCTACTGAACCTGGTTTCACCCAATTTTTACTTTCTCCATTTCTGTCACCGATGTAGTTATGTTTTCTTGCCACTGTCGCCTTCGACTTGCTTAGTTAGGGATGCTTGACTGATTGCACAGACACTATTTGAAGAGAGCTGAACTGAATTTAGCTGAAAAATTATTCTTTGTTATTGACCTCTTGCATTATTGACAAACTATTTCCCTGTTTGACCCTGTAAAACTGCTTTGACACAATCAGTATTGTATGAAGCGTTATACAAATAAAGGTGAAAATGTACATTTTAGTGCAGTGTAGACCAACCGCATATAACAGTTATCACTAATGTAATGGTAGACAAAAAAATTTAACTATTGCTAATCTAAGAACTGAACTAAAGCTTAATCTTTGTGTGTTGGTCTGCTGAAGTTCACCTCACCAGGACTCGTTCTGCACTGAACTGCTATTTCCTGTCACTCCCTACAGGAAATGATTCTTTGTTTCTAACCCCTGACACTTTATTTGACAAAAGGCTGCTTTTGCTCAAACACAGTCATGCGGTTTGAGGGGTGGTTGGTCTACACTCGCTATGCTAACCTTAAATGCATCTCTTAAAATAAAATAAAAAAAGGTTAATAAGCTAAATACAACTTATTTAATGATCCTCTAAAACATAATGTATTCACAGATTTCATTTACTGTGCACAATTTTGTTATTTAGCTTGTACACATATATATTTTTCTTACAGGTATTGCGCTCCTCATTATGAATTTCCTGTTTATATGCACAATAAAAAAAAATAAAAATAAAAAAAACGTTCATAAAAATTAATCATGATACTATGACAGCAATATCTCCTCATTTTGACTGACTTTTAGTTTTGTTGTTGTAAGACTCGCCCAACAGCAATGTGCCATTACACTTCTACATTTGAATTGAATATGATATTTTAAAATGGAATGAATAACAATGAAATTTGTCATACATAATACATTATTGGACTGATTTTAGAAGATTAAAAATAACGGACAACTATTTAACTAGCTAGATCAGAAGTTTTATGAAAGGGAAAAAAATCAAGATTGTAAGAAGTGAGTTTATTTATTACTTTTTAACATTACAATATCAATTTTAGATGACACTCTAGTTCTGTACAGTGCATATTATAGTCTGCTTTAATGCAGATGGGTGCATGTACAGTGTAAAAGCCACACCCCCTTCAAATAAATAAAGCTGAATGTAATTCTTCTCAGTTGAGCTGATTTGACTGGAATGTAAACATGAATTTGTATGCAACACATCCTTTGATGCTCTTTTTAATAGGTAAATATACTTTTATAATGTTTGCTATAGAATTTGGGACAATGACAGAATGACAATGTTTGCCATGAATTTAATAAATATACATTAATATGTATAGCTACTATATACTTATACTGTACCATATGGTATAATAAAGTTAATGTTCTATAAAATCTGTTTAAATTAATAATTTGCAATTGCATTGCCATTACATTTTTATCTTAATATATTTAGCTTATGATTATGTACTTACATATTCAATTCCTTCAGAATTTTAATGTGATTGTTCAACCAAAAATGTATTCTGTCATAATTTACTCACCCTTATGTTGTTACAAATATTTGTTACCTTGTTTTTTTCTTCGTGGAACTGAAAAGTAGTTATTAAGAAATGTTTCAGTGATTTTTTTTTCTGTAAAATTTTTCAAAGATTATTTATTTAAAAAAAATTTGTACAAAAATTTTCACCAACGGTCAACATGATATGTTATTTTATTTTCTTATTTTGTTCTTCTGTACAATTTTTCACCAACGGGCTTCATAATATGTTATTTTGAGTTCCACAGAAGATATAAAATATACAATAAAATATATCATAGAAATTACTTTGTAACTTTGTGCCATGCTCAGTTATTTTTGACACGGTGCAACACATTGTTTAGATGCAATGTAAATGCAAAATACAGCTTACCTTTGAATCTGAATTAAAGTCTTTATCTTTGCCCTCATAACATTTTATTTATTTATTTTTATTTATTTTTTAGGTATCATCTTTGTAAAACAAGCATCTTTAACTTTTGTGAAAACTGTGAACATTGGGACGACTGTCACTCTTTTGTGTTCAAACATCTTGAAAGAGCCCAGCTACATAGCCTGGTTCAAGAAGACAAATGATTCTCTCCCGCTTTGCATTGCTACTCAATATGTGAGTGAAAAACCAGCGGACTCCATATATTTGAATGGCTTTAAGAAGAATCACGTAGAGATGTCAGTGAACAGAACATTTTCTTCCTTGAAGATTGTAAATGTGGACATCTCTGACTCTGGAATATTTTACTGTGGAAGCTTTTTGACAAACCACATGATGTTTCACAACGAAACACAGTTAGTGGTAGTAAATGGTAATTTTGAAAACTTCATTCCCTCAGTATCTTTTATAATTCAAATTTTTTTCATATTCCGTGTAGTTATTATTCAGTTACTTTTAATTACTTTGTATTCTATTTTATCTTTAAAGAGACTAATCATTTTGAAGAGGATATTGCAACTGTGGATTGTGGTATGTGTCATACATTTTACTATTTAGCACTAAAATTTGGCACACATTCATTGCATTTTTTTATTTCTAGCTTGCAATGATCTTGTTCTCTTTGTTTTTGAATGGTTTTAACAGGGGCAGCTGAAGAAACTTTGAGATCCTGCCATGTCTATTATACACTGACACTGATTCTGAGTGGCTTTTTTCTTTTGCTTCCCACTGTATTTGTGGTTATAGTCTTACTCAGACTGAGGGACAGAAACAAGCAGAAGGGCATGTTAACAACTTTAAATACACAATAAAATATACAATAAACCTTTAAAAATTAGATCTTAACAAAACAAGTGCCCTGGCATTGTAATAATGATTGATTTTCTTGTTTTTCTTAGATGCCCAGTTTCAGGGTCTCAATGAAGAGATGCACAATTACTTGCAAAAGGTATTTTTTTATATATTTATTTAATTCTTTTATCACAATAAATATTTTTTACAGTGGAGATCAAAATTAGAGAACAATACATAAATACTTGGCATTGCAACAAAAACCTTTCATTTGTGGAAAACACAGAGATCAAATTAGAGAACCACTGTAGCATGAAAGAAAAGAAGAAAAAAAATAGAGGGTTACAGATGTCAAAAATTTGTATGAATTGTAGAGACACCCCATTTTTTAATGAGTTTAGCACATCTGTGGGCGCTGTACATCACTATATATATATATATATATATATATATATATATATATATATATATATATATATATATATATATATATATATATATATAATAAATTATTATTTTTTCCTCCAGCATCAAGATACAGACTTGCACTGTGCACCAGTAAGTTTTGCAAAAAAGTTGAACAGGACACCTGAGAGAAATATGAGTGATGTGGAGACTCATGTTGTTTATGCTGCCATAAAATGATCTACAGATAATTAACAGATTATTTTTTGTGTAGCACTAAAGACTGGTTAACATATGATGTGTCACCAAAACGTGAAACTCTGATTGTGTGTTCTTAGTGGTGTGTTGTGTTAAAATAATAACGTACATTCTGTAAATACATAATAATACTATTTCTTTGGATTTTCTGCTTCAAGTGGCAAAATACTGTGTATTGTGTATTTTCTTTCATCAATAGTTTAAGGATTATTTTAATTAGAGAGGACACACTTGAATGACATATAAATCACAACATGGGTTTATTTCCATAACTAGGTCTTATTTAATTGCTTTATTTTAATGCATATGTTCCATCTTAGCAGTGTAAAGACTTTAAATAAGCAAAATCTCAAGCTCTACCAGTGTCTGTGGACTGCAGTTTGTATGCCATGTGGCTGATAGACTTAAATTCCAGACTAGGCTCTGGTTGGGTCATTACAGAAAATTTAACTCCAAACCAATTCAAAAGCAAATCTGTGAATTAAAACTATAATTTCATTCTCCTCAAGTTTGGATCAGATTTCCAGGTCATCAGGCTGCAAAAAAAAAAAACATATAAATAAATATATAAAAATAAATTCATTTGCATCTTTATTTGTTTTGTGATAGATATTCTCTGAGAAGGGAATTTGGGAGGAGTGGAATATATTCTTGCATTTCATTCCAGTAAAGTCAAATAGACTAGTCTTCTGTGAGTCAGTGTGAAAAGACAGCAGATGCCGATACGGTGTGTGATTGCAAGAATTTATTTACTGATTGTACTAGAGGGAATTGACATGCAAAGGGTTTTCTCTGCTCAAAAAACCTAACCAATGCAGAGTTTAAATCTTACTTGTAGTGTTGCATATTTATTTATATATCTATATTTGTGACATGGCTACTTTTAGTAATAATTATCTGACAATCTGCTAATTTAATAAATTTATAAATAGCGGTGGGGATTTTGATTCATCCCAATCGAGTCTTTTGTATCTGATGACCAAAAGTCTTTTGAATGTGTTTACTAGATATTTCAAATTACATTTACTCCAGTAGGCTGCGTCCAATGAGCATCTGTTATGTGAGTCAATGAATCATTAAATTGATTTGTTGAAAAATCACAAACAAAACAGCTCTTATTATGGTTCATTAGAATTCACTGACTAGTTCAGTACTAACTCAGTGAGTCAAACCTGAAAGGGTCAACATACTAAGGCAGCATAAATCTACAAGGAATCAGGTAAAAATCAGAATGCATGACTCCTTTGTAATGGATTAGTTCAATTCCAGTATAAAAAATTCCTGATAATTTACTTCTAAGAAATTAAGGTTTTTGGGGAAACATTCCAGGAATTTTCTCCATATAGTTGACTTCAGTGGTGGCCAACAGCCTGAAGGTCCAAATCGCAGTTTCAATAAAGCTTCAAAAGGGCTCTACACGATCCCGTCCGAGGTATAAGGGTCTTATTTAGTGAAACGATCTGTCATTTTTTTTATTGTTTTTCTTATTTATCTATTTTTTTTTAATGTATATACTTTTTAACCACAAATGCATTTGGGGGGCTAAGATGACAGTTAGGGGGGCTAAAGCACATCTAAAAAGGAACACCACTGGTAAAGCATGTGTAATTAAACTGAAACATAAATACATATCAGCTTACCTGATTAAGTGAGCGCTAAACCTGCCAATCCATTGTTAGCTCTGCTTGATATCAGAACTCGATCTTGCCAACCCTGCTCTCACTGTCGACTGATTGGCAGTGGGACTAATCAGATTTCCCCCTAGTGGATGGCTAAAGATTTGCTAGCTTGTATTCATAATTACTCAAGTTTATGCCTCTTAATTAAAAGGTTCTTGCCCCCCCCCCCCCCCCCCCCCAACAGGTGCAGGCACCCCCTGGAAGGGCATGCCCCACAGGTAAAAAAAAAAAACATCTGTACTAGGATACAGTGGAACCCTGCATGTTCAACACCATCTTATTAAAAGTCTTTATTAAAACAGGTTTATTCCCAAACTTCAGTTGAGTTGTATCCAGTGTTGGGAGTAACGCATTGCAAAAAAATTTTTATTACAGTAACATATTACTTTTTGCTGTAATGCAGTAGTGTAATGCATTGCTAATCAATATTCAGTAATATTTTACTCGGTATATGTTCAGTAACACTTGCGCTACAACACACTTTTACACCAAAATGTAATTGTACAAAGAAAAGAAAAAAACAAAAACAAAAACAAAACACCAAGACTGCAAGACATTAACGAATCAAAGATGCATCAAATAAGTTACATTTCCTGTTCGTGGTCAGTCAATAGCTGCGTGTGGTGTACACATTTGGAAATAAAGACTAAATGACAGCCTCTGATTTATTTGTTTTAGCATTTTTTTAATTAATCTCTCTCTCGCTGGTGCATGTGAACATAAACTATCTGCAAAGTTGTGAACCCAAAAGAGCATAATAAATAAAGTTATTGTCTATCAAAAAAAAAGAGTCAGCTTGCAATCGTATTCTGTTACGTCTCTACCTCACAAAGTAAAACATTTGCATAATGTCTGCCCACATTCTAAGTCGCAAACTTGCCCACCCACAAACAGTAACATTTCTGGGTAGTTAACATCATGTGGAGAAGACGCTGTATCCTACACTGTGAGAGTAAATTTGTTTTATCCCATCTTATAATTACTATAAACTTGTTAACACTTGACACATACCAATGGGAAACGTCTTCCTGTTTGCCTGTGCATCAGTCTATTGTCGATCAACCAGTTCAACAGTTTCATTATCAGACTCTGGCTCAAATTGGAAGGTACAATCGATACCATCTTTTCTATGTTTTGACAAGTCTCCAGGGCTGTCATTCCATCATGACAATCAGGGCCTGCCCAGGTTCTGTTGGTGCCCTAGGCAAGATTTTTTTAATGAATGCTAGATTATAATCCTAGTCATGGTCTTTTTCAAAAGACATTTAGACAATTTTTGGTGAATTAAAAGCAAGCAGTAATATAAATGAAATTAAAACAATTATTAAAAAAGCTGTTATTACATTACAGAAGCTAAAATGTATTTAAAGAAAATAAAGTCAAATCTAAATAAGCAGGTAACTCAAGCAAAAATGTTCCACGGTGTCAGTGTTGCCAGTTAAGATGTTCTAAGAGCACAAAAATTGCAAACTGCATGCACCATGCATAATTAGTGTGTTATGATTATCTATTATAATTATGTCATGATGCAGAAAGTGTGTAAATCACAAATGTTGTAAAATCTTGATTTTTCAATTTTATTTTATTCTAACATTATTTTAATAAGTTTGATGATTGATCAGTACTTATATTATGTTTACTTTCAGAAATAATTTACCATAATATATGGGTGTAGGAGTGCAGGTTGGTCACAAGAGGGACACACTTCCGACCAAAAAAAAAAAAAAACTTTCCCGCAGCACCGGCCAGTCATTTTGCACCCTAGGCAACTGCCTATGTCGCCTATGTCGCCTATGCCACAGGTCGGCCCTGATGTCAATGGGCATTTCATCTCCAACACACGCTGTATGTGGTAGACTAATCCAGACGCAATCTCTATAGGTTCTGGACCAATCACAAAGGACTGCGGCATCTGACCAATCAGTGAGGGCTCACAGAAAAAAGGGGTTTAGAGAGATTAATTCTTTGAACTGCTTAGCACAAGCTGTTTACGAATCATTTAGAAATGAGGAAAAATTTAATCTATTTTTTAAGATAAAAAACGTTTTTTTATTTTTATTTTTTTATATACCTTGCATGTAAACCCGTTTTAAGAGACTCATTAGCAACCTTAAAAATGGCATAATAGGGGCACTTTAACTTTAACTGTGTTTGTAATTGGTGCCATATGACTTGTCACTAGACA
Organism: Carassius carassius; assembly: GCF_963082965.1. Classification (NCBI taxonomy): domain Eukaryota; kingdom Metazoa; phylum Chordata; class Actinopteri; order Cypriniformes; family Cyprinidae; genus Carassius; species Carassius carassius. Next base: position 10,702,196 of record NC_081756.1, read on the forward strand.
GACCAATAAACATACACAGACCGGAAGTGTAATGATTTTGCTGATTTTTACTTAAAATTATGGAATAAGTTCTGACAAAAATGTACACATGGAAGGGTTATTTTATTCAAATAATGGAGGCAAGAATTTATTTATTTATTTTTTCTTTTGTTTTTCTGGCAATGGTGCGTGTGTGGTTTTGAGAGAAAGGTGTGAAAACAAGCCAGTGGGTCAGTCCTGTGGTTGGAAAATGATCAAACCATGTTGTGTGCAAATCACTCTTGCAAAAGTATGCACAGAGGTGTAAACAAACACTCTTATTTACTTAATTATTACTCATTATTACTTATTTATAACTTCTACATATCTTGTGTAACTTGCTACAGCTGAATTGGGTAAATTTACCCTGCACATGTATTTTGGAAAATTATAGGTAAAATTGCATATTGATCCAAATTAATATTTCTAATATTTTATTATAATATCATATAAAATAATATAATACATGGTTAATACTATTTTATTGTGTTTATGTCAGTGTTACATTTAAATGTTTCTCTGCTGATGTTCACCACAGAAGTTTTGAGTTTGTACTGAGCAGCTTCTTCCTGTCAGTCACTCTACAGGAAATTATGTCATACACTGTGGCCTCTAACTGGAACACTTGTTTAGTTTCAGATCTTCTCCTTATATGGACAAAATTAATCTGTTTAAGCATGACTCTGTGTCATAGCCCATAGTCCTCAACAGTCAAGGCGCAAGTGTTTTGGCATTTTAATATAATTTAAAACCCATTTACTGTAGCAGATATAATTTGTTGTATCACGAATTCTGACTGTTATTCAACATAGTAACATGCAGCATTCAAATATGCCTAATTCCCTATAGTACACAAAGCACGGTGCATCTAGGTAGGATATGTTTCAAAAACAATATTCATTATGACTGGGCATCAGTGATCAAACTAAGCATGATCAGCAACCTGCCACTGGTACCTTTTAACACACAACACCCAACACACAACACTCAACATAGTCAACTGATGGTAAGCTAAATTACTTATTCTGAATCCAATGCAATAAAAATATTTTGCCAATGAATTTAAGCACTGCTATCAATCTAAAGATTACGCTCAATATTATGTTTTTAAGCAATATATTACATTTAATGTATCATAATCAGACTGACGATGCAGATGCTTTGAATTATGCAGCTTTGAGCCTTCAACAAAAACCCTCCACCTCTAGAAGACCCAGAAAAAGAAAATTGCAAGACAATTCAGTATATGCATATGTGAGATATCAATCAATTTTACTTAAATTGAAAGGTTAAAGTATTCAAAGGTTTCTGTTTTTTCTGAAATCAAGACCACAAGACCACCAGATTGTACAGGCTGTGAACCAATTCACTCCAATTCACTCCCATGCCCTCAGCTAACAGCAGCTTTCTCCCTCACCTCAAACCAGGGGAGGAATCTAAGGAGGAAGAGACTGTTAGCTCAAGCCCACAAGTGCGCTCCAGTGTCGGCTCCAACCACTAAGTACACTCCAGAAATGGATCCAGTTTACACGTCCAGCTCAAAGAGGACTACAGTCCCAAGTTATGCCCAGAGAGGGCTCCTGTTCCCAAGTTAAACCCAGAGAGGGTTCCTGTTCCCAAATTAATCCCAGAGAGGGCTTCAGTTCACATGTCCAGCCTTGAGAGGGCTCCCAACCCCAAGTTAAGCCCAGAGAGGATTGCTGTTCCCACGTCCGGCCCAGGGAGGGCCACAGTTACCAAGTCAAGCCCAGGAGGCTCGCAGTTCCCACATCAGGCCCAAAGAGGGCCTCAGAACCCGAAGTCAAGTCAAGTCACCATAATTTATATAGCGCTTTAAACACAGAAGATTGCAGTGACCCTCTGACTTGGACACAGACTGGATCTGGTGGGTACGGTGACCTCGGAATAAGAGAGAAACAGACTAATATTAGCGTAGATGCCATTCTTCTAATGATGTAGCAAGTACATAGGGTGTTATGGGAAGTGTTCCCGGTTCTGGTTTACCTAATTAATGAAGCCTAAAAATCATTCAACGGACTTGGATATTAAAAGCATATTAGTATGTTAGGTGTAAGCCAGGTTAAAGAGATGGGTCTTTAATTTAAGCTGCAAGAGTGTGTCTGCCTCCTGAACAATGTTAGGTAGGTTATTCCAGAGTTTAGGCGTCAAATAAGAAAAGGATCTGCCGCTCGCAGTTGATTTTGATATTCTAGGTATTATCAAATTATCAAAAAGAGTTTTGAAAATGCAGCAGACGTGGAGGATAATAATGTAACAAGAGCTCATTCAAATCCTGAATTCAGCGCTTTATAAGTAATAAGCAAGATTTTTAAATCTATACGATGCTTGATAGGGACCCAGTGCAGTGTTGACAGAACCGGGCTAATATGGTCATACTTCCTGGTTCTAGTAAGAACTCTTTATAAACAGTACAGACCAAAAGTTTGGACACACCTTCTCATTCAAAGCGTTTTCTTTATTTTCATGACTATGAAAATTGTAGATTCACACTGAAGGCATAAAAACTATGAATTAACACATGTGGAATTATATATGAAATTATATACATAAAAAAAAGTGTGAAACAACTGAAAATATGTCATATTCTAGGTTCTTCAAAGTTGCCACCTTTTGCTTTGATTACTGCTTTGCACACCCTTGGCATTCTCTTGATGAGCTTCAAGAGGTAGTCACCTGAAATGGTCTCCCAACAGTCTTGAAGGAGTTCCCCGAGAGATGCTTAGCACTTGTTGGCCCTTTTGCCTTCAGTCTGCGGTCCAGCTCACCCCTAAACCATCTCGATTGGGTTCAGGTCCGGTGACTGTGGAGGCCAGGTCATCTGGCACAGCAACCCATCACTCTCCTTCTTGGTCAAATAGCCCTTGATGCCTTCAGTGTGACTCTACAATTTTCATAGTCATGAAAATAAAGAAAACTCTTTGAATGAGAAGGTGTGTCCAAACTTTTGGTCTGTACTGTATATATGAGTATATATCGACAGACTGTCCACAAACAGTGGAGAATGGGCTCATTCCTTGCTTTTCCACTGGCGAAACCGCCTGAGATATTCGATCTTCCTGATTCTGCGCTTATAGAGGGTCAGTGACTGGAGAAACTGAATTAACCGTTGAAACTCAAGTTCAATTTGCTGTTGAGGAGACCGGAACATTTTTTTGTTTTTTGTTTTTTGCCGTTATAAATAATTAGTTTGGTTAATTTATGAATCTAATCTTACATGTTTTCCCTAATGTTATTTTTCTTATTTGTAAACCTTATTTGTAATGATGTGATTGATCATTATTAACAATATAGATATCAACAGTAGGCTACACCAGTGTAAAGCAAGAGTAAGTGTAGGCTACTGTAAGTAAGCTTACAGATTTGTTTGGGACATATAACATTTGATGTCCTAGAAGTTGATTTTATTGATAACACTAGCTTGCTATATTCTTTTTCTATTCTATCTGTTTTCTTTTTATTTATTATATTATTTAAAAGCCCTTGCTACGTGTACTGTGTTAAGCTAACTGAGACTTTTTATAGCACTTATATATCTTTGCTCTTTTTGTTGTTTTTGATTGCTTCCACTGTCCTCATTTGTAAGTCGCTTTGGATAAAAGCGTCTGCTAAATGAATAAATGTAAATGTAAATGTAAATGTGTATATATATATATATATATATTTTTTTTTTAATCCGCTTTCAAAAGCTAAATTTCCACCACATATTCATGAATGATATGTGGTCCTGCAATAAAATGTATGTTGAAATGTATGTTGTTTCTAACCCACACAATGAAAAACTGTTTTGTCAGGTAACTTTAAAATTAATAACATCTAAAACATTTTTTTCAAACTTTTGGTAATTATATTTTTGTGTTGCACAATAAAGCAATTCTACAGAAAGCAATACTAGCTATTAACTCAAAAAAGACATTTAATTATAGTCAGCTCAGATAATGCAGATGTCGAGACTCAGAATCATCTGAAGATTGTTCAAGCTGGATACAGTGTTAACTTCATCTGTATTTTTCTAAAAGATATAAGAACCACTGTTGCTTGGGTCAAACAAAGAGCTGGAAAGAAACTTGTTTTGATTGTTTCATCATATCAGGCATTAGCTGTTGTGTTCGAAAATGTGAAATTACTTAAATTTTTTATTAAGGTTTTCAGACATCTTAGAATATAATTGGTCTTTTTATAGGAACTTTAAACTGTTTATCAGTGATTGTGATCATATTTCTGGGCACATAATTGTGCATATAGAGATGAAAAGGTAGGAATTACTGCTTAACATTTCTCTAATATGTGAGCAAATCAACATTCTTCAATGACAGTGTCGTTATGTGTTCCAATTCTTGTTGTTATTTAAAATGGGACTCAGAATATTCAGTCTGTTCACTTAAAGGTAAGCAGTTAAATATTTAATGTGTTTTATACCATATGTTACTTATAATTCAATATAAAAGTGCAGTCTTTATTGGCAATATATTTGACTGAATATAATATCATAGTTGTTCTAGGATGGAGACAGACATGCTATGTATTATGCTGCTTTGAGCTTTAAACAAAAGTCCAGCGCTCCTAGAAGACCCAGAGAAAAGATGATTTAATATAAACACAATATACAAGATGATTTAATATAAGCACAAGAGAAATAGATACATTTTGCTAAAATTAAATTCTCAGTTGTTCACAAAAAGTGCTTTAATTTGATAAAACCAACAGACATTTTAATCTCTTAATTACACTAAACTAAAAGACCTGCATTGTCTCTCTCTCTCTCTCTCTCTCTCTCTCTCTCTCTCTCTCTCTCTCTCTCTCTCTCTCTCTCTCTCTCTCTATATATATATATATATATATATATATATATCAAAATTATACATAAAACAAAGATTATTGAAGTACTGTTGGAGAACTATAGTAGTAAAATATTATTTCAGTTTTTCTTCTTCAAAACTTCACGTTTAATTCAGTGTTACAGGCTGTTTCTTTGTAATTTATTGTGAGATTTAATAGCAATTTCCTGAATTGAGTAAAAATAGTGTCTAGACAAACATTTTCAGTGCAAGTTAAATTATTCTGTCATGTAAACTGAACTGACCTACATGTAATTATCGACCCATATTTTTTTATTCTATTTTTTTTATTTTTGTGTCAACATGTTTTACTAGATTTAAGGATCAGCACATGCTAACATATATCAATTTTAGATTGACTGATTTGTTGGAAAAGACTGAAGTTGAGAAGATCTAGAGAAGGCGAAATCCCTGTCCGTGGTACTGAAATATGGCAATTGTGATTAATGCATTGTTTTCTAGTTAAGCAGAGCAATGCTTTAATAAGGTAGTTAGACTATACATTGTACTACTCTACTACTGCATCACATGCTGATGATGTTTACTCATTACAACTACATTAATTATTGTCAGTATATACCTCTCATGTGTCTAGAATATAGTGTAAGCAATATTTTCACATAAACATTAAAGAGAATGTTGAAGAAGTATATTTATTGGCCTATGGGGTGATACCCTTGTGGTCCATGAATCAAAAACAAAATAGATAATATATTAACTTGCATGTAATTGTCATGACTTCGGTCTGATTTGTGATGTTTTGTCTTGGTGTCTGTATGCCTTGTCTCTGAGCACATGGGTTTTGTTTTGGCAGCTCATCATGTGTTCTGCTGTCAGTGTGGTGTCTTTCCCCCTCCCACTCATTATCCTTAATTCTCTGTGTTCTATCACACCAGTAGCCACACTTTCCTCATTAGCTCTCCCCTATTTTAGTTCCTCTCATGCTGAGTCTTTTGTCAGACTGTTGTTGTATGTAGTGCAACACTTTGCTTGTCTTGTTTGCCTAGTCTTACCGTGTTTTGTTGTTTTAGGCTCCAAGTGCTGTTTTTTATTTTTATTTTTTTGTTTCTATCTTGAACTGTTCCTTCTCATCCTGCCAGACTTTACTTGGTTCTGCTTCCTGCCCTGTCTATCTCATTTCTGTTGAGAACCGGATACATTGCCCCAGCTACTCCCTGCATGTTACACACTCATTCGGGGAGTTCAGTGGGCCTTCGGCGCTGCGTCCCAAATTATGCTCTGGTTGGTGTGAATTTGATGCTGCGTCACTGATGACGCTAGGATCTGTCCCTGGTGAGAGGCTCTTCCTTGGCCCTGTGAACTTGGTGTGATCCTCCATTTTGTGCTCCTGTTGTTTTCCCTATTTGCTCAGTGAGGGCATAATAAACTGTTACCTGCAACTGAATCCTGCATTTCCCTGACAGTTATGTTAAAATAAATAAACATAAATGCATAATCAGTCATATATGGGACAGCATTAGCCTGCATCATGTTTTTTGAAGAGAGTTAAAAAAAGTGATGCTGCCCAGTATTATTGATAAATTTCTCATAAGGCCCCACTTGTGGACACCTGTGGCAAAACTCTATCATAATGGCATAGTGGTTAGTTTGACTCCTAACTCTAGGGTTGTGAGTTAGAATCTCAGGCTGGCAATATCACGACTGAGGTGTCCTTGAGCAAGGCACTGAACCCCCAACTGCTCCCCCGGCACCGCAGCATAAATAGCTGCCCACTGCTCCTGGTGTGTTCTCACGGTTGTGTGTGTGTTCACTGATGTGTGTGTGCACTTTGGATGGGTTAAATGCAGAGAACAAATTCTGAGTATGGGTCACCATACTTGGCTGTGTCACTTTCTTTTCTTTCTTTTTAAATTATGTCCTCTTTGACCACAGCTAAAAACATTTAAGATTACTGCTATTTCCATTATTTTATTGCTTCCATTTTCCTACATGAAAAGGCTACAATTCTATGATTATTTTGTATTTTATGTTTAGATTTTATTAAAGTTAATAAAGCATGTTCATTTAAATACACAGCATAGTAAAATGGGAAATTAATTTGTGTCCTGTTAAATGTACACATTTTAACTTGCCCAGTTGAGCACATAAGGTGTTTGTAGTGTTTAAATAAACTTTTACTATTTTTACGACGTGTTTGTCACCCAGCAGTAATCACTGATAGGTGTGAAACTCATCAGTGGGTCAGTCCTGTGGTTGGAAAATGCTCAAACCACACTGTGCACAATCATGCATGCAAACGTACACATACAGAAGCACAGAGGTTCACAATAACCTCTTGCAAGAAAAATAGTTACAGTCTGCACTCTTCATATACATATTTGGAGAATTCTTCATCAGATCAAAATCTTTTATATTAATCTACAACACTTGAAAAAAATATAATATATAATACCCTATCTATATATATTATACAAAGTAACTTTCGATTTAGAATGCTTTAGAATTTCAATGTATTCAGGGGTCAGCCCAGAATACATTGAAATTCTGAAGCATTCTAAATTCTAAATCGAAAGTTACTTAATTTTCCAGTCATGTCTCTGCTGACTGGAAAATCATTCTCCATTGATGTTCATCAAGGCAGTTCTTAGTAGCTTCTTCCTGCCAGTCAATCTACAGGAAATTATATACTTTATCTCTTCTGACTGGTTATCTAGTTGGCCTCACATATTCTTGTATGCATTTAGCAGATGCTTTTATCCAAAGCGACAGGCTAACAGTTTTTACCTAATATGTGCTCCCTGGGAATCGAACCCACAACCTTGTGCTGCTAACGTAATGCTCTACCACTTGAGCCACAGGAACACGTTCTTACATGGACATGTGCTGACTTTGTGCAAAAACACTTGATGGGGCCCCTACCATTGCAAGCACCTGCCAGCTTAAACACAGGTAATGTGCATTGAGAGGGTCTCAAGGCATCTTTCATAAACTATGAAGAATATCATGTTATTACTTCAAAACAATATTAATATGCTGGGAGATTTGAAAACGTATGCTTTTGAATGTTAGCATTGCACATATCCAGCTTCATATCCATGGGTTTTCTTAGATGGTAGGTTTGTTCGGTAGCTCATGGATAACGGAAATGTACTTGAGAAGAGAGGAGCTCCGGTTTGAATCCTGTGTAACCAAGGTTCGACAAAACAGTTCTTTTATGCATATAAGGAAGTTGAAATGGCATGGCTGCATCAACATCGGTAGATTTAGGGTTGGGTTTGGTGTAGGGCATATTTCAAACATGATAGAGCATTAACTTTTAGCTACAGTACACAGATATTTGAATTCTGAACCATCGCAATACGTACCAGAAGCAACAATAAAAAAGGGATATATACCTATATCAAAGAATTAAAAATTTGCCAGAGTTCACGTATTGAACCTGTGTTTTAGCACCACTCAGTAGACATTTCTCTTTGAAACTGCAGTGAAATGTGCAGTAAGGTACGCAAAAACCGGGTTGCACAAAAAGTACACAGAGATACGTATGTTTATGAGACCATGTTGCTTGCATTGGTCACAGAAAATGTTCCCCTTTTTCACATTTCTGTGTTTAGAAAGTGGAAGTAAACTATTTAGAGTATACTTATACACACACATAAGAAGTCATAGTAAATATTATTTTGCATTTCTGTTCTTTCAAACAATAAAAGACTAATCCAGTATTGAGTTTCCAAAAGAGGAGAAAAAATTTTTGAAATGGATTGCTGCAGACAGAAATGAGAAAAATGTATTGTATGCTATATCAGAAACCCCACTGTAGGTGTGTTTGCTACTGTTTTGTTTAAATGTCAGAGTAATATTAAACCACGTATACTAGTTATGAAAATTTACCTTTTTTTTTTTTTTACGTCATCACTTTCAAAAGGAGTCAAAATGTAAAAGGTCATTTGTAAGTTTGTTTGTGTGCATTAGATGAAAGGACTTCTTATGGACATGTGGTGTGTGTTTTTTTTCTATTTTACACTTCAAAGGCAATCGTAGTGGGGCGTCAATCTTTTGAGTAGATCAGCTTCATGATAAAGAGATTGTCTTTCATGTAGTTCCTCCCACTTTAGTTTAGTTTGGTAAAGTTACATAATGAGTTGGTCCAATTTTCTTTTCTTTTTTTACACCTGAATCAAGTCTTTTCAATTACTATAATCAAGTAAATCCAGCTCTGTTAATATATTTATAGGTGAAGGGTAATTCATTCAGTCAACCAGTACAAAGAAGAAGAGGAGATTTATTGAGGTAACTATCTCTATTTTCACATGATACAACAATGTAGAAAACAAAGACTTGCATTATTTTACAAAATACTGTAAAAATAACGTAAATTAATACATTTTGGACATAATTTTTTATTTTATTTTTATTTTTTTACTAGCCCACATTAATAATCTCTATTCTAAGTTCTAACAAGACTTGGGTTGTTTGTTGTAAATCTGAGAATTATTTTTTAAAAAGTAGCTACTTAGGTAGTCTATTAAACTATTGGATGCAAGCTTGGTATGGCAATCTTTCAGTCCAATTAAAATTGCAGCTTGCACATCTTGTTAAAACTGCAATGAAAGTTACAGGTATAAGACAGTACAGATCACTTCAATTAATTCATGAGTCGCTGGTTCTTAAGAATGCACAAACAATAGTGAGTGATCCTAGCCATGTTTTATTTCCAATGTATAAACTTTTGCCATCAGGAAAATGTTATAGAGTCCCACTTTGTAAGGGCAACTGTTACAATTTTTTTTTACCTTTATCTATTGTATTTTAAATAGAAAGATGTAGTTATTGTCGTGTGTGTGTGTGTGTGTGTGTGTGTGTGTGTGTGTGTGTGTGTGTGTGTGTGTGTGTGTGTGTGTGTGTGTGTGTGTGCGTGTGTGTGTGTGTGTACATATATATATATATATATATATATATACATATTAGGGATGGGAAAGTTAACATGTTTTTATTGGGTTGATGCATTAATTAGTTAATGCCGATAATTATTTTATCGCGCATTAACGCAGTTTTTTTATTATTATTGAAAGTCCATTACTCACTGGCTCTGAATACACATAGCTACAGACAAATCATGGATGATAGGAGTGGATGCTCCCGATCAAATTATTTAGGCTAAGTATCAGCATTCACAAACCACTGTCCACTATTATTTTTAGCAGAAAATAATGCAACGAGCTCATAATCACGACTTCATAAATGGAAAATATGAAATTTCCGATAGTACGCTAAGACAGCAGAGAAGTGCTTGTTCAGCATAGTGGAGTGCATTGCTTTGTTAACTTTGTGGTTTATTATTTTGAGTCGTATAGAATGCAGTAACACATGGCTTACTTTTTAATTATTGTTTGTCGTGTGTTATGTGTGCATGTTATGTACTACAGCAGCTGAGTCCAAAACAAGTTTCCTGAAAAGGACAATGAAGTACACTCTAACTCTAATTAACATGAACAAACAATGAACAATACATTTATTACAGTATTTATTCATCTTTGTTAATATTAATGAAAATACAGTCGTTCAGTAAGTACATTAAATCACAGTGTATTAACTAATGTCAGTGTTAACAAGCGCAAGTTTTGAATTTTTATTATGCATTAGTAAATGTTGAAATTAACATTAAGATTAATAAATGCTGTAGAAGTATTGTTCACGCTTAGTTCATGTTAACTTAAGTAGTTAACTAATGTTAACTAATGTACCTTATTGTAAAATGTAAAAAAAAATTAACATTTTTTTTTTGTAAAAATTATGTGACAAATTAATTGCATAATTTTATAAAAATGCATATAATATAGCAATAATTATTTATTTTATTTTATTTTATTTTTTCCCCTCTAGATGATTTAACCTGTTAGGAGTTGATGTGAAAAAAATGACTCAGCATTTTTTTATACTAATGCTTTACCTTTTAAAGTGTAAGTTACTATTCTGTTAATCTCAGACCTACACTAACACTAAATGAGCAAAAAATAATAATAAAAAAGATATACATCATACTTGTTTTCAATTTGTTTGAACTAAGCTGTACAGCAGGCATTGCTAATTGTTCTCTTATTCCATTTCTAGGCAGCTCGGTTAATGCAAACATCGTGACTCAGAATCATCTGAAGATTGTTCAAGCTGGAGACAGAGTTAACTTACCCTGTATTTTTTCAAAAGAGTCAAGAACTACTGTTGCTTGGGTCAAACAAAGAGCTGGAGAGAAACCCCTTTTAATCACTTTATCATATCATGCTTTACCTGCCGTGTTTGAAAATTACTTTAACAAAGAAAACCGCTTTTTTGTAACAAAAGATGATGGCAGTTTTAATCTCAGCATCACAAATGTAAAAGAATCAGACACTGCAACATACTATTGTGTTAAATATATATACAAGTTCACATTTGGGCAAGGCACAGATCTCATTGTTAAAGGTAAACAGAATGTTTTCTTAAATTTAACTGTGGTACATGTATTGTAGCACATTGTGTCTGGTCAAATACAATCATGTCATTGTTGTTTATTTGAATTATTTTTAGGCAGACACCTGAACATGCAGTCTGACCATCAGACAGCTGTGATAGATCCAGTCCATCCAGAAGACTCTGCAGTGGCTCTTCAGTGCACTGTCCTCACTCAGAGCTGTGCAGGAGAACACAACGTCTACTGGTTTAGACGTGAATCTGCAGAATCTCCTCCAGGAATGATATTCACTCAGGAGCGCAGGAACGCTCAATGTGAGAGGAGCTCTGATGTGAACTCTACTGCACACAAATGTATCTACAGCCTGCCCAAGAGAAACCTCAATCACTCTGATGCTGGGATTTACTACTGCGCTGTGGCTGCATGTGGACAGATACTGTTTGGAGATGCAAGAAAACCTGATTTGCCTGGGCCAGGTATCCATTAATTTTGCTAAATAAAAAATAAAAAATTCTCGTGGGCTCATGATGTTGTTACATCATTAATATCTTTGAAAAATGATGTTGTCTTTTTCATATTTAAAGATACACCATGGAGCACAATTACCCTAGTTTTAGCATCTTCAAACTGTTTATCTGTGATCGTGCTCATAATTCTGGGTTCACAGTTACACAAGCACCGGCAAAAAGGTAAGATTTACATGCTTTATCACCCTTCAAGTCACAACAGTCAAATCAATATCAGTTTCAGGGCAGTTGTAACATTATTCTTATTGTTCATTCAAGATGGAATCCCCTACATTGTGTTGGATAAATCAGTGGTAAGCCCATATGCTTGCTCTCAGACTCAGCTTAATGTTAAGTGTGCTTTATGCCAATATATATATATATAAGTGAAAATACTTAATTACTGCATTAAATTTGTTTTTCCCATTCATATGTCAATTAGTCAGTATGTCCATAATCATGATATTGAAACATTGTATCATTGTTAACTGTGGTTCTGTTTCAGGTTGATGTCACCACTACTGTAAATTATACAGTGTTTCACAAACATCTTGAAATACAACTGGTGTGAAAAGTGACATATGAGAAATTTGACTTCTATATCTATATCTATCTCCTACATCATCTATATTGGAATAAAAAAATCTAAAACATTTTAATATTGTTTTATAATAGTGAAAGACTTTGTTATATTTCCATTTTAAATTGATTATGATTATTTATAAGCTACACTGTAAAAAATAAATGTTTTTTTACAGAAAAAAACGGTAGAATTTAACAGTATTATGACATTTTGATCAGAACTGTGAAATTCCATAAAAATGCTAACTTTGACATCTAATGTACATTTTCCCTGTTTTTTAGCTATTTAAATTTGTTACTGCAAAAAAAATGACATTTTCCTTTAAATAACAGTAATTGTTGTCTATTGTTATCCTGACATGTCCTTAAAAAAACATTCCTGTATATTTTTTGGTCAGAGTTGAAAAAAAAAAATAGTTTTACAGAGAAAACCAGTAGAATTTCACAGTCATATCACATTTTCATCAGAACGGTGAAATTCCACTAAAAATGCATACATTAACACCAAATATAGCCTACATTTTCCAGTTGAATTAGGCAGTGACTATGCACTAAGTGCAAAAAGCAACAGTTGTGATTTACACTAAAAACAAATAGATATTCTATTTACATCATGTAAATGTCGCGATAGTTTGCAATAAGTGTAAATAATTAGATTCTATAGGCCTATTCTATATTTTGGCAGATTCTGTTTGCATCTCTGTAATTGTGTACATTAACAGGATGCAATAATAGTAGGCTATAAAGTGTTTTATTAAACACTCGTTAGACACTTTATTTCTACTACATTTTTGTTGAAAATAAATGCCTTTTCGATGTGGTTTGTGATACCAAAAGGTATAAAATACATATTCGAACCAAGGACTTTGAAACAAGCATCAAATAAACGAGGCATCCACACTAGTGCCTGTGCCACTGAAGACATTAAGTTAAATTACGCATCTTTTCTAAACTTCATTGGTGATCCGACACAATGTACTATGTTGTTTCCTTGATTTATAGTCAGTGTTTTGCCTACTATTGTTTTTATGCATGTCATACATATCGTTCGTTTGTTAAAGAGGCGATCTGTCGCTGGACTGTATTTTTTTATAAAATCATATATTTTTTTGTTTTTTTGCCGCTGTGGTTAGTGGTGAAAGGCATCAGTTTTCTCTTGTGGCTGTTAGAGCATTTTATTATTGTGTGGGCTGTTGTAGCTTAGTGGTTAGAGAGTCGGGCTTGTAACTCTAGAGTTCCCGGTTCGAGTCTCACAGCCGGCGTGTTGCGACTGTTTATTAAAATTGTTGCGTTTTGTTGCACCCGCGTGTTGCGGGTGTGTGTGTTCACCAGTCACTGGGATGGGTTAAAGAGGTCACATTTCGAGTATGCGTTTCACTTATTGGTATCCTCATCCAAACACACACTCCTGTCCAACCCACTTGTTACACCACTTCTGGAAAACCATTTATTGTTAAGGTAAGCTAATTGTCATGATTTCCATATCAAAATCCGAAATAACCACCTGTAGATGCTATTTACACTAAGAAAAATACAGATATATTTTTATTTTCACTAAGTGACAATATCAGCATTTTTACGTAATGCTATTTACATTAGGTGTAAATAATTTTCATTTAATAAATATAATTATCAAATTTGCAGTAAGTGTAAATACTAATTAGATGCTATCTATATTGGCAGATAGTTGCACCTTAGTATTTTTGTAGATTAACAGGATCCAATAATTATCATAGAGTGCAAATGATTATATTTATTAAAATTGTTAAATGGATGCTACATTGTTGTGAGAATAAAAGCCCTTCTAACACCGACCCCCAAGCCTACCCAATAAATAGGCCTACTTTATTTTTAATAAACACTCTTCTCTTAATAAAGCACTTTTTTTCCACTTTTCAAACATTTTCATTGCAAATAAATGGCTTTTTTTAATCACAAAAAAGCCAAATCTATAAGCCAGTGGTTCTCAAACTTCCTCGGCGTGCACCCCCATTTAAACCAAATGTACAGGGACATCTTTTTATACTGTGTGACTGAAGTAATGCAAAAAATTTTTTTTTTTTTTAAATACTCTTGAAACACAAATTTTTGTAAAATGTTAGACAATAAATTATGGTAGCCAGAGTATTGCTGTAAACAACTTCAGATTTTTATTATATAGCAAACCTTCAAGATCAAACAATGGAAAAACACTTCCCAGCAAAAGTCATGTTTTAGAACACAAAATTGTTCAATTAAAAAAAAAAAGTCGACCTGGATTCTGATAATCCTGAACATGTCACATGGGGAAAATGGATAAAGCATGTTTCAGAACACAAATGTGTTCAATTTAAAAGAAACAAAAACACTGGGCCTGGATTCTGATAATTTTGAAGTTTATCACATCACAAGGTAATAAAAATGATTTAAGGAACAAAGCGCTGCACTGAAGTACAAAAAGTCGGTCTTGTCCTGTTCTTCAGCGAAATGTCAGTCTTCTGAAAGACCACATCTGTGGGGACACAAACAGTTATAATTAAAACCCAAAACAAAAGAAGAGCAGAAACAGCAACAAGCCTTAACCAAATACTCTCAGTTTTGGTCACAGACAATTACATCACATTTATTGGAGTTAATTATAAAAAGTATTGTCCTTTGGTGCACTTTATCATCGATGAATGATAAACACAGAAGATGAAGTCTACCACTACTATACAAGACAACAGAGCTTCTATACCTGTTACTCTCCCCAGTCAAATGCAGCAATTTTTGACGTCAGACTTAATACTCTGGGGTTGACAGAGTACGCTCTCTTTTTCTCTCTTTTCCACCTTGGTACCTTTATGAGGATTTATCCTAAAGATGCACCTTTAAAACACAACACAAACAATATCCTTAAATAATTGTTGTATGCTTCTTAACCAAAGGAATGCAGTCTATGAATTACCTTTGCAAGAATTCTAGTGTGGCTCCCAGTTCTACAGGGTAACTGATGTTCAATATATAGTAAAGAGAGAACATCAGATACAGGGCTTCTGTAAAACTCAAGAGATGGTAATTTACAATCATCTGGTCTACTGCTACCATGTACACACCGGCTGTCAGTGGGTTCTCTCCTTTGAACAAACACAAAATCAGTAAGACATAATATTAAACAGAATGTGAGTTCTGGTCACCCGAAACCAGGAATTATTGTGTTGCAAGATCATAGTAATACCCACCACACACTACTATACATGGTGTTGCTGGAAGCTGTTCTGAGCATACATCACTTGGAACAGAGGTGTCTTCTACCATCACAAGAAAGTGGTCTTGGTCATTTTTGAAATGGGTTAGCAGCAACATCACTGCCCCACAAACATGATCCCCTCCAGCTCTATACTTTGTGAGTATTCTCCCTGCTCTGCTTGCTCTTTCTGTGCACTGAAATTGAAAGTACTCCAATATTCTTCTGAACTTACTGGAAGCAGATTCTTCAAAGCTGTTGTTTATGTCAATGCCAGTGAGCTCTTTAAAGTGTGCTTTCATTCCTGCTGGCTGAAAGAGATATGGCCACTCATCAAGTAAATCTTTGGTTTCCTTTCCAGATTGGATGTTGTTTCTTTGAGAGGTGTAAGTAGAAGTCATTAAGTCATAGATTGTCTTTACATCACTTTCATTATTTTGAAACATTACTAGCAACTTCTCTTTCTTTTCCTGCTGCAATTCGGATGTTTCTCCAACTAGCAGTTGTGGATCAGAATGTATACAACCATATAACAATTTTCGTTTCTTTGTTGATACTTCTAGAGTACCACAAAGTGGTGAACTAATAGCTTTTGCTCTTTTAAAATTGTCAATTCTACACACCAGTTGTTTGAGGAGAGAATCATATCCACTTCCTACAACCTGGGAATTAATCTCATCTCTGAAAGACTTTGGGTATGCAATCACCATTTGTCGGGCTATTTCTGATACATGTTTTTTTGCTGGACATTTGCTGACTTCCAGGATCTCAGAAGCAACAATGCGGACCAACTGTCTTCTCTCAGAGCAACTTGGCCTTTCGCCATTTTGCAACTTTTCCATAAAACTTGCTGGCATTTTTTGCCATGGAACATCAAAACTATAATGCCAGTCATGGTCATAAAACGAAGTTTCACAGCTACTGTCACCTAGAAGATAAACCAATGTCAACAGGTTACAGGATGAACACTTTTCATACAGCTGTAATTTTTTGGCAAAATTGCCTATTCCCAAGCTGCAGATTTATTGGAGTTTAATAACGGACAAACAGAGATGGCATAGGACTTTGTGGGTTGTTCATGTGCCACTATATAGAGTATGCATTTAAAGTGGTGCACAGACTTGTTTTATGTCCGCAGTGCATTATTGTCAGAGGGGAGACTGTTGTGCATTTTTCACAAGGACCGCAACAAATCACTAGCATGAAATGGGCACATTTAACGTGTTGCTGGTGATTTGCTGCACTGTGGCCCTGTAGTTGCTCTGAACAATGCACAACAGTCTTCACTCTCCGCTGGCATAAGCTGCGGACTCAACTGGAGACGTTTTGGACATTCATGCACCAGGTAATCACCACACTTGGAATGGATCACAATGTATGCAATTTCCAAAATCAATGTTTTGAGGCCCCGTGCTATCACAGTTTGATTTGTGCCATCAAACTACACTAGTCAAAATTTTAAGAGGATCAAAACCTTTCATAATAGTTGTCTTAAAACCAATACCCAAAACTCTTCAAATGTTTACTAGTGTACAATAAATCTGCAGATTTGTATACATATACACATATACATATACAAACCCGATTCCAAAAATGTTGGGACACTGTAGAAATTGTGAGAAAAAAGGAATGGAATAATTTACAAATCTCATAAACTTATATTTTGTTCACAATAGAATATAGATAACATATCAAATGTTGAAAGTGAGACATTTTGAAATGTATCACTTTCATGGAATGAAATGTCTCACTTTTTTGGAATGTGTAGCTCTCATGGAATCCAAAATGAGCCAATTTTTTGGCATGACACTTCAAAATGTCTCACTTTCAACATTTGATATGTTATCTATATTCTATTGTGAATATTATATAAGTTTATGAGATTTGTAAATTATTCCATTCCTTTTTTACTCACAATTTCTACAGTGTCCCAACTTTTTTGGAATCGGGTTTGTACATATACATATATATTGCTCTGTGAACTGCACGTGTGGCACAATTTGTTTGCCAGGTGTGCTAAAGGCTGGGCATGCTCACATTGCAAATTCTCTGTATATGAATTACAAGAATTGACAAATAACATGTTTTGCTTTCAAAATGTTTGTGGATTGTTTAATGTTGTATCAGCGTTTTACTCACGTCTTCCACTTGAAGAGCTGGATGGTGAAATTGAGCATCCAGGAGCAGGTGAACCTGATGCATCAGAAGTGTATTCAGCAGACAAATCATTGGCAGTGTTTTGCAGAGTGGAAGCAATATCTACATGGCATAAACAAAAAACTGCATTAAAAACCATACTGCAGAAACAAGAAACACATTGATACACTGTAATACAAGTAAAGAGTACAGCTAACAAAGTACAGAATGAAAGAGACTGGGGTGTTGTTTTTCCAGTTCATCTAATTGTATGCATGTACACAAAGTCAACATTTAAAGTGGATCAAACCTTTCATAATAGTTGTCTTAAAACCAATACCTGTTCTTGTGAACTTAATGAACTTTTTGATCCGCTTCAAATGTTGACTAGTTTATATGTAAAAACAACCATTGATTTGAAAACTTACTTGGGATTTGGGCTATTAGTTTTCTTGCTTCAATCGGTCTCAGAAAGCCACCTAGATCATCCTCTTTCAAAAACTGTAGGTCATCTATGGTCTCCACACCTAGGCTGTTCAAACCCTCTATGGCTAGCTTTGAAGTTATAGGGTTTGGGAACACATTCTCAATAAAAGTCAACAATGCATCCATTTCTGTTGGGAGAGGACAGTTTATCCTTTTACAGATGAACAACGCTGTGCTTCAGAGTAATGACCTTCAGTCCCATAAAACTGTACTCATTTAAGGGATAATAATCTAGACATTCCTCAGCATTTACACAAATTAATTCCTTTGTCGCAGGCAAAATCTCATAAAGTCCATAATCATGCAAATACACTGAGGGGCGGGGAGTCACAAGGAAAGTCACCTCATCGTCTTTCACGAAAATCAGCTCAATCTGTCCAAACTGTAAAATAGAATTCTCCTCTTCACATTTAAGGCAAATTAAGTTTCCTTTCCTGTACAGGGTACCCTTGTATTCTACCCGTGTTGAAACAAAGTCTGGTTCGTTAAGAAAGCTTGTCTCAACAGCTTTGCACACAGCATCACTGTACAAATGAGGAGAGTATGTGGCCAAGTCAACACTTTTAAGCTTTGGTGAAAAAAATGACCGTGAGTGAAGATATGCTTGAAGAAGTTGATGGTTGTGTGACAATGTCTTGCATACATTTTTGAAGTTCTGTGTTCTTCTCACACTTCTTTTGAAGTATGAATGTTTGCTTTCAAATCTCAATGACCATAAACGAATTAAAGGTCCAAGACTTAAAATGAGTGACGTATAGTGAAGCATGTAATGATGTTTTGGTTTCAAATTTTCACCAGGAAACAGCTCCTTTCTTGTTTCCAGATATTCTGGTATTAAGACATTGAGATATGCAATCTGTGCAGTGGTAATCTTGGGAGCACACACTAGCTCAACCAGTTCTTTCAACTTAACAGTCAGTTGCCATACAGGGTCTTGTGACTCTACTCTGTCTCCAATTATGACAGGAAGAAATCTGAGGAGACACCAGTTCTCAGCTGCTTGACCACCTAACTTTCTGCCTTTTTCACATATCTGGGAGGGGGCAGAACCAGCATCAGAATCCAGATATTTGAATTGTGCAAGTCTCCTGTTCAGCTGTGTATATGAAAACCACTTCCTTTTTACAAAGTATTCCAAGAAAATGGCAAGATCAATAGCTACAACACCTTCAAACAAGTCGTGGCCAAGGCATGGGGGAAGGCCAGGCTGAGCAACATGAAAATTTTTGAGAGAGTTGAAAATGGAGTCAAACTTCAACCCATTTACAACATTTTCTTCGGTCGTCCTTAGAGTTTCCACTGCCGCCTTATAGGACTCAACTGTGCGATTGGGAAAGTCTACACACACATTCTGAAGTTCACTGCGAGCTACCAAGCAATACCTACAGCAATGCTTGGCAGTACTGAAGTTCTGTGAGTAACCACCGATGCAGTGGGACCCCAAATTATCACCAATAATAGCCACTATTGTTGCACGTACTATGTCACCTGAAGATGTCACAAATCCATGCTCTTCAAGTTCTTTGACATCTGCCAACAACTTAGCAAAAATCTTGGTTTGACCAAAATAGTTAAAAGTCTCTCTCATAACACAAAAGTGATAACTGAATGTTATCAATGCATGATCTGTAAAATGGCTCAAAGTTGCCAAGTGTAAAATACACTCCAATCATTTTGTGTTTTTTTTTAGCTGACCCAAGGGGATTCACAATCTCAAAGGCATCCTGGTACAAGATAAGTTGGATTGTAATCTCAGGCTGCTTAAACAAGTCATTGGATTTGAATACAGAGCCATCACAGATGTCAGAGAACACAGAAGAGTGTACATGCTGATGTTTGGCACACTGCTCCCACACCACTGGGTCTATTAACATGGTTTTTAAAGTGTTCTTCAATGGAATATACTGTGCATAACGTTGGTTTCGGTTCTCATCACGACCAAGATACATACTTTGTGGATGCACGTACGAAAAATTTTTCTGATAATACTGTCTTCTTTGGTATTCTGTGGAAAGTAATGAATTACAAGCTGAATGTAAATCTTGGCCTTGCAAAGTCTGCACCACAGATTCAATATCACATTGTGAGAGGGTCGTTTTTGACTTGAGTATTTCCCTGAACATCTTCTGTGTGTACTGATGACAGATATAATTTAAACCACTGAATTCCTCCACAATCATCTGAATGGTTGACGATGGCACCAGGTATTTGGCTTGTAGCTGCATATAAAACAGGCAGAGATTTTTCATGTACAATGACTTTGCGTTACATTTCGTCAGTGAATTCACTTTCATCAACCTCATCCTCAGTAACATCAACAAATGCTGAAGAAGGTTGCTCAGATAAGGTATCCATAATCCGTAATTGTGCAAATGTAGACGTCCTGTGCTTTCGTGAAACATGGGCAGTGAAACTTGATCTTAAACTGAAATTTTTGTCACATTTTTCAAAAGGACAACACACCACCTCTCCCTTGGCTAAATGTGACCTGAGATGAGAAAGGACATTGCTCATGTCTGTAAATTGTTGTTGACAGTCTGTATTGTTGCAAACAAACGTGCCCGTCGAATCATCAAAATGAGTATGTGGTCTTTTGTGATGGCGATAAACATGAGCTTTGAGAGCATTGTATTTTGAGAATTTACATTTGCATTCTGGGAAGCAACATGGAAATTGAGCATTTGCTTCATGTCTGTGTAAGATTTGATGATTAACATATCCCTTAACTGTCTTCAGAGAGCAATCACAAAATTTGCACGAATACATCATCATCCATATGGTTAAGGCAACACACCTCATAAGATGAAATCCGTTGTCCATGCATATGAGTGTTCTTAAATGATTGTGAAAGGCAAGCAACGTTCTAAATCAACAACAACACAACTCTGAAACCTATTTAGTACTTTTTAATGCAACTTGCATCAAACATTAAGAATAAGATTTAAAAACGTATGTAATTAGCCATTGTAATTGTATTCACCTGTTGCCAATTAACTTTTAAATTACGTTGGATGATATGTCAAAAGATTTTTTTTAAACACTTACCATTCACCACTCGACATCGAGGTCCATGATTGTTTTGTTGTCATTCTGTTATATATTGCATTCATACAGCAGAATTTGTTGCCTAAACGGTCACGTTTACACACAAAGCTACTTAACAAAGTCACTTACTATATTTGAAAACAAACTGACGCCTGTAATTAATCCAGCGAACCCAGCTCCGCTCCGTGTTTTAGCTTATTTGCCATGTCAGAGAGCAGGTTTCCCGACCAAAACAAAAACACAAGGATTTTTTCCTTGAGGCATTTTTACGCTGTTTTGGAGCCATGATGTGCCACCTGCAGTTAACAGGCTGCTGCTTTGTCTCTTAGCTGATGCCGTTGGGCCGAGGGCAATGATTGAGAAGCAGTTTGACCAATGGCGTGCGTGAAGGCGGGACTTAACAAGAAAGGTCAAAACAGTGCAGAAACGCACACCAAAAAATGTCTACCATAGAAAGCAAAACGGCAAATTTCCTGCGACATTGTGAGGTAATCATACTGGGTAAATATGCTGGCATGTAATATTAAATATAAAATTTGTAATCCACAAGTGTTACTGTATTTAAGTTGTTTCTGCTGTTGCAGTGCACCCTTGGCCTTGTCAGTGGGTGAGGTCACATCACTAAACTGTCTGAAGAAGTAAGGTGTCGTGGACCATCATAAAATTTGTAAGTGCATTACATATTTAATGAACAAATATTTTTTTTAAGTAAAAAACAATCGTTTTTTTATGTAAGAAACCCAAGAACATCTAAAAAGAGTAACATGATCAGACATGATAATGAATATAGATATGTGATGTATGATATATAACCATTTTCTCTCTTATTTTTTAAAGGCATCAACATGGAGATTGAATTGGAGACCATTGTTCTGTTCGAAGTGTAGTTTGTGGAAGATGCAATGAGGAAATTAATTTGAATTGTCAATGTTGTATTTTAAGCATATAAGCAATGTTTAGATGATGGCACTGTTTAAAGTTTTTAATATTGTTGTTATTTACAATGGAAACTACTGTAACAGATTAAAATAAAGAGGGAAAAATACAACTGATTTTCTCTAATGACTTTTTGTGTGAGATATAACATACATTTCATGAACTACATATAAAATTATCTGTAAGCCGTAATCAAAATCAAAATGCTGTACATGCCTTTCAAAATTATGGTCCATCACAGTTCATTTTTTCAAATAACGGTCAACACATGTTATTTCAAATAACGGTCAACACATGTCATTTCAATTTACAGTCAAACTCTGTTAAATAATGATTAAAACATGATTTTAGTTTACAGTCAAAACATGCTTTATGAAGTAATTGTATCAACGTAATTTATATCTACATTCAAATCATGTTTAGTTAAACAACTGTTACACCATGTTTTTATATTTACAGTTAAAACATGTTTTATTAAATAAGGGTTTAAACATGTTACGTGAACTTACAGTCAAATAATGTCATTACATTTAATGGTCTATGCATGTATTTGCAATTATACAGACAAAATATGTTATTTTAGATTATGTTTTAAACATTTTATAGTACTGTATGGTCAATAATCTTTTTTCATGTTGCTGTGTAAACATGTTACTTCAGTTCATGGGGTTTTACCGTTATTTTCATTAATGGCAAACGTTTGGCACCCTGTGCTGCCATGCATTTGCTCGTATTTTTCTGTGTTTTTTTTTTACAGTGTATAAATGTAAAAAAAGAAAAAAAGAAAATGCCTTTTAACTGAAATATTAGTTTTTTTGTGCTTAAAAACATATAATTTTAAATGCTTTTTGTCTCATGCAGAATTTGTGATTTTTAAATAAAATAATAAAAACTAAATAATAGTGTTTATAATTTGTCTTAAAAGATGTCAGATATAAGGACATTAAGACAGCAAATAAATGTGTATGTATTTACTATTTACAAAGTCCCCCCTCTAGAGGAGTTAGTAAAACACTTACCAGGCCTGTAGTGTATTTTGTCTGAATTTTCAAGAAATTTACAGTATGTTTGACATCATTATGATTCAGAGAAAACATGATTTAAAGTCTGAAACAAAAACTGTTGTAAACAAATATCCTCAGACTGGTATTTTTTTTATTTTTTTTTTAAAGTTACTCTTTATTTCCTCGGCTATATTTTGTCTTCTATTCTAATATTGTAATGTTGACATGGGCTAAATCACTATTCCCTCTTACACCCCTTCCTCCTCTTGACTAAATCTGAAGTTCAATCCACAAAAAAAAAAACTGTCATAACTCAACTATGTGTGTGTGTGGGGGGGGGGGGGGGGGGTTAGTTGACATTAAGATGTCTTTTTTGAAGAAAAAAGGGCGGCGGACGAGAGAGAGCCTCGGGAGGATGATGTTATATCTTTAACACTTTCTTATACTGAGGTTAGTGCTCTGCTGGGTTTTTACCCAGGAAAAGCAGGAGATATTTGAGGATGGTGAAGAAGCTGAGGCTGAGCCTTCTCAATTCTCCTGCCCTGCGTATGTACAGCTGTTGGAGGTTATTGAGCGAAAATTACATTTTGACCATAGCCCTCCAGCTCAGGTGAGCCTTTCATTTCTGCATGATCTCCATACAGAGATTAAAAAGAAATGAAAGATGCCGTTTTCTTCTCGCCACCTTCGGTTTCGGCATGAAAGTAATCTGCCGACATCGAGGTGATGCGCGAAAGCGGCTATGAGGGAATGCCCCCTGTAGAAAGAGCTAAAATTTTTATAAATAATTTATCAATAATTTTTATCTGTGGAAATTTTTTCATTCTGCAGGGGAAACATCCTCTCTTAATCTCCCTCCTTGCCATCTAAGCCCCTTCAGAAAATCATCTCGCTTAAATGGCAAGGCATACGCAGTAGCAGGTCAGGCTGTGGCTTTAGTACACACAATGCTGGTGCTTCAAGCATATCAGACTAATCTGCTAAGAGACCTGGATAGAGGCAGGGGCCTTTTTCTGATCAGGTAGCTGAGTTGCGCCGCACCACGGATCTCTCTCCATGCTACCAAGCAGGCCGCTTCCGCCATGGGCAGGACTATGGCGCCCATGGTGGCAGCGGAGAGACATCTCTGGATAAACCTGGCAGACATCGGGAGGAAAGAAAATGCTTTCTTCTCGATGCTCAGGTTTCGCCTTCTGAACTTTTCGGTATTTCCGTTGAGACAGCGATTTGAGAAGTTCAGGGAGATGAAGGCGCGCTCTGCTGCTTTCAGATCCTTCGTTCCACGAAGGTCCAGGTCTGAGCCCGAACAACATAGGGGTCCTGGCCTGTCTCGATCTGAGGATCAAAAACGGGCACAGTAGGCTAGTGTCGCAACTCGCGCTCCTCCCCCACCTGCGGGCAGGGGTTAGAGGAATCGTGGGTTACGAGGAGGTAAGCAGAACCTAAGGGGTATGATCTAGAGGAGGCAGCGTTCTCGTCCGAATCGGAGTAATACCGAGGTATGTACTCGTTCCCTTTGGGGATTTTTAACCCTCTGGAGTCTAAGAGGTTATCAGGAGAAAGTAAGAGTGTTAACTTCTGCTTTTATCCTCCCCTTCCTAATTTCCCCTGTAACCACCAGCTCTCCACCTGATCGAGGTTAGGTGGAAACCTCTCGCATAACAGTCTCCTATGCTGGACCTATAATGTTTTTTATGGTTCTATGTTCATAGCAACCACCTGACTGATGGTCCAGACTAAAAGGAGGCGCCCCTTGAGCGGGGCTCCAGCGCAGGAGGGTGGGTGAGTAAATGTAACCCTCTCTGTATATACTTATGTGTATTTAATTGCTGGTGGTTACGTGTCTACTAATAAACTTTGTTAGTTTCCTTTACAGTGCTCAGTTACAGTATTTACTAAACACTCGCCAGCACCAGCCATCCGGCTTCATGTTCCGGTATTAGGCGGCTGAGATCATAGGTTTCTGAGGGAGCCTCCTTGATCATCAGGCCTGGCACAGCACTGCAGGGAATTTCATGGATGTCCAGCCAGGTCCCCCGAGGGGTATCCTGGCCGCTTAGGGGTGCTGTCGCATCTAGCTGGAAGTGGAGGTGGCAGTTACAGAAGTCTTCTTGTATATGCTGCCTCAGGTGATGCTCCCCTCGCCCGAGGTTTGTAAAATTGAGCTTGCCTCTCCCGTGAGATTCAGCACCTCTGCGATGCTTAGGAACCTTTAAGTACACACGCTAAGCTTTGTGTACTTTCTCAAAACCACATGGTGGTCAGGGTGCACGTGAACACTTTGCGCACTTTCTAAAAATCCACAAGTGGTAAGTTTGCACGCAAGACTCTGCAAACTTTCTGAAATCTTGTACGATAAGGGTTACGCGCTCCGCTTCATTCCCTTTCTTGAGATGATTAGACCTTGGTTCCTTGGGCTCCATTCAGCCAGTGTGTATTTGTTTATACACCTCAAGCATTGCTTCGCTCAACGTGAGGGGCTATTTGGGTGATTCTCGTGGTAATTTAGCAGCGCTCCCCTTTTTCCAAAAAGGGCCGCCTATGAGCGCGCTACTCTGAGCTCGGTGTTCTCCTCTCATATGAGACTGAGTTCTCTGTTTTTTCCGCAGAGCGCTCCAGTATTGTTTCCATAGATCGAGTTGATGACTCTCAATCATACTGTTTTGAGATGCAGCATTCCATCTATGAGCCCCTGCGTGACAGGCAAGACTTGGTAGAAATGCTAGGTTCTTAGCCGTATCCCTTTAAAGGAATCTGATTCCAAGCCTTCAGCTCTACCCTGGGCAGAGGCCCTAACAATTAAGTTTGGTATGTAGCTTAGGTCTTTTGGCCATAAGGGGTACTTTCAAAGACAGCCGTCTAAACGTCCCAGGGGCAACTCCCATGGAAATGGTAGAGTTGGTACTTAGTGCTCGCCATGATTCTGGCCTGCACTCCCCTCAGCATGGCGGCATGGGTATACTGTTCCCCAAAGCGACCCCTAGAGGACGCAGTTCGAAGTTGCCTCGAAAGGGAACTGTCTCAGGTTACGTATGTAACCATAGTTCCCTGAGTAGAGAACGAGACACTGCGTCCTCTAGCTCCCTGCCCTGCTTCGGACGCAAGCTTCAGACGAAGAAGATAATGATGTGCTCTCCCGGTGCTTATTTATAGTCGCGCCGGTAGTGACGTCGGAGGCTGTCGCCGGCCAACAAGTTGATGTTTTTTCAATGTATGCTTCAAACACGGGTCACGACGAGGTGTTCCCCAAAGCGACCCCTAGAG
Source organism: Carassius carassius (assembly GCF_963082965.1). Taxonomy (NCBI): domain Eukaryota; kingdom Metazoa; phylum Chordata; class Actinopteri; order Cypriniformes; family Cyprinidae; genus Carassius; species Carassius carassius. The sequence goes on from NC_081756.1 coordinate 10,728,643, forward strand.
GACGCAGTGTCTCGTTCCCTACTCAGGGAACTATGGTTACATAAGTAACCTGAGACAGTTTTCATTTATCAAGTATGCAATTTCACTCAAAATATTCAAAGTGTGCAGAGCGGGCCGTCGCCATCTTGGCAGCACCGCACAACTCTCCCAGATAATCGAAAATGGGCAAAAAGGCAGGAGATGGTTGTTGAAGCCACGCCCACCTGGGTGATTAAACAAAAATCAATTTTGAACCAGGCTATAAAAATGTTTTTTTTCTGCTGTGAAGTTGGGAATTTTAACATGGGGAGTTGATGGGGCTGACTCCCTTTTGCAGCCAGCCTCAAGCGGCCAGTCAATAAATTACAGTTTTAGTCATTTCCTTGTTGGCTTCACGAGAGAGAGCGGGAGGTTACCGCTCAGTTAATAAGTCAGACATTGCGATTGAACCAAATCATTTAAACGGTTGGAAAAAATCATTTAAAATGAAACACAGAGATGCAAAACCGTGCTGTGGATTTGTTTAGAACCATTTTTGTTGGTGAAATAGAGCAAAAAATAGGCAATATGGTGTCTAAAACGTAGGTCTCTTAATATTAACTTCTTGTTCATTGAACTGTTATATAAAATTAATATCACATTTGTGATTTTTGCGTGAAAAAAAATGTCACTCTTCATGTGATATTTATCAACTATATGAAATGATATAAATATATACATTTTCTTCCCCCATATTGTCATGGATGTTGTTTTCATTTTCCTTTGTTTTTCTCTTTCCTTATTTTTTTTAACACAGTAGCATAGATTTATAATATCAGACATGTATTAATTATAGGCCGAAACATGAAAATAATTAGGGCTATAGCCATATTAATGCTCTTTGTACAAAAAGAAAAACAAATGGATCATTAAAACGATTAATGATAATACTTTGAACATCCCTTGAAATTTGACAAAATACATACTTCTTGCCCTACACTATGAACCTAAGTAGTTGAGAGGTAGCAAAAATTCTGGTAACACTTTAGAATAGGTAACACTTGATAACTATTAACTATGACATTTCTCTCAATAAATTCTAAATTTGCTGCTTATTAATAGTTAGTAAGGTAGTTGTTAGGTTTAGGAATTGGGTAATTTTAGGAATGTAGAATAAGGTCAAGTAGAATAAGGCATTAATATGTTCTTAATTAGCACTAATACATACATATTCTAGTAATATGCATGCTAATAAGCAACTAATAGGTGTTACCTGTTCTAAAGTGTTACCAAAATTCTATTGTGCACCATTCTAACATTAACTGATTTTTCTTTAATATGAAGAAAAAGTCCAGAAAATTTTCTGCCATGACATTATAAATTAAGTTTGCAGACATTTCCTTTAACCCTTAAACACAAGAATCCTTAATTAAAATATGGGTAAAACATCCATGATAAATCAATCTGAAAAAAATCCTTCATATTAACACAGTACATTGGATCCTATTTTTAAAGACTTTTCTTAGAGTGCACAAATATAGACCATGCATGTATGCATAAATAAATTATGAAATAGTTAAACTTGATAATGACCTTGCCATCTGTCAACCCCTTGATTCAAACTATTTTCAAAATGTATTTAAAAGTTTAATATCTTGGATACTCATCATCGCTATTACTAAACTCTGGAACTTTTATATTGGGGCCCTTTAAGGGTTCGTTTTCTGGTTACATCTTATTTCCTGCTTTTTTCATCTGACAAACCAAAGTATTTTTAGTAGCAATGAAACAACATACTGACCAGATAGTTTTGAGAAAAGCAAGCTTCTGTTAACTATAAACTGGTAACTAAACAGTAGTATTTATAATATGTGTCTTACTAAATGATAAATGTTTTTTCTCGAGCAATGGGAAAATTTAGCATTTTGATGTGGCAAAGGGGTGTGAAAGCGTAAAAGCTAAGGTGAAGCTGCATATGTGCATCAGTTGTGTGAAGCAGAGGCCAATGGACACATGGTAAGATTGCTGTCTAGTCTGATCTACCATTATTCTTTACCATGTGTTAATGGATTGATAGTGTGCTCATTATTTGCTTTTTCAGGGGAATTCAAAGCACGATCATTTTGGAAGACGACTGATCATGAGATATTACTTAATTGTTTTGCTTGCCTCAACAATAGGTAAAGAAACCTATATGTGATTTTACATATTAAATAACTATTTATTTACAACTTATTTAACTATACATAACACTTTCTACACTAAAGGTACCTTTTGTGTTCTTCATTTTGCAGTCAGCTCCTTTGATGTGGATGTTGTTCAGTAGGATAATGTAAAAATAGTTTGAGCTGGAGAGGATGTGAACCTCACTTGCAACTTTTCAAGTCTTCTGCAAACAACAACAGCGTGGTTTAAACAGACGGCTAATGGAAAATCCTTACAAATTTGTGTCTTTCTATATAAAGCAACAACCCAGCTGGAACAAGGACTTTGAGAAAGCAAATCGTTTTATTGTTATTAAAGGAGATGGTCATTTTAATCTGACCATTTTAAGTCTTCAGACTCAGCAACGTATTTCTGTGTAGTCTCATCACATTACAGCACTGAGATGGGTGCAGGCACTAGATTACTTGTCAAAGGTATGGTTTCAAATGTGTGTTGATTGTGTTAAATGATTTTTGGCTTTGTTTTTCTATGTCAATTTTATGTTCTTTTCAAGATGCAGCTGTGGACACCTAACTCTTCAGCAGTCTTCAATAGACACACTTCTTCCTGGGGATTCTGTGAGTTTGCAGTGCAGCATTTTCACTGAGAGCTGTGCAGGAGAACAAAGTGTCGACTGGTTCAAGGAAAAGCTTGGGAGAATCTCA